>NC_137789.1:115477372-116004872 GCF_963383645.1 Muscardinus avellanarius
AATGTTTCAAGAGAACAAGTTATTTAGCCAAGTAGTAGAGGTATATTGTACATTTCTACTATTATAACCTATCACATGACTCCCAAGCCCTGATCCTAACAACTATGTTATGCTCTTTGTTGTTATAAAGAATTTCCCATATGTGCTATAAAAAAAAAAATGAGGGCTCACCAGGCATGGTAGCACATGCCTATAATCCCAGTACTTGGGAGTCTAAGGCAAAAGGATCACAGGTTTGTGACCAGCCTTAGCAACTTAAGGAGATTCCACAACTTAGGAAGACCATGTTTCAAGATAAGAAAAAAAATTAAAATATAGCTGGGGGTATAGCTCTGTAGCTCAGAGGTAGAATGCCCCTGGGTTCAATTCTCAGTAACACACACACACACACACACACACACACACACACACACACGAAGACTTGCTTATATATCATACTTCTACATAATATCTTCTATACTTCCATATAGCTGATCATCACAACACCCTTCAAGGGAGTTAGGCTTGTATTATTGGCCCTATTTTATCTAAAGAGGTATTTAGTGTAAGAAGATTAAGAGGCCAGTAAAAGAACGGAGATGTAAACCTAAGTCTTTCAATTGTAACCCCATGAAACCCTGAAACTCCATGCTATTTTTTTTCAAAACACTGCCACCTCAGAAAACTGTTGTCTGTAGTTAATAAATGGCTTGTGCTACTATATTTTTAGTTCCTTCCCTTCTGAAAATAAAGGCTGTCTGCTACTTCAGGCAGGATTTAGGGAGATTAGCTTTTTTACAAGATGTAGGGAGGACAGTTAGAAGTAGCTGTCAACCCACTGTTTATACTCACTAATTATCCAAGAAAAGGCATTCTGTGGTTTTCTTGGCTTGCTGCAATTTCCCCCTTATTTTGGGTCTGGGTTCTAGTTTCAACTCGTTCATAAGGACTATAAACTGGGTAAAATATTTACCATTCAAGAGTTTGGTTTTTCTGCTTGTACAACTGGGGATATTGATACTTCTGTCAACCTTATCCCAACACTGAGTACCTAGCTCTCCAGAAATGAAGTAAGTGTGGGAAACAGTAAAGAATTATAAAAAGATTATAGAATTACTTTGTTCCTTAAATATATCAAACTTGGATACTTTTTTGTCCTCTGGTGGTCTTAGTGATGTTCATACTCCCCACAATTTTATAACACTGCTTACATTCATCACATTGTGACTTAGAGGACAGTTTGATATGTAGAATGCAAAGCTTCTCAGCAGAATAACCATAAAAATTACAAATACGCAGGGAGAGCTGAGAAAGATTCTCCATATTTTACAATCTAGTCACCATTTATCATGTATTTTCTTCTGACGTGACCTATATATTATACTTATTTAGATTGGCGGTGTCCAAAATTTGATGGTTTCTGAAAAGTGAAAAACTATGAACATAAATTCTTACAAAGAGGGCTAAAGTTAAAATATTATTTCTGTTGCTCTGATGGTGGCTATGTGTGTATCTTACTATACACGGTGGTGATTTTAATGCTGTGGGGATTTTGGAATTTAAAAATATGAATACATTTTGGCTTTTGACCCCATGCTTTGTCTTCTGTGCCCAAGGAAATTATAGAATCCTTAATGAGCACTAGTACCCCAGATAGCAAGACCATGAAGCCAAGGACAGGATCCATGAGCGTGAAAGTAATTTATTATGACAGTGGATGGAGGAAAGAGGGGCAAGGTGAAATTTAGGGAAGGAATATCGAAAAGGAAAGAATCTTTCACCCAAAATATCACGCATGATAAATTTAATGTAGTAAGTAGATGCATAGAAAAAAAGAAAAATAATGACTATTGTTCTCCTAAATAAAAGATGTTATAACGGTGTTTGTGGTTGTTTTGTTTTAACTAATGGGTTATCATGGGTATAAAGGTTCACAGATTGTCTATTTATCCTAAGATTCTAAACTAGGTCAAAATATAAATTAAATGTTAAAGTCAGTTAGGGATTTCTCTGGATGCAAAAGTATACAGAATTCGGCTCCTGACAGATTGATACTTATTTAATATTTTTTTAAATGTTCCAGAAAAAAAAAGAAGCTTACATGAGATTTCAAAGTTAAGGAAACATTAAATGTTTCCAGCTGATGAAAAAACTCACAGATGGGATTCAAAGGAAGACCTTACAGGTTTGTGAAAATGCATGGAGAAGTAACATATACGTTTTAACCCTGGCAAGAGAACAAAATGTATTTGGGGATTTTAAAGATCACTTAATATAAAAGTGGAGGGCTCTAAGGTGTCAAATAATTCAACCATTTATTAAAAAAATATTTTTTTTATTATTTATTTTTTGCAGGTCTGGGGATGGAACCCAGGGGCATTTGACCTCCAAGCTACATCCCCTTCCCTATTGTTTATTATTTATTTGAAACAGGGTCTCACTAAGTTGCAAAGCATCTCACTACGTAGCCGAGGCTGTCCATGAACCATGATCCTCCAGACTCAGCCTCCCGAATGCTGGGATTACAAATGTGCGCCACCACGCCCAGCTTTCAAAAATATTGATGAGCCTCGGATAATGTGCCAGCTGTTGGGAATGCAGAGATAAAGAACTCAAAGACCAGAAGGGGAGACAAACAATATATGTGGAAACTAAAATAAAATTACAGGATAGAAGAATGTCCCTCTGTGTCGTGCGCAGTGACGACTCTTACACGATCTTCCTCAAGCAGTTTTATTACCCCAGGTTCTTTTACAGTTCCCGTTCCTCTTTAATGCTCTCTCAGGTAAAAACAACATCAGTCTTCTATCTTCTCCCTCATCACTCCACCAACCCTCCTCCGTGGCACTCTACGTCTCTGCTGCAGCACACACCGGTCACAGTGGTGGCTTTGTGAACATGTCCGTCCCAGCTCGGAGCCCAGAGCAGTCCGCCAAGGAACTGCTCTTCCTGTCCACCAACCCTCTTAGCTCCTTCTCCCTCTCCTTCCTCCCCGCTAGGGCATGCGCGCTTTTTAACCTTCTCCTGGGCGGGCAGGTGGTAGCACGAGGCGTTGTGTCACTAATTATCCGTAAGGCGCCTGATAGGGCTCACTGCGCAGGCTCAGGGCACCGCCAGCCTCGTGAGCCTCGTGACTTGGCTGCAAGCCCAGGCGCCATCTTGAGTTCACACTGGCAACAAGCCTGGGTGCCACCTCGGTCCTGCCGAGTGGGCCCCAACATATCTCCCTTTTTGTTTTATTAAAATAAGGCTCGGGATCGTGCCTGTCTTAGGTTGCCGACCCTCAAGGACCATTCTTACCCGTCATTGGGAGAACAATAGCATGATTGTTTCCCTGTCTTAGGTTGAAAGGTCCCGGGGACGATCTTACCCGTCACTGACTACCGATCCAGCATACTGAGCCGTACATGGGGAGATAAGCCAGCTTCTAGGGCTGCCAGAGCTTGCACCAATATGCGCTGTTGTTGCAGTGTGCGTTGTAGAGTTCGCCTGATATATCCAACCATGAAACATCATGCTACCACCAGCAAGAATGCCCAGAACGCCATGCCACCCCAGTCTTTTAAAAAACCCAATGTTCCGTGTATTAAGTCCATTCATTGTTGCACTGCGGCGACTTCCACGCGGGTAGAATTAATTGCAGCGATGGATGCTCATAGCTCAATCATGGTGTGTTCAAATTCACGGCTCCAAGTTCCTAGAAGCATCTTGCTTAATTGACGAAACAAATTGCCTGCATGGGAGAAATTCTGATACTGCACATACGTTATACATATAGTCCAGATAATTGAGCTTACTGAGCCATGCCAGCAGCCACATGTGAGGATAGAGCATTCATAGTGGCTGCAATAACTGCCACGGCCACAGAGGCCACAATTACAGCAATAAGAGCAGAAATTCCAAAGTCTCCAAGGGTGCATAGAAGCATAGCAGAAAGTCAGAAAACAGGTATCAATAAAACAACCTAAACTATCATTAACCAAGGTAAAGGAAGAGGGAAAGTAGAAATAATTCCCCAAAGATCTTAAAGAAAACAACTCATCTCTACTGTACCGAGCAGCAGTTTACAACTCTTACGTTAGGAACTAATCTTCTGACCTATCCTTTACACATTAGGCGCCTTTTCCAACTAACCTCAGGTGTCTTCCATCTATGGTGGCGGATTAGGAGAGGGAGTCGAATCAGGACCAGCCCGATTCTCTAACTTGCTTACACTAAAAAATATCCTCCTTAATGGAGCCCCCTTTGATCGGGGAAAATACAGCGCTGTCCCTCGCTTTTCCGCGAGCCTCGCTTATCCGCGAGCCTTATTTACTCCTATCTTGTCGAATCAGGACCAGCCCGATTCTCTAACCTACCTACACTAAAAAATATCCTCCTTAATGGAGCCCCCTTTGATCGGGGAAAATACAGCGCTGTCCCTCGCTTTTCCGCGAGCCTCGCTTATCCGCGAGCCTTATTTACCTCCTTAATGGAGCCCCCTTTGATCGGGGAAAATAACCCTCCGTAAACGGAGCCTCCTCCTCCCTTTTCGGAGTCAAGGAGTACTTACCAGCCAGCTGCCCTCCTTAATGGAGCCCCCTTTGATCGGGGAAAATAACCCTCCGTAAACGGAGCCTCCTCCTCCCTTTCCGGAGTCAAGGAGTACTTACCAGCCAGCTGCCCTGGACTGCTGAGGTTCTGATCAAAGCGAAGGTCCCCGTACGGGCCACCATTTGTCGTGCGCAGTGACGACTCTTACACGATCTTCCTCAAGCAGTTTTATTACCCCAGGTTCTTTTACAGTTCCCGTTCCTCTTTAATGCTCTCTCAGGTAAAAACAACATCAGTCTTCTATCTTCTCCCTCATCACTCCACCAACCCTCCTCCGTGGCACTCTACGTCTCTGCTGCAGCACACACCGGTCACAGTGGTGGCTTTGTGAACATGTCCGTCCCAGCTCGGAGCCCAGAGCAGTCCGCCAAGGAACTGCTCTTCCTGTCCACCAACCCTCTTAGCTCCTTCTCCCTCTCCTTCCTCCCCGCTAGGGCATGCGCGCTTTTTAACCTTCTCCTGGGCGGGCAGGTGGTAGCACGAGGCGTTGTGTCACTAATTATCCGTAAGGCGCCTGATAGGGCTCACTGCGCAGGCTCAGGGCACCGCCAGCCTCGTGAGCCTCGTGACTTGGCTGCAAGCCCAGGCGCCATCTTGAGTTCACACTGGCAACAAGCCTGGGTGCCACCTCGGTCCTGCCGAGTGGGCCCCAACACCTCTGCTTAAAAGGATTAAAGAAATTTACCAGAAAAAGTGAATATTTTTCCAGTGCTTTTATTTGGGGGGTCATCATTGCTACATACAAATTTTATATATCCAAAGTGTACATGATGCACTGATATGTATATATCATGTAATGATTACAGGACTCAAATTAACTAATAAATTAATCACATAGTATAGTACATGTGTACAGTGTATTATGAAGATAGTTAATATCAAGTTTCAAGTTAGCGATACACTATTATTACTTATCATTACTATGCTATAATTATATATTCATAAATTATTATAAAACTATAAGTTTGTCTCTTTGACCAGTATTTTTCCCATACTCCATCCCTGGAAATTACTATAAAGCTCTGCTTCTCCGAGTTGACTCTTAGAGATAACACAGAGGAGTTAAACCACAATGTCTTTCTGTGTCTGGCTGATTTCACTTAGCATATGCCTTCCAGATTCATCTAAGTTGTTGTAAATGGCAGGATTTTAGATAAAGTGAATCTTAAATAGTAAATAGAATTTATGCCTATGAATAATGCAGAACAAAACAACAGGCAAAGAAAACAGAATGTGCACAGGCCTGAAAAATGAAAGGGCAAGGAACACAGACCACTGTAGGTGATGCTGCAAACACAGAAAAAGTAGGGATGTTGATGAACCCAGCTGGGAAGGTGGGCATGAGATAGCCCACACACGACACCAAAGATCTCTGAAAACAAGCTCAAATGTGCATTTTCAAACACTTCTCTGGCAATAGCCTATTGAATAGATTAAGGGAGATGGCGTTGAAATCAGTTAGACCAGGCGATAATCCTGGTCCAGGTAAGAAACAATGAGTGCCTAAAAATGAAACACTCTTGCTAGAATCTTACTATTGCAGGATATATCCATGTAACATTTAAGAGGTAAAAATGGTAAGCTTTAGGGATTTTTAAATGGAAATGAGAAGTTATGTAGAAGTATCTAGGAAATGATTTCAGTAATTGTATACACAGTAATGCATTCATCAGGATGGAAATAAAGAAAAAGTATGTATTTTGAAGAGAAGGGTAAAGTACATTTTGTCACCTACCAAATGTGAGATGCAGCATAAGATCTAAATGAAAATACACTACACATGCATCTAGAATTCAGAGAATATGGCCTAGAAGTAAAAATATGTGAATCACCAGCTTCTGCTAGGAGCCAACACTGTGTGTGAAGGTTACAGGGCTTTCATCCAGCATGAATTACAGGCAGGAGAGGAAGCTGGGAGTCATCCTGCAGTGTTCTGGAGGATGTTAGGCTCACATAAAATTATGTGCTAGCCCCAAAGGCCAAATATTGCCTATATTTAAAATACCAAGCCAAGCGTGGTACCATATACTGTGATCCTAGTACTTGGGAGGCTGACACGGGAGAATCCCAGGTTCGTGGCCAGCCTCATCAGCTTAGCGAGGCCCTCTGTAACTTAGTGAGACTTTGCTTTAAAAGAAAATAAAAATAAAATGGGGTTTTGGGGTGTCGCTCACAGATAGAATGCCCCTGTGTTTCATGCTCAGTAACAAATAAATAAATAAATAATAAATAAATAAATAAATACCAAACAAGGCATAAGAAAATATTCTAATTTTTAAGCTTAAAGTTATATAAAAATAAAATAAGAAGTAAAAAACACATGTACACCAAAGTTTAGAACCAGAATTCCTGTGGGCAATCATCATTATCTATCAGTGTAAGAAACCACATGGAAAGACAGGATTACTTTTGTATCAGGGAATCTTAAAAATATTTGGTCTGCTCACCTTGAATAAAAGAAATTTATATTGGAGAACACGAAACAAAAATATCTAAAAATCATGAAAACTTGATAACAAAGACTTTTAACTAAATCTAGAAACACTAGATAAAGGAAGTAGCTTTTCAATTTTGAGTAAAATAAATAAAAATTTGTCTGTTAATATTGCTGCCTCTCCTACTTCATCATACTTGTCTCGAATGCAAGGATTATAACTTATTTATTTAACATCCTATTACCTAGTGACATATATAGCACATTTTACAAGTTTTATACATTTTTGTTATAGAAACAAAAAGACTAATTAAAAAAGTCAAAGGAAGTTAAGCTCAAAGGGGGATAAAATCCTTAGAGGTGATTTTTCCAAGAAATAAAATTTGTGAAAAATATACTTTAATACAGGAAATTTAGACACATTTATATATAACAATGATAATAGCAAAAGAGATTTTTTTTAGTACTGAGGGTTGAACCCAGGAGCACTCTACCTCTGAGCTACAACCCTAGCCCTATTTTTTATTCTTTATTTTGAAACAGGGTGTCACTACATTGTGGAGTGCCTCACAAGTTGCTGAGGCTGGCCGCAAACCTGAAATCCTCCTGTCTCACCCTCTCAAGTACTAGGATTATAAGCATGTGACACCACTCCTGGCTAAAAGAGAAAAATTAAACTATACTTACTGCCAGAACCAGCCGGCAAGAGTATGGGTTCTGAAGAGAGGCGTGAGGATGAAGAATTTTTCATTCTAACGTGGGGGAGCCGCCAGCCTACTACCTCTACTGGCCAACCCCTGTTCTTGGATCAATATTTCCTACAGGTCGACGACTATGCCTGGGTCAGTATTCTCTATTGCGCCGACGCTCCTGGCCAATGCCTACTTTTGGGTCAATCTCATCTTTATTGCGCCGACGCTGGGTTTGTTTTTCCAGAGGTATTTATATAGTCACAGGTCAATCAACATTCTCATGCTACCACCACCAGAATACAATAAAGACCAATAAAAAACACATACATTACAGATAGGCCTATCAGTACCCTCGTGGCATCACCACCTGATCCTCTCTCAGACCTCTTTGAACTTTCCATAACCCCAAACCTTGTTGACTCTGGGCGAAGGACAGTCAGCTGAGTCAGAGACACTAATCTAGGGGAAAGCCTTAATGGCTCCCCACAACTTACCTTCACATTAAATATTAATTAGATCATTGGTATACCACTCTTGGAAACTGGTTGATAGTATCTACTAAAGCTGAGCATAGACACACCCTATTTTCCCAGCTATTCCACTCCCAGAAAGGATGCACACTTATGAAAATATGCTCACTTGTTCATCAAGACACACACACTAAAATGTTCGTAGAAACCTTGCACATCATAGTTCCAAAATGCAAGCAACCCTAAGTAAGGAGAACTAAAAAAAATGTAGCCACATACGATGATATAATACATGGAATGAAAAACACCACATGCAAAAGATTGATACCATATATAAAGTTCACACTCCAACTAATCTATGGTGTTAGAAATAAAAATACTGGTTATTCGTAAGGGCTGATTAAAGGCTGGAAAGGGATAAGGAATATGTTGTTGCTGTTGTTGTTGTTGTTGTTGTTGTTGTTGTTGTTGTTATTGTTTTGGTGGTACTGGGGTTCCTGAAAGCCCTTCTCCCTCCGGGCTACACTCCCAGGCCTATTTTATATATTTTTATTTGGAAACAAAGTCTCTTAAGCCAGCGAGGCTGGCTCCAAACCAGCATGATCCTCCTGTCTCCGCCTCCCAAGTGCGGGGATTACAAGCGTGCACCACCACGCCCGGCATGGAATATTTTGGATTCTAGTAATTTTCTACTTCCTGTCCTGGATGTGAGTTACATGTGCAGTTAAGAAAAATTCATCAAGCTGTACATTTTTTAGCTGTGAATATTTCTGAGTATATGTCATACTATAATAAGAGAAAGCTTACTCAAAATCAAAGAAAACAAAAATGTTATTAAAGCCAAGCAGAGAGCCATGGTATGTACCTTCTCTTGGCAAACAACACTGGTATACCTAGCTGTGGACCTGCCCTGTGTCATGCTTCCCATGTTAAAGGGAGAATGATATGCTGTTTATCTCCTACCCACTTTGAATGGGCGAAGGTTTGAATGTCCCCAAAAGGCTCATGTGTTCAAAGTATGATCCCCAATGCAGTAAATTTCAAACATGGGCATGGCTGGAGGAAGTAGGTCGCTGGAAGGTGGCCTTGAGGGGGGCTGTATCTGTTCATGCCTTTTCTCCTGTCTGCCTCCTGGTTGCCAGGAGCTGACCAGCTTTCCCCCACTACATCCTCCTACCTTGACATCCCTGCCTTGGAGCCTGCTGACCATGGACTGAGTCCTCAAACATCAAAAGCCAAAATAAGCTTTTCTTCCTCTAAGCTGTTCTTGTCAGGTATTTTGGTCACCATGATTAAAAAAAAAAAAAAAAAAAAAAAAAAAAAAAAAAAAAAAAAAAAAAAAAAACTAGTACAGAGGGCTCATGTTAAAAAAGAAAAGAAAAGAAAAGAAAATCTGGATGTTTGAAAAATAAAAACAAGAAGAAATAGCTATCCTCGGAGAGAGCAAAGCTAAATAATTTTCTTGGAAATTGATTCCATTTGCCCTTGGACAAACCTGCATTTTAGAAAATCAGAAATCTTCCTTACTAAGCTACATCCTTGTCCACATGGAATAGCTCAGCACATACTGTGCTCAACCAGGCAGAACTACATGCAAATTATCAAGTTTCTCTTCCAGGTGTTTAGATGAGGTTTCTGAAGCTGACAAAACCACTCTGGTAGGGGAGGAAAAGGGAGCTTATAAAGAGCAGATTTGTTTTCTTAAGATTAAGAAGGCATGCAGCAGGAGAGCCTGTGTCTACTTTGTTATTTGGATTCCATTTTTGCTTGGCTTCTGTTTCCACTCTTCTTACTGCCAAGATACTGCATGCTAACTGTTTTACTGGTCACTGGGAAGCTTCATGTTCTATCAGAAAACAAAAAAGTAGTACAAACACCTGCTAATTTAATGTTTCTCTCTAACATAAATTAGAATTTGGAATACTTTCCTTTAACCAAACTCAGGGATATAAAATGGTGAGGAAAAAGCAAACTACAGATAAAGTTTTGAAGAAAAGAGGATTGAAAATGCAAGATTTTATAATCAAGACATCATTAAGCAGCAGAGAGAGGCCTTCACTGCTTTCTACACTTATTTTCTAGTTTATATTTCACATTAATGGAACAAACTCAATAAAAGTGAAAATAAAAGAGTTCTTCAAATTCAAATAGAAAACTGAGAAACCATATAATAAAAGAATTAAGATATCCTCCAAAGAATGTATTCTGAACCATTAAGGTATACCTTGGTTAGATGAAATACACCAATGTGAATATTAACAACTACAAAGAAATCACATAGGAAAACATTATTACCTAATTCTAATGCAGACAACTGTTTCAGGCAAGAAAATGTGTGTGTTCGTATACGTTCAGAAATATCCCATGACCGTTTTCTATCCATTTGAAGCAAGTACAATCTATGATGTACTTATACATTATACCTATTATTTGTTTAGAATTTATATCTAAAAAATAAAATTCTATCTGAAGCCACTTACCATATGACTAAAAGAGTAAAAGTAAAAAAACAGAAAAATGATGAGGTACTTCAGTATAATCCAGGTGCTGTACTTCATACTTTCCTTCCATTTGTATATTCAATCATTTAATGCAACAAGATTCACATATCTATATGCCTAAAAATCTCCTTCTAAAGTATGAGCAAAACTATTATTAATAACTGTAAGAGTTAAGTTGAATTTAACACCTAATCAAAGATCAATAAATACTGTTATCCTGACAATTGTATCCTATGTAAGATTCTATGACTCACTTGTGAAAAATAGATCACCTGTTTTCTGAACATTCTGAGACATCTCAGAGAGCAAATATACAGCATCACTTAGTCCAAATGGGATTCGTGCACAGGAATGATGATGCAGCTTCCTAGTTAATAATCCCTTGTGTTTATGTAGTGGTTTATTCTGCTTAACACATCTCCAGAAATTCTGCCACAAAAAAACTCCAGTGAGAAGACAGAAAAACTGTTATTATGCTAGTTGTCAAAAAGGAAATAGATATTTGTCTAGATACACATTAATAAAAAGTCATAGTGGTGATTATTTTTAAGAAAGCCATTATTTACTAAGGAGCCATAATGCTTCCTTCACTCAATGGATCTAATTGATTTTTTTTTCATTTAATGGCCCAGCTATGGATAGAATCCAAGATTGGCTCCTGTCTCAACTCTTTCTACCCAACATGATTGCTACTGATTGTCAGTAACTTCATCATTTATGGTCAAAGATTGTCAAAAATTCTTTTAACTTTGGACTCCCATGGAAATTCAACAGACATTATGTATTTCAAGCTTTATTTTTATTTTCTTGGTTCTAGGGATTGAACCCAGGAGTATTCTACCTCTGAGCAAAACCCTCAGGCCCATTTTATTTTTTACTTTTTGAAACAAGGTGTCACTAAGTTGCTGAAGATCTCACTAAATTTCTGAGACTAACCTTAAACTCGAGATCCTCCTGTCTCAGCCTTTCAAGTACTGGATTACAGACATGTGCTACCATGCCTGGGTTGGGCATATCTTCTTAACAGATAACTGTCACACTTAATAACAATTCAGATCAACTACACATTCCTTCATTTCAGTTTCAGAACAAGACTGATAAGAAAACTTTAAGTACAAACTCTAAGACCAGAAACTATAGTGCAGTTCATAAGATCATTTAGAGTACTGGAAAATATAAATCAGAGATACATGAAGAGTAAAATTAAGAAGCATCTTGAATATTTCAGTCTACTTTTGAGAAAAGAAACATTCTAAATGTGGCATCTTAGTAATGATAGCTTACCGGTTGCTTTTCCCAGAGAATAAAACTGTCTTGCTTGTTAGTTTAATTCAGTAAGTGTGAAACACCTGCTATAAGGTATGATGTTAAAGCTAATACTATGAACTCAGGTGTTTATTCTAAGCAGGAGGCATGAATGGACCAGCTGTCAGTCAACAGGGAGTGGCAAGGCCCTGGCACACTAATAACTGACTTTCCCTCATTTTCAGGCATTCAAATCCAAATTGTCCAAAAAGAATCCCTGAACTTTGCTCTAAAATATTGACACAGATATCTGTGTGAGCTTTACTACTATAGTCTCACAGTATCCATGTTTATAGTTATAGGAAATGTGGACCTGACCTTGGAAGAGATTGGAAAAACAGATAATGTACTTCCCTGGCTCAAGGAGCCCACAATAAGCCGAGAAGAATGAAATGAGGAGCTATTCTCAGTTGACAGTGCTGCCTCATTATATGCAGATTATATGAGCTTTGGGGTTTGAATCTCAATGTAAAAACCCTCCAATACCAGGAAATTTTCAGTAGAATAATTAACCTTACTTTGGCTACAAAATGGGGATAATAATTCCTACACTTCAGGGTATTCATGAGGTTAAATGATTCAATGCAAAATGCTTTTCTAGACTTTACTCACTTGACTTTCTCCATGTAGCAAACTCTTAGTCATATTCACTTCTTAAAATACCCCCATCCCATCCACATCTTCTTAGGTAACAGCAAATACTAAATGTGAATTAACAGGTATTTACTTCTCTCCTAAGGCCCAGATGCATAACTAAAGTTGAATCTCAAAAAAAAAAAAATGTCTGAAATTGAACTCATTGTCTTTCTTGCACTCCCATTTATCAGACTCAGTTCTGGCTGTTCACTGTGGGAAAGCCAATATTTAAGAGACAAGTGTTGAGGAGAAGGGAAGTAGTTTTATTCAGCATAAGGGCCTCCATGCTGAGAGGAGAGGCCCAGGGTCCCTATTGCCTCAGAGCACAAATTCAGGAAACTCAGGGGGACAGAGAACATTTATAGGGAGAAAAAGAAGAAGCAGTGAACAGAAAGACAACGTTCTAGATGAGGTTGTCATCATCCAGGACATGTGTTCATTTAGGGTTTTTGTCTGTTTATCTATTTTCTGAGTGGATCAAAATCTACCAGGCTGGGCGTGGTGACGCACGCTTGTAATCCCCATGCTTGGGAGGTGGAGACAGGAGGATCGCGCAGGTTTGAAGCCAGCCACGCTGGCGTAAGAGACCCTGTTTCAAAAATATAAAATAGATCTGGGAGTGTAGCCCAGAGGTAGAAGGGCTTCCAAGAACCCCAGTACCACCAAAAATAAATAAATAAATAAAAATCTACCTTGATTTTCAGGACCAATTACAAATATGTTACTTTTCTGCAAGTTAAACATCAAGCAATCTATATGTTTTGTGAAGGTGGGGCACAGAATTAAATGACAGGCATTGTCCATTCTGATGTTATCTGAAGATGACCAAATATTCTGAGTTCTCTATATCTAAGATTATTTAGCACTTAGTGTTTTGGGTATAGCTTTTCTTCAAAACTTGAAATGCCTGGCAAAGGGAAGGGAAGCAAAGTAACGCTGCCAAGGACACCGCTCCAAGGACCATCCACTGTGACACACCCACTCCACATAAGTTTCTTTTCGAACTGTCTTTGAACAGCCCCAATATCTAGCTGGTCAACTAGAAACCCAAGAACTATCCTGATTCCATCTTCTCAGCCCCATCATTGCACAAGCTCTATCTTCCTACTCCTTAAATTTTTCTCTAGTATGTACCCTTATCCTTGTCCTTTACAGTAGCACAAGTCTAGAGGAGACATGATTAGGGATAAAAACCAGGAAAGTAGAACAGATTAGAAAAATATTTGATAAAGAACAGAAATTTTTACCTGTTATGATCTTTCGTCCCCAATTTAAAAATTCCAATGACTTAATTCACATATAATTCTTATATTGTTTATTATAGAAAAGTATGATGTGACTCCATATTCTCTCCCTAGCCTCACTTACTACTCCCTCATAGCCAGGCTCCCTCCTCTCCATCCACCCAGAATCACGTGAGATTCTCAGGTGCCTATGTAAGAGTGATATTCTAATTGGACTTGCACTTCCTGGAAAATTCCTATTCATCTTTAAAGCAAATTCACCCTTGTATTTTCACACTCTATCACACACAGATTCTACACTTGTGCTCCTTTTCCATAGAGCTATTCCAGCACATATTAAGCCCTTTACTGTAGTTACTATTGACACATCTGTGTCTCTCGCCAAATTATGAACTTCAACTAGGGCCCAAATGATGTCCTAATTGTTCTACCTACTGGGCTTTTTATAGGAGCTGCCACAGAGTAACTAATAAATTGATAACACCTATTTATATTTTAAAGTAATCACAAAACTTTGAGGATGACTGCCATAAGAAAACATACTTTTTATGAAATAAAAACTTCTAATTTGGGAAATGGAAATTATAACCAGGAAAAGCAAATATCTGACTTGTATAGAGTGGAAATGTTCTTTAATTGTGTTCCAAATTAGACTAACTAGATTGTTTATTAACTATTCTTCAGAATGTCCTGGCTGATGTATCTTTAAAATAAAAACAACAGTTTTTGGCACTTATATAAAAGTGTGTTGTCAGAGCTTATTGCTAAAAATCTCAGGCTGTTCTAGAAAATATCTGATTTCTAGCACATTCCCCAGCAGGAAGCAAGACTGACCAGAATGCAGGAAAAAATGTCTCATTTTTATATGCTTTTCAAAAAAACCAAGTTAGTGTCCTGTGCTAAAAACTTAGATGAATAATCTTGCTATACTTTGAGTATTCTGAAATTTTGATTTCAATAAATATTTATACAGTGGAGTGGCACTGAGTTATGAGTAAATACAAATGAAAAATAAGACTAAGTTCTTAGCTCTGAAGTCCTATGTTCCCCAGGAATTGTTAGACAATAATATTCTAAAATAAATGCAATGAGCTAAAACTCGTGACATAGTTAACAATTATTATAGAAATTATAAGGAAAGACATGAGAACCTTAAGAAATGTCTTATGGAAAGATAGATAAGCATTTCTAAATGCAGCAGGTAAAAGATGGACAAAAAAACTGACAAAAAATAATCACTTGTCTCACTAACAGACCCCTCAAGCAAAACACATTATTTATTTTGGTGGTACTGCGGGTGGAACTCAAGGGCTTTCTACCTCTGGGCTATACTCCCAGACCTATTTTATATTTTATTTGGAAAAAGGGTCTCACTAAGTTGCTGAAAGCCTCATTCAGTAGCTGAGGCTGGCTTCAGACCTGTGCGATACTCCTGTCTCAGCCTCCCAAGCGCGGGGATTACAAGCGTGCGCCACCACGCCCGACAAACAAAACACATTAAAACCTGAGCTCCTGGGAACTTCCGGGAAAATGGCGACCGCGAAAAGCGGGGCTTAAGAGCCCCGCTAACAACCAATCTCAATTACCACAAAATCAGTGCCTTTCATAGCCAGAAAACACCATCACCAGAGAAACAAAAATATCACCAGGCTCCAGAGAGAAAGCGGACTGAGAACAGAGCTCAGAGCCACAGAGGAGATACACCAGCCTCATGCCCGAGGACGCAGCAGCAGTGCCATACTGCCGGCGGCAGCGGCGATTTCACCGGACAGCTACAGCAAGCCGAGGTGAGCCGCTGTGGAACAGCCAGGCGGGATCGTTCGGCGCAGGGAGCAAACTAAAGCTCCCAGTGGCTGAGCTCAGCACATGCTGCAGGGACTCAGAGTGGAACTCAAAACCAGAGAAGAAAAAATACGCCAGCCTCACAGCCGAGGCCGTGGCAGTGGCGCCATATTGCCACCGGCGGCAGCAGCAGCAAATTCATCGAGTCCAGTACAGCTACATCTGCGTACTCAAGAACAGTGAGTCAAATTGCAGGCCACAGAGGAGAAATCCCAGTACTGTACTCCCTGGGACTTGACCCAGTGGGGGAGTGGAGGGAGCAGAGATTATCACAACGTGCAACCTGGCACCCCCCATAGTCTAAAGCAGCCTCTATCGACTCCCTGGGTCAGAGACTCTGTGATACAACCCAGTAAAGGAGTAGTGGGGTCAGAGATACTACAGACTCGAGATCCAGAGCACCTTAAGCGAAGTCGTAGTGACCCAAGGGAAGAACCCAGAGAAGGCACAAACTTCCAAAATCATGGGAAAGAGGAATAACACTGGAGCAATGAATGCCCACAACCCCACAACACCAGAACCCGATATAACAGAAAATCAGAGATTTCTAGAAGATCAAATCAGGAAAATAACTGTAGAAATAATAGAGGTGCTTCGAAAAGAATTCAGAGAGAGCCAAAAAGAATAAAGGATGCAATTAATGAAGTAAAGGCCTCAATTCAAAGCATGAACAACCGATTAGACCACATGGAGAACAGAATCTCACTCTTAGAAGATGATCATTCCAAAAATGAACGCATAGTTTCTAATCTAGAAAAAAATATCCAACAGCAGGAATCTGACATTGAAGAAATATGGGCCCATTTTAAGAGAGCTAACCTAAGAATAATTGGAATAGAGGAGGGAAAAGAAAGTGAAACCAAAGGGATCAACAATCTCTTCAAGGAAGAAATAGCAGAAAATTTTCCAAACATAGAGCAAGAGGTTGATACACAGCTCCAGGAAACTTATAGAACTCCCTTTAGACAGGATTGGAGAAGAGGATCCCCACGCCATATAATTGTCAAAATGACCAATGTGGAAGCCAAGCAGAGAATCTTAAAGGCAACAAAAACAAAGGGCCAAGTGACATTCAGAGGCAAACCAATTAGAATCACTCCAGACTTCCCAAACCAAGTCATGAGAACCAGAAGGGCTTGGAGTAACATATTCCAAACTCTGAAAGAAAACAACTTCCAGCCAAAAATTTCCTACCCAGCAAAATTTTCCATCAAATTAGATGGAAAAATAAGAAGCTTCCATGACAAACAGAAACTGAAGGAATTTATGTCTTCAAAACCAGCGCTAGAGAAAATACTCAAAGAGATTAACTACAAAGAAGAAATAGGTAACACACACCAGAACCAGAGAAACAAGATTTTCCATCCAACAGACAACTAAGATTGGTTATCTGTGGAGATTCATTATTTATGTTAGTCTTTTACCTATCTCTAAATTGTATTGTTTGCCTTTATTGTTGTTAATTTTTAGGATGTCTAGTTGGAATATTAATATACCTTCAGATATAGCATTTGGAAATATTTTATCCCATTCTATCAGTAACTTTTAACTCTGTTTACATTGTCTTTGGATATACAACATTTTTTTTTATTTTTTAGGGAGTTTGTATACTCTTCTGTTGCCTGTGCCATTGAAATCATATCCAAGAAATCACTGCCAATTTCAATGTTGTGAGGTTTTATGACCCAGATTTTCTTCTAAAAGTCTATAGTCTTAAGATTTATACTTAGGTCTTTTATCTATTTTGAGTTAATATTTGTATATGGGATTAGGTAAGGGTCCAATTTTATTCTTTTCCATGTAAGTATTATTTTTCAACAATATTTAGTTAAAAGATTATTATTTCCACCACCAAATGTTCGTGGAAACCTTGTCAAAAATAACTTGACAATATAGGGAAGAATTTAGCTCTCGGCTTGTATTTAACTCCAATGGTTTATATATCTGCCTTTAGAACAGTACTACACTGTTTCAATTATTGTAGCTTTATATGGTTTGAAATCAGAAAATATATATCTTCTAGCTTTGTTCTTTTTTGAGATCGTTTTGGGTATCTAGAGTCCATATTCCATATTAGGATAGATTTTTTTTCTGAAAAATAAATATATAAGTATATGATAGTTTCACCTAAAAAAAATATTCTCTGGTAAGAAAGAAAGCAAAAAGAAATATTGAAATGTTATCTTTATGTTATCAAAAGCTTGGTATCAGACAAATGAAATTGTTATGTGAGAGTATCATTTTTAATTTTGGATAAATTGCTATAATACTAGATGTCAACCACTAAGCCAAGCATGGGAAGGAGGCATGGGGAGGGAATGGGGTGGGGATCGGGTGGGGGTTGACCTGCGATGTGTGCATGTATGTCTACAAAAGTTTTCTTTGTATCCTACTATGATGTATGAATACAGTGCACCAATAAAAAATTAAAAAAAAAAACCTGAGCTCCTGACAGTTCCTCAACTTGCCATTTCCATAGTCTTCACCAGCTCAATAAATAATAATTCTTTTAGTCACCCAGGCCAAAAATGTTGTCACCTTTAAACTCATCTCTTTCTCTCATATGTCACCTCCAGTCTGTCAGAAAAAACTTACTGGTTTTATGTTCACAAGATTTGGACCCTTTAGCTCCTCTGCAGGTCATCATTTCACTGTTTGGTTCAAACCATTGCATACTATTTTCTTGGCCCCATTCCCAGTACTCTCCTTGCTCATTATGATCCAGCCACAGGGACTTCCTTGATATCTTCTCAGTAAACAAGGCATGGCACTTTGTTAGACCTTCCATTGCTTACATGTGTTTCTAGACCCATGAGTGACTCCATCCCTCCTTCCTTCTTTCATGTAGTTCTTCAAAAATCAGCTTTTCAAGGAGAACGTCCCTGGTCACCCTACCTAAAAGTTCAACTAACTAACGTTACCCTCAATTTATAACATATCCTCTTCCTTGATTTATTTTCTTCTTCCTACTTAACAGCAATTTACCATGTATTATAATTATCATGTTTGTTTTCTGTTATTTTGTGTGTGTGTGTGTGTGTGTGTGTGTGTGTGTGTGTGTGTGTGTATGTGGTACTGGGAATTGTACCTCTGAGCTACACCTTATCCCCAGCCTTATTTTGTTTTTTTATTTTGAAACATAGTCTCACTAAGTTGCTGAGGGCCTCACTAAATTGCTGAAGCTGACCTTGAACCCAGAATCCTATTTCAGGTCCCCATGTACTGATATTACAGGCATGCACCACCACTGTAGCTGTTTTCTATCTTTTTGTTGATAGAAGGGAAGCTAGCTCCATGAAGGTACATTCGAGGTACATGATATATAATATCTATTTAGTGCATAAATTAACATCAATCCAAATTAGAATATGGAATAATACATTTTTTGGTGGTACTAGGGTTCCTGGAAACCCTTCTACCTCTGGGCTACACTCCCAGCCCTATTTTTATATTTTTATTTGGAAACAGGGTCTCTTAAGCCAGCGCACATGGCTGGCTTCGAACCTGCGTGATCCTCCTGTTTCCGCCTCCCAAGCGCGGGGATTACTAGCGTGTGCCACCACCCATGGCGAATATGAAATAATAATTTAAAACATCCTTCTATTAACACATCCAGAAAAAAATTGTCCTATCAAATGGGTGTAAAATACTAGAAAAACATCTAAAGATCAGAGAAAAATAGGTAAACAGTACAGAAATAATACAATCTTCCTACTCCTTTTTATCTTTCATTCTAGAAATGAATCTTAGAACAAATACATCTGTATATATTAAAATTTAGTTGTGGGATTTATTTAGAGTATCTCTCATGCTTACCAGAATTCACACAAAAAGCTTCTGAACTCAAATAAAAGCAACTCAAAGATCACAGTCAAAAGGGCAACTGTATATGCCTGCCTATTAGAAGACAAGCTGTATTTAAAATCCAGATCTCAAGGCAGGCTTGGTGGTGCACGTTTACAATCCCAGCATTCAGGAGGCTGAGACTGGAGGATCGCGGTTCCTGGACAGCCTCAGCTACTTAGTGAGGCCCTCTGCAACTTAGTGAGACCCTATTTCAAACTAAAGAATAAAAAATAGGGCTGGGGGTGTAGCTGGGAGGCAGAATGCCTCTGGGTCCCATCCCCAGTACCGCACACACACACGAAAAAAAATAATAAAATAAAATAAAATCCAGATCTCTATTTGACAAAAAGTTTACATCACTCAAGAACTATCTACAGAGCATGTGTCATCTATATGCAGAGTACTCACTATTTAGTTTTTGCCAATTTAAATACTCATGTCTCTAAGAATGGCTTCAATCCATCTCAGTACATAAAATAAATTAGCATTCTTTTACTCTAGAGAGAAGTATGTGTTTAGCACCAAATGGAATCAGCAGATGACTAAATACTGTTTTTTTTCCCTCTCTTGTTTCTACCATAAATACAACAGATGCAAGATGCTGGAATGTGGACAACCCCAGAAGGTTGATGTTTGCCTCTAATGCAGAAATAAACCATTCAAATATTTATTCCATATAGCATCCCAGAGTTAGCAAGAACCCCTTGGTTCCTTTATTGCCATCAACAGGACTTAGTGACTAAACATATCACAGAAGTCTCAATGGTCTAAATGAAGCATATGGTTACCTTTGATGTTAAAGATCACTAACTATCTTATAAATTTACAGCAATGGTTATCCAAGTCCAAAACAAATGATTGCCACATTAATGATTTAAAGTTAATACAGTACACACTAAATCTTGAGTATTCCCCAAATCATGAGACACAAAGATAAGAAAAATACATTTCTAAAAGAAACATGTATAGAATACAACTGTACTAAGTAGGGAGAAAATGTCCTATATAGGAAATATTTAATATTCTTTTGTAATGGTATAATGAACAAAGAAAATGACAATAAATCACCAGTTATCTGATTGTCCTGTTATGTTCATTAAGATTCGAGAGATCCTGCTTCTGCAATATGAAGCGTACTTTCTTCCAATTTTATTCAAATTTGATATATAATAAATGCATACTCATAGAGTCAATTTTGGTAAAAAAAAAAGAAAATTCTTTAACCTAATCAAAGAGATTTATAAAAAAAACAATAGCTTATATCATGGTTAATGGTGAAAAGCAATGTTATCCAGCTTAAGACCAAGATTAAGACAAGACAAGGAAGTCCTGTTTCACTACTTCTATTCAATATAGCACTGGAAGTATTACTCAAATAATTTAAAACAAAGACATAAAAGACAACCAGGTTGGAAAGGGAAAAAATTCTCTATTGGTAGATGTCATAATCTTGCATATATAATCCAAAAAAATACACCAAAAGTTAAAAAGCTAATAAGATTGGCAAGGCTGTAGGAAACAAGATCAGCATGTAAAAAGCAATTGTGTATGTGGATACCCGTGGTGAAAAATCTCAAATTAAAATTAAGAAAATTCTTTCACATATAATAGAATCTAAATTAGACAGTAATAAATTTAACAAAAGAAGTATAAAATATATATATTGAAAACTTAATAAAAATATTGAAAAAATTAGATAAGTCTTAAATTAACAGAAGAATTATTACATGTCACAGATTTGAAGACTTAATATCTGTATGATGATAATATATCCCAAACTGAGCTATAAATGCAATACAATTCTTATCAAAATTCTAGCTGGGCTTTTTGCTAATCCTAAATTCATATGAAAATGCAAGGGATCAAGAATACCAAAACAATATTGCAAATAACAAAAAACAATGTTAGATGAATTCCTAGTCTCAAAACTTACTATAAAACCACAAGACAGTGTATTGTGGACATAAGGACAATTATATGGCACAACAGAAGACAATTCAGAACCCAAAATAAACCTTTAAATTTATGGTCAATTGATTTTCAACAAATGATAGTAAGACAATTCAGTAGAGAAATAATTTTTTCAACAAATGGTGCAGGGACAACTGAATACCTGTATGCAAAAGAAATTAGTTAGTATCCTACCGGACAGCATACACAGAATTATTTGACAATAGATCTAAGTTCATAATATAAATGCTAAAACTATAAAAATTTTAGAGAAAATAAAGTAGTAAATCTTTGTAAAAGTGTATTAGATAGTGGTTTCTCAGATATGGCAACAAAAGCACAAACAATAACAAAAATAGGTAGATTAGGTTTCATCAAAACTAAAAACTTTTGTACATAAAAGGATAAAATCAAGAAAGGGAAAATCCAGACTGAAAGGAATATTTTGTAAATCATATATCTGATATGGTTCTTATACCTAGAATATATGCTATTCAAATAAAATCAGTGATTTATAAAGTTTCTTGAAGCCAGTCACGGTGGTTCACACCTGTAATCCCAATGCTTGGGAGGCTGAGGTTCAAGGACAGCATTAGCAAGCAGTAAGACACTTATCAACCTAGCAAGACCCTGTTTAAAAATAAAAATAATAAGCCTGAGGATGTAGCTCAGAGGTAGAATGGCCCTGGGTTCAATCCCCAGTGACACACAGATACACACACACACACACACACACACACACACACACACACAGAGTTTCTTGAAACAAGTGCAAATGGAAACAAACATTTCAGAATCTATGAAACACAGCAAAGCCAGTACTGATAAGGAGACTTATTGAAATCAATGCCTACACCAGAAAAGCAGAAAGATCTCAAATATTAACAGAATGACAGAAACAGTAGTAAACAGAGCAGATATAAAGAAAGTTGGGACTAAAAGTTACAATAACTCAACAAAACAAAGAAGTTTTTCAAATAAAGCAGGCAAATTAAACAAGACTAAGAAAAAATGACTCAATATCAGAGATAAAAAAGACATTATAAATAATACAAATGTCCTTACAGATTATTGTGAACAAGTATATGACAGCAAATTTAACAACATAGAAGAAATAGACAAAGTACCGGACACACACACTTTATCAAGACTGAATCATTAAGTAACAGAAAACCTAAACAGAACACTAACAAGTAATAAAATGAACCAATCATTGAATCTCCCAACAAAGAAAAGCCCAGGAGCAGATGGCTTCAGTACTGACTTCTCCCAAACATTTAAAGTATTAATATTTATTTTGAGCTCTTAAATTACTCAAAAATCAAATGAAGAGGAGGGAGAAAATTCTTTCAAACTCATCCTACAAGGCAAGTATTACTCTGTTACTAGAAACAAATAAGGACCAAAAGACAAAGAAGCTCTACAAGTCGATATTCTTGATGAGCATAGATGCAAAAATCCTTAACAAAATATTATCAAATAAAATCCAAGAGCACATTCAAAGATTATTACCATAATTTGGATTCATCCCAGCAATACAAAGATGATTCAACATATTTAAATTAATAAACATGAGCCAGGCATGGTGGCACACACTTATAATCCCAGTACTTGGGAGGCTGAGACAGGATTGCAGGTTTATGGCCAGCTTCAGCTACTTAGTGAGGCTCTCAGAAATTTAGTGAGACCTTGTTTCTAAATAAAATATAAAAATAGGTATGGGAGGGCATTCCGGAAGAAGAAAGCCTGTGGGTTCCTCCCAGCACCACAAAATATAAAATAAATTAATAAACATGATACACAACATCAACAGAATGAAGGACATAAACCATATGATTATCTCAATAGATATAGAAAAGGTATTTTGTAAAATTCAACATCCTTTAATAATAAAAATTCTGAAAAATTAGGTACTGAAGAAATATACTTCAACATAATTAAGGTCTTATATAACAAGCCAACAGATAGTACCATACAGAATGACTTAAAAGTCAGTTTTCTCTGTAAAATCTGGAACAAGACAAGGATGCCCAGTTTATTCTCTTAACATAGTATTATAAGTCCTAGCCAAAGCACTAAGCAAGAGAAAGGAATAGAAAGCACCCAAAGTGAAAGGAGAAAATCAAGTTGTTCCTGTTTGAAGATTACATGATGTATAGGAAACCCCAAAGACTTTACCAAATTAAAAAATATATGTATTGGGACAAAAAATAAATTCAGCAAAATTCTAGGATATAAAATCAAAATACAAAAATCAGTATCACTGTTGTATACTAATAGATTATCTGAAGTAAAAATCAAGAAAGCAATCCCATTTATAGTAGCTATGAAAAAAACCAAAATACTTAGGAATAAAAAGGTAAAGTATCTCCACAGTATAAACTATAAAAAAGTTGGAAAGAAAAGACATCCCACACTTATAGATGAAGAGTTAATATTGTTAAAATGTTCATATTAGCCAAATTAACCCAAAGATTCAAAGCAATAAATAACTAGTTTAAAGTATATGCTTAATAAAACCAAGAACTTCCTTTAAAGAACTAGAAAAATACAATCATGTAATTTGTATGTAATCACTGAAGACAAAAAAAATCCATGAGAAAAAAAAAAAAAAAGAAACTGAAAGCTGGAAGCATCACAATACCTGACAGTAAAGCCTTCTACAAAACTGTACTAACCAAACAGCATGGAGCTGGCATAAAAGAGATACATTGACCAATGGAACAAAATAGAAAACACAGAAATAAACCCACACATTTATAGCCAATTGATTTTCAACAAAGTTGCTAAAAATCTATATTGGTGAAGATAAGTCTCTTCAATAAAGCTTGAAAAACTGGATACCTATTTGCAGAAGAATGAAACTAGACCCCGACCTTTAACCTTATACAAAAATCAACTCAAAATGGATAAAGGTCTTAAACTAAGACCCTCAAATTATTAAGCTACTAGAAAAATATGTAGGAAAACACTTCAAAACATTAAGAGAAGCAAAGAATTTTTTAATAAAACCCTAAAAGCACAAGCATCAAAAGTAAAACTAGATACATGGAATTGTTCATATTAAGGAGTTTCTACACAGCCAAGAAAACAATCAACAGAATAAAAAGACAAACTTCATAATGAGGAAGAAAATACTTGCAAACTATTCATCTGAAAGGGGGTTACTATGCAGAATATATAAAGAACTCAACTCAGGGGTTAAAAAAAGACAAATAATCTGACTTAAACATAGGCAAATGATCTTAACCGATATTTTTCAAAAGAGGATACACAGATGGCCTATAGGTATATAAAAAGTGCTCGGCATCTCTAATTATCAGAGAAATGCAATGAAAATCACAATGAACTATCTTCTCGCCACAGTAAGAATGGTTGTTATTAAAAAGACAAAGGATCTGGGCGTAGTGGCACATGCTTGTAATCCCAGGACTTGGGAGGCTGAGACAGGAAGATCATAGGTTTAAAGCCAGCCTTAGCAAGTAAGTGAGACCCTCTCCAACTTAGTGAGACCTTGTTTCCAAATAAAAGATAAAATCAGCCAGGGGATATAACTTGGAAGAAGAATGCCTTTGGTTTCAATCCCCAGTACCAAAGGGGAAAAAAAAAAAAAAAGACAAATGCTAACAGATGCTACGGAGAACAAGGAGAAAGAAGAACTCTTACTGTTTGTGTGAATGTAAATTAGTACAGTCATTATGATAAAGATTGTGGAGCTTCCTCAGAAATCTAAAAATATACCTACCATATAACCCAACAATCTTACTACTGGGTATATATATCAAAAGGAAATAAAATCATTATATCAAAGAGATAACTGCAGGCCCATATTTATTGCAACCCTATTCACAATAACCAAAAAATAGAAACGACCTACAAGTCTATCTACTGATGAATGGATAAAAAAAATATGGCACATCTAATGATCCCTAAAAAGCAATGAGATCCTATATTTGGATAGAATTAGAGGTCATTGTGTTAAGTGAAATAAGCCAGGCACAGAAAGACAAATACTGTATATTCTCATTTGTGGAAGCTGAAAAGGTTAATCACAAAGAAGTAGAAGAGAAGCCGGGCGTGGTGGCGCACGCTTGTAATCCCCACGCTTGGGAGGCAGAGACAGGAGATCATGCAGGTTCGAAGCCAGCCACACGCGCTGGCTTAGGAGACCTTGTTTCCAAATAAAAATGTAAAAATAGGTCTGGGAGTATAGCCCGGAGGTAGAAGGGCTTCCAGGAACCCCAGTACCACCAAAAAAAAAAAAAAAAAAAAAAAGAAGTAGAAGAGATGTCACAGAAGCTAAGAAGGGAAGAGGAGTGGCAAGCATGGAGGGCATGAACAATGGGGGGACAATGGCATATTTCTCAACACACATGGGGGGGTGTTCTAATATAGCACAGTTATAAGACACCTATAGTCTATGGCAGCTGACTGTACATGTCAAAAGAACTAGAGAAAAAAATCTTTTTCTCTTATTGGTGCATTGTAGTCATACATCTTAATGGGGTAGAGGATGGTAGAGGCATACATGCACACATCACTCATTTAGCCCTTCCCCAATTCCTACCCCATTCTAGAGAAGAAATCTGAAACTTTCCAAAACAAAAATTATAATATTTGGGTAAATGGAAACGCTACTTATCTTAATTTGGTCAATATACATTATATACATATATTGAGTTATATTACCATATCTAAACAATGAGTATACATATTATCTGTCAATTGAAAATAGTATTGATTTTTGTACATAGAATGAGAGACACAAGTAACAAGTACTTGAAAGTCACCAGCTTTAGTCTGAATCCCACTTCTCTCTTAGCAAGATGGCTTTGGACTAGTCACCCTCTCTGAGCCTCTTTCTTCCTCTTATAAATAGATCTATCTGAATCATGTATCCAAAAGGGAAAAAAATGCAGTCTCTGACCCAAAACGGGTCCTTAATAAACTGCAGCAATTATTTATCTTTTTATATTTCCTGAATATAAATTATTACAGGAAAATATAGTCTATTTAATCCTAGTCCAAACATTAGTCTTTTTTTAAAGAAGCTTTCTAAGAGATACACACAGCAGTAAAAAGCTGACGGTATCAAATTGCTTTATTGTCTGACACTTATTTTATTACAATCCATTCCCAGCAGCTTTGTGGCTTAAATGTAAATTTCATCTCATCAGCATTGCCCTGTTTATTGGAGTTGAAGTTCTCCTTCCCGGGGGTAGGTGTCCTTCTCTGCACTCATTGGCTGGTTCCTCACCAGCAATGGCATATTTCTCATCACCCTCAGTCCTGCCAGCAGTGGAAGTAGGTGTAAATCCTCAGAGCGTACGGTGTGAATCAGTTGGCATTTTATAGAATTTCACATCTGGTACTTCCTTTCAGTCTGTATATCCTTTCCCTGGCATAAAGAAAAAGGACTCTGAACAATATCCTTACCAAGATAAAGTAGGGAGGATAGAAAGTAGATTGAGGTCTTTGGAAGCACTCTAAATCCTCTATTCCAGGATGAAGTCTCTCTCTCTCTCTCTCTCTCTCTCTCTCTCTCTCTCTCTCTCTCTCTCTCTCTCTCTCTCCTTTCCTCCCTCCCTCCCTCCCTCTCCCTCTCCCTCTCCCTCTCTCCCTCTCTCCCTCTCTCCCTCCCTCTCCCTGTCCCTCTCCTTTAATAACAGGTGCTTATAAAGAATATAAGCAACTGTCTGCACTTGTTAATATATCCCTTGGACCACTGGGCACTTGATACCAAAGGAAACAATTCTATGCAATTCTCCATGCCACGAATCAATGCATTACTAACCTTTCCTCCACCTCTCACTTGTATCACTCTGAACAGCGTGAAGGTATCCAGGAAAGTTGCTGAAAGTGGTGTTTATGATGCTATAATAAAAAGATCCCAGATCACAATAGTACTAAGCCTGAAATCACTGCAATCCCATCAGGCTTTAAACTGGAGTGTTGTTTTGGGCTCCTGAGGATGATGAAGTCGATGTCTGGAGTTCATCTCAGTTGTAAGGGAAGGGTAATACTACTTTGCAGTGATGACTGACGAGTCAGAATAAATACTCCAGCCACCGCTTGTTGTATTACATTGGGTTGCTTGCCATCTGGCCCCGCTAACCTATATAGCCTTAATTTTCTTTAAGTGCCATGTTATGGCATTAAGCTGTCTCCTCTTCTCTTTACCAGGTAACTTCTTTATGGATGTAAAATGTTGATCACAGGAACCTGTACGACTTTCTTTTTAAATGTTTCCCCCATGGACTGGTTTTGAACACCCTGGAGTCTGTCCTTTCAGAAAAGGCAGTGATTCAGGGTGACTGTTGCCTTGCTGCTCTTCACATCCACTCATGTTATTCTGCATTCTCATTTTTATCACTATCTCTTTGCTTTAATGAAAGAATTTTTCCCCTGACAAGTTTTAAATCAAGTTAGGCTTTATATTCTTATTTAATTTGCTCCTCTTTCTGTCTCTGGTAGCAACAATTTTTTTCCCCTAAAGATCCACAGGAAGCTTTTTGTGAAACCACAGTGGGAGTGTGAACTGTTTGTTTTCCTTTTTTAAAGCAGTTTGGGCTTTTGTGGTTGTAGGAATGTAGATTTCTCTGCCATCCTCAGATCCTATCAACATCTTATATTCTAGATTGCCTTTGTAAAACAGCCTCCTGATTTCTTAGTAATGTAAGCTGGAGAATCTCATGGCCACTAGTACTAAACTTTCTTTTCTTCTCAAGCTCTGCATTATTACCTCCAGTAGGCTGCGGAGCTGGTTTATCCTCTTCTTGGGTGGATGTGCTGCTCCATGACTTTTGAAAATAGTCACAGAAAAGTCAAGAATCCTGCCTATGAAATGATTTTTATAACAGTAGAAAACTAAGTTGGGTATTATTTACTGTGGGAATTAAATTCGTTAAATGTTACATGTGAAAATCCGTGGTTTGTAATAATAATCACTGGTCTTTATCTCGTCTCTTTTTTTAATTTGTTTTTATTCTAAAAAAAAAAAGTACAAGACCGTTAAACTTTTTTTTTTTTTGGGGGGGGGTACTGGGGTTCCTTCTACCTCCAGGCTACACTCCCAGATCTATTTTATACTTTTTTTTGGGGGGGGGGGGGACAGGGTCTCTTAAGCCAGCGAGGCTGGCTTCCAACCTGTGCGATCCTCCTGCCTCTGCCTCCCAAGCGTGGGGATTACAAGCGTGCGCCACCATGCCCAGCTACCATTACACTTTTAAATGAGATTGAGCTATCTGTACTTAATACTAATAACATTATGTGATATTACACTACATATTATTAAAATGTATTCAGCATCTGTAATGGTTTGGATTTAGAATGTCCCCCTAGCCCTCATGGAAGCAAGGTAGCAATGTTGGAAGCCAAGATTGGTTGCTAAGGAGGGGCCCCTGGGGGTGTGGCCTTGTGGCCATACAAGGTTTGCCCCTCCCCTTGCGTGGGCAGCATGCATGGGCTCTTGAGTGCTTGCGCTTGCTCTCTCTCTCTCTCTCTCTCTCTCTCTCTCTCTCTCTCTCTCTCTTTCTCTTTCTCTCTCTCTCTTGCTTCTGGCCTCCATGATGAGGGCAGAGCTCTTACTCTCTCCCTCTCTCCACTTTCTACCTCCATGTCCTAAACTTCAGACCCTGATCTCACATGGACTACATCAATCCAAGAAACTGTGAGCAAATAAATCTTTCTCCCTCTAAATTGTGTGGTCAGTGTTTTGGATTATAGAAGTGAGAATGTTGACTGAGACAAGTAGTATGATTAAATGAGGTAATACATGTAAGCTCTTGGGACAATGACTGACACATAGTTAGGTTTTACATTAGTGATAGTTATTAGTCAATGTTTAAATCATACACTATTCATTCAAATAGCAGATTTCTATGTGGATGCTACATACAAAAAATGAAAACCATCATGAACTAAAGACACTGAAATGAAGCATATTCCTCTGATTTCTTTTTTTTTTTCTGAATACCATATCTGAACCAATTACCTCTTGCTGACCATATTGGCACTGTAGTTTTGAGATTTTTAAACTATATAGAAACAAGGAAAATATTTTAAATAAATATAAGTATTTGAATTGACAGACTTTTTGAGATATAAAAAAAGATCTGATTCAGGGAACAGCCATAGATTTCATTTACATGCTTTATATTCATAAGTCCGGTGATGTTATGCAATGTGGTTCTAAGCCCAAACTAATGAGAAAGCATATCTGTCTCTTCCTTACTCCTCTTTGTTATGCATTATATAATCAGGCTTCACATTAAGATGCCTTAACTTGTTAGTCATTGCAAAATGCCTCCCTCTAGCAGCCACAGTGTTGGTATTTCTGACATATAGTTTCCCAAATGTTGTTTTCATGGACCATTTGTATATTTTTCAAGTTTCCTGATCATTTTTAAGACCTTATAACACCTTGATCTTAAGTTGGAGGCAGATCTTGGCGTTTCTGCCCCTCTCGATTTTAAAGCTTAGCCTTGAAGTGGGTTTGTGAAGATTTTGAAAACCTTTATATACAGCTTGTAATCTCATTATTCCAAGACATCTGCTTACCCATGTAAACTGTGCTTGTATGCATAAATAACATGAGTAGTCAGGGTCAGCCTGAGGCAAATCTTGGAGCATAAGCAGTCCCCTGATTATAAAAGTACCAATCCCCCAAATACCTTATGGACTGGCTAAGTTACAAAGACCACTGAACCTTTTCTACCAGAGAACTTGGGGGTTTAAATTTTATTTTTCAAAAAAAAAAAAAGATTCAGCAATAGCAATCACAAAACATGTTGTGATTCAATACTATACATACCTGCCATGTTTTATTTTGAAAGACATTATTATGGGCAGGACCTGCTTGCCTAATGGATTGTATCTAAGAATAAAATTCTAGGTGCTGGGTGTGGGAGATATTATAGAATAAGGAGACTTTTGGGACACTGGTCAGATCACAACTACCATCTTTTCTATGTTTAAAATGGTCCCTAAAAGTATTTTGTGGACAAAGTATTTTATGTTTATTGACAGATTTCCCTATTAGGACCTCTTACAAAAAGAAGGCAAATAATAAAGGGAAAGTAAATATCAAAGTGTGTTTTGAGTTCTTTCCATAACTCCGGGCTTCTATCCTGCATCATGGCTACTTCAGGTGTTCTTATGAGGATAGATTTCTCTTTTCATTGCAAGTTTGTGTTCCTTAGAATCTAGATTCCTGGCGTACCCTTTCCCTTTCCATCTCACAGGAGTAAAGCACACCTGAACTCCATGGTCCCCCTCCTTCCAGATCATGGCTTTTATTTAGAAAATGACAATGTTACTGAGCTGATTTATTATTTAGCAAATTGCTAATGTATATAAATATGCTTAGTAAATGCATGTTTCTTGATTAATTATATCTTTAGGGGTACTGGTATCTAATAAAAGACTGTGGATGAGATTATGTTATCATATAGTATTATTATAATTATAATATATTGCAATGATGGAAGTATGTATCTTGGGTAGAACAGTATAGGAGATATATCTGGAAATACCATCCTAATCATACTTTATAGGAAACTGTCTGTCCTACTTACAAAGGCACTCCACTTGAGAGTTAGCAGAAAAGAAGCAAAATCAGAGAGCAAGGTCAACTGGCATTCTGCAGCTAAGAAACTGAGGGTGTTTACTAATTAGGGAAAAAGTAGAGGGTCATAGGAGTTAGAGGCAAGGAAGTTAAAACATAAAGTGGTATAAAAATAGCCATTTCATAGGCAGAAGGCAGCAATTTCAAGGGTATATACTTTACCCTTGAAGTAATCTTACATGTATATTATTTTATTATAATATCTCCAAACCCTTCTTCCAATAAGTGTTATTCACACTTTGTAAAGTGATCCATGCCACGCTTCCTGAGAAAATTATTTGCTCAAGGTCTTGTTGAATTGCTGGAAAGTCTGTGAGCCAAGGTTACATCCAGATCTCTTAAATGTAAATGCTTTTTTAATCATTTGGTTTTGCATAATAGAAAATACAACTAAAGGGCCAAGGTTGAGATTTGAGTTTTAAGATTTAAGTTCATACTTTTAAGGTATATTAAGAAAACACTGTAAAGATATGTCTCCAATTTATAAAATCCTGCAGAGAACCAAGATATACACTTAAAGACTGAATATTTTGGATTTTGCTCTGTGGAATGTTAGGATCTATAGCATTAACTAAAAAAAAAAATTATAATGTAAACATTTTAAAAGTATGTTTTAGAGAGCACTGGAGTCTTGGATAACATTTGAACATCTTTAATCCTAAAACAATACTTGGTCTAAAAGAAGGTTTTTAAAGTATATATTAAGTATTCTTAAATTACACAATGAATGCTTACATGTTTTGCACTTAAAAAAAAAATCTCTGATTTTTAAGATCCACTCAACAGCTAGGGCTTCAGTCTTTATGGAAAGGGATATAATAAACTAGATATCACTTAAGGTTAAACAAATAGCTAAGAGGGTAAATCCTATGTTAAGTGGTTTTACTATAGTAAAATACAATTTTGAAACATCACAGGCTAACAAATTGCCATAAAAATTATTCAATTATAGAAAATAATGTACTATTATTTTAAGAAAATTTGAAAATTATGAGAAATGCATTAAGAAATAATTACCATTGAAACGAGTAATTAAGCCAAGCATGGTGGCTCACACCTGTAATCCCAGAATTTGGGGAGCTGAGATAGAAAGATCACAGGTTCAGAGATTGACTCAGCAACCTAGGAAGACCCTATTTCAAAACAAACATAAGAAGGGCTGAGGGTGCAGTTCAGAGGTAGAGTGCCCCTGGGTTCAATCCTCAATACCAACACAAAAGAAAAGAGAAAGGGAAGAAGTGAAGGAGGGAGAGAGGGAGAGTATGAGGGAGGGAAAGAGGAAGAAAAGGAAAGAAGTGAGCAGTTAAATAAGTAGAAAGGAAAACTAAATGGCTTAATCTTATTAATCTCCATAACCCAGGTGTCCAGTAGATTGTCTGACACACAGGAGGACCTTAATAACATTTAAAGGAAAAATTGTGCCAGTATTGGGGATGGCCTAGGAAGATTTGAGAAAGCTCTGGTTATTAATATATTTCAAAAATAATTGTGTCAAAATGGCGGCAGACCTGGAGAGAGAAAGGCTTGGCTTTCATCAGGAAGCAAACAGCTATTGAAACTTAGATTGACTTAGCTACATGTAATTATCAAGTCAATAGGAGAGGAGAACTAGGCCTTTCTCTATCTAAAGACAGATCTACATGATTGGATAAGCTAGCTAAGATGGTAGGAGGGATTGACCTTCATGAAAGTAGACACCTTGCCACACCTTATTGGGGGAGGTACCTTAGAGGGTTAAGGGAGGTACCTTAAAGGGACATTCACTATGTCAGAGTCACGCAAACAAGATGGAGGTCATGGGTATAAAAGGCTGAGTCCACGTGTAATTCCTTTGGTGTTTTCATTTAGAGTCACCCCCTCATGCCATTTTGGCATGGGGCTGTATTTCTATTTTCTGTATTTCTAACTTTTAATAAACTTCTTTAAATCTTCAGCAACTGTCCAAGGTATGCATATTTATTCTTAGCTTAGGACAAGAACCCGCGGTAATATTCTGTTTTGGGTCGTTTTGGGGTTTTGTTATGGGTTGTGGGAAAGTGTGTCCGGGACCCTCGCAGGGATTCCCAGGGAACAGTTTCCCCACAACCTTATTCTCCCAATCCGTAACAAAAATTATTTCAAGAACTCTTGAGTATGAGTCAGTTTTGTTATACTTTGATGATGATGTAAGTAGAGTCTAAGGAGTTACTATTTTTAAGGGCCTGGAAGTACCTGAACATTGCAATTTTCTCAGAAAAGCTTTCAGATATATTTATAGATACTTATACCCCCCAAAACACCTCAATTGTTCATTTTAATTTATCCTATTTTATATTCTCTGTAACATTTATTATTGCTTTTTGATATGGTGTGAGATGTAGCCACAGGTTCTTATTCTTAGCTATTTTTAGAAAAGAATAGCCAGAACTTCTGCAAGCTTAAGCAATTTTTATTATTACAAAGGTAGAAAGAAAGGACAGAGATTACAAAGTAGTATGTCAGAGAAATATTGACATAGTGCAATGTCTTGAAAATAAGACACTGAGGTTTTGAATATAGAACAGTTTTTATAAAGATTCATTATCCTTCATCTTGCCCAACCAATAGTTTTCTGACAGGACTAGGTGTGAGCCTGCCCATTAACTCCATGCAGGGCCTTTTTATATGATTATGGGGATTATGATTATGGGAATTTCTTACTCAACCAAAAGCCTTCTTCCCACCTTGGTGCTGGTGTAGGCCCAAGTCTTTGTTAAGACTTAGGAATGTGTTACTTGCTTAACAAAGTCAGGGATTATGTGGTATCTGCCCCCTTGACAAAGACCTGTCCCATCCTCTGCATCCTTGGGGAATTTTAGCCTATCTGCTAGGAGTTATTTATTATGTGGGCCCTGGCCTAAAACTCTTTTGTGTTCTTCCTAATCACTTTTGGTGAGGGAACTCTGCATTATAACAAGCTGCCTGAGTGCCTGGCAGCAACCAGGCCCTGACTACTTTTTACATTTTGAAATTAATTTCCAATACATTTATACCAAAGTCATTTTCCAATACATTAATACCAAAGTCATTTTCCAATACCAGCACACCTTTAACCAAGGATCAGATCTGGTTGTCCTTAACTAAATCATCTTAAAAGGAAAAAAAAAATCAAAACAGAATGAAAACAAGACATACCACCACCAAAAATTCATGCACAAGACATTAGTCCACCCACTTTAGAGGAACCTTGTACTTGTGTTTAGTGGAGCAGAGTCAATGTACTGGAACGTCCTTATTAAACACAAAACCACACTTGAGTAGAAAATTACGGTTACGAATATAAAACAAACACAAGCCAAGAGACACCAGACAGCTTGCCGTAATATTTCCCACATTATATGTAATAAGGCATTCATGTAGGAAAATAATTGGAAGCAAGAAAGAACACTGCCCAGGTATAATGTGAGAAAATTAACACAGTGGTGAGAACATGTGTTTTAACTGAAATTTGTGCTTTCAGCCTCGCACTCTAGGAGCCTTTATACACTTTATTCTCCAGATTATCTTTTAAGTTAAAAAAACCACAAACCCTGTCTTTAACTCCCCAAGAGCCTGTTTGTTCTTAAAACAATGGTCTCAGAATTATAGCTATGCAATTATCACTCGCACACTGGTCTTAAAAGCCCAGCTGTGCAAGCATCACATGACGATCCAAGAAACTATTTAGATAACTATTGTTTGATATTGTTTTACAGTTATAAAATTATCTGCTATTGGAATTCTTAAATTATAAGCATCTATAACTAGAAACTGGTGAAATGTTTGACTTACGAGTAAGAAAGTGCTTCTGTAAAGACAAAATATGAGCAAAGATGCTTTTTATGTTTAATTAAAAGAAAGACATTACTCTATGGTATGTGCTTTTTAATTGTAATTATTTTTTAGTTAAACTCTTTCTTAACTCTTAAATGTGTAAGTTGATTTTGTTCTGAGTTTCACTAACACAGTACCACTGGGTATTTACACTGTCCATGATATTGAAGTTTTTCCAGTTTTCGTCCCTGTTTTGCTCCGTTACTTCCCTTATTTGATCTTAAATGATCTTAATTAAAGTTTAAATTGAATATTTTATATTGTATTCTGTTTCTCCTTCCTAGTGGGAAATAAATTAAATGGCTAACACCACTTGGAGACTTTTCAAAGCAATGTTAAATTCCCATATAATTAACTCTAAGAAAATCACTAGAGCATTCCATCTTAAGTCATTTAATTGAATGTAGGAATAAAGAGATTTTAGAAAAAAATAAAACAGTCATCCTTACTGGGTGATTCTTCACCCAGATAAACATCTAGTAATGGTAAAATTCATATGTCTCATTATTATGTCAAAACAATGAGAGATAAAGCAACATGGTTTCTTATGATTTTAAAATTTATTGTTAATTTAATAACAAAAGTAAATGTAATGCCCTAATATAGTTAGGTGCTAAGTAAAAAGAAAAGGCAATGAGATGATTCGGTAAACAATTCAAACTGCAACATAATCCTGTTACAAAGTCAAGATAACAAGCCATCACTTCTCCCACATCTAGAGCAGTTTTCCCAGTTCCTGAGCAATTAGTGGAGTCAAATTAAAGAGAGAGAGAGCATGGCACAGGAAAGGAGCTGGCAAATCATGGTTTTCTTAATGGGTTAAGAAAGAGGCATAATCTTGAAACTTCAAAGGCTTCCATGTAATCTAGCCCAATTCAATGATTGAGAATAAATTTTTAACATATACTTTATTGGTACATTATAGTCTCACATCATAATATAGGTCATAGTGATATTGGCATACGTGCATATAGCACTGGATATTTAAGTATATATGAATACCAAAGAAGAGTGACCATAATTTTCTTGCTGCCATGCTCATTGTCTCCTTATACAATATATGTATCTATGCTATATCTTTTAAATTAAAATTATTGTTTTTCTACTGGTGCTTATTTTCAGTGGTGAGAATTCACTAACCAAAATCTTATGGTGTAGGACTTCAGGAAGATGGAAACCTAGAAAAGTAGTGTTAACAAGTCCTGTTAACACTCAATCTCCATTGCCACAAAATCAGTACTTTTTTTTTGTGGTACTGGGGTTCCTGGAAGCCCTTCTAACTCCGTGCTACACTCCCAGACATATTTTATACTTTTTTTATTTTTGGAAACAGGGTCTCTTAAGCCAGCACAGCTGCCTTCGAACCTGCGTGATCCTCCTGTCTCCACCTCCCAAGTGCAGGGATTAAAAGCGTGCGTCACCACGCCCATCCAAAATCAGTACTTTCCATGGCCAGAAAACACTATCATTATAGAAATAAAAACTATAAATACAAGGGACGGAGAAAATGAAAATTAGCCAGGCATGGTGGCTCACGCTTGTAATCCCAGCATTTGGGAGGCTGAAACTGGAGGATTGTGATTCATGGACAGCCTCAGCTACTACTTAGTGAGACCCTCGGCAATTTAGTGAGACCCTGTTTCAAACTAAAAAATTAAAACTAGGGAAGGGGATGTAGCTCAGAGATTGAATGACCCTGGGTTCCATCCCCAGACCCGCAAAAAAAAAAAAAAAAAAAAGAAAGAAAAGAAAAAGAAAATTAGAAGAACAACCAGAGAACAGAAAAGAAACTGTCCTGCTTTGCAGTGGCAGGAGCCACACCGGAGCCACTCATAGCACCAGGCTCCAGAGAAGAAACAGTAAACAAGGAGGTGAAGTGAGCAGCTGCGGCTCAGTTGGTTGTAACTCAGCAGTTTTTCAGCGCAAAGACCATCTAAAATTTCCAGCAGCCAAGCACTTCAGGCTCTCCAGGGATTCGGGATAAACATCAAAACCAGAAAAGAAATACACCAGCCTCATGGCCAAGGGCATGGTGGTGGCACCATACTGCCAGCAGCTACAGCAAGTTCACCAGGCCCATGAGGGCTCCAGACCAATGTGCACCAAAAATGTAAGTGAATTTGTGGCCCCTACAGGAGAGATCCCAGCACTATACCCCCAGGGACTTGCATAGTTTTCATAAACTCCCTGGGTCTGAGATATTGCAGTTCAACCAGTGAATTAGTAGTGGTGGCAGAGATACCACACCCTACTCACAGCTCTTCATGGGAAAATGCCCAGCGCGGCACCCCCAGGGTCTCACACAACCTTGACTAACTCCCTGGGTCTGAGACTTTGTGATACAACCCAGTAAAGGAGTAGTGGCGGCTGAGATTACCACAAACCCCAAAGATCCAGAGCACCACAAGTGAAGTCATGGTGAACCGGAGAAGAACCCAGAGAAGGCACAAACTTCAGAAATCATGGGAAGGAGGAACAACTATGGAGCAATGAGCTCCCACAACCCCACAATATCAGAACCTGATATCACAGAAATGAAGAGACTCCAGAAGATCAAATCAGAAATGTAACTGTAGAAATAATACAGGACTTTCAAAAAGAATTTAGAGAGAGTCTGATAGAAATAAAGGATGCAGCCAGGCATGTTGGTGCATGCTTGTAATCCCGTGCTTGGGAGGCAGAAACAGGAGGATCGTGCAGGTTCAAAGCCAGCTGTGCTGGATTAAGAGACCCTATAAAGGCATCAATTCAAACTATAAACAATCAATTAGACCACATGGAGAATAGAATCTCGCTACTAAGAGATGACCACTTCAAAAGCAAATGCATAGTTTATAACTTAGAAAAAACAATTTGACAACAGGAATTGGACATTGAAGAAATATGGGCCCATTTTAAGAGAGCTAACCTAAGAATAATCAGAATAGAGGAGGGGAAAAAAAAGGTGAAATCAAAGGGATCAATGATCTCTTCAAAGAAGTAATAGCACAAAATTTTCCAAACATAGAGCAAGAGGTCAATACACAGGTTCAGGAAATGTATAAAACTCCCTTTAGACAAGATCAGAGAAAAGGTTCCCCATGCCACATAATAGTCAAAATGACCAATGAAGAAGCCAAAGAGAGAATCTTAAAGGCAACAAAAACAAAGGGCCAAGTGACATTCAGAGGTAAACCAATTAGAATCACTCCAGACTTCCCAAACCAAGTCATGAAAACCAGAAGGGCTTGGAGTAATATATCCAAACTTTGAAAGAAAACAACCTCCAGCCAAAAATTTCCTACCCAGCAAAACTTTCTGTCAAATTAGATGGGGAAATAAGAAGTTTCCATGACAAACAGAAACTGAAGGAATTTATGTCTTCAAAACCAGCATTAGAGAAAATACTCAAAGAGATTAACTACAAAGAAGAAATAGGTAATACATGCCAGAACCAGAGAAATAAGATTTACTATCCAGCATACAACTAAGAAAGAAGAATAAACAGTATTTCAAACAGTAACAAAATCTTAACATGTTAGGATTTAAAAATCATCTCTCAATAATCACACTGAATGTAAATAGCCTCAACTCTCAAATAAAAAGACACAAAGTGGCAAAATGGATTAAAAACCAGAATCCATCCATCTGCTGCTTGCAAGAAACACACCTTACAAGTAAAGACAGTAACAAACTTAAGGTAAAGGGCTGGAGGAATGTAATCTAGGATAACTGAACCTGAAGGCAAACAGGAGTAACAGCTATGATATCAGACAAGTTAGATTTCAAACCCAAACTTACTAGAAGAGACAAAGAAGGTCATATTTTTACTGGTAAAAGGAACAATACAGTAAGAGGAAATAACAAGAATCAACATCTATGTCCCAAACATAGGTACAGCTACTTTCATAAAAAAATCTCTTTATGACAAGAAGTCACACATAAATCCTAATACAATAATACTGGGAGATTTCAACATGAGTCTCACACCATTAGACAGATCTTCAAAAAAAAAAGGTCAGTAAAGATGCCTCAGACCTAAAGAACACCATTAATCAAATGGACCTGTGGACACATATAAAATATACACCCAACTACAGGGGAGTTTACATTTTTCTTAGCTGTTCATGGAAACTTCTCCAAAATAGATCACATCCAATGCCACAAAATGAGCACTAGCAAATTTTAAAAATGTAACATGCTTCCCTGTGTCTTTTCAGATAATAATGGAATGAAACTAGAAATTGACTATAAGAAGACCCAGAAAATTTGCATAAACATGTGGAGACTGAACACCACACTTCTGAATGAAGAAAGGGTCATAGAAAACATAAGAGGTGAAATCACGAAATTTCTAGAAACAAATGAAAATAGAGATACAACATATCAAAAACTCTGGGACAGTGGGAAGGCACAATTAAGAGGAAAATTTATAGCACTGAGTGCTCACATAAGAAAAACAGAAAATCTTCAAATAAATAACCTAATGACACACCTCAAAGCCCTTGAAAAATAGGAACAATCTAACCCCAAAGCCAGTAGAAGACAGGAAATTATTAAAATCAGAGCAGAAATTAATGAAGTAGAGAATAAAAAGCAATACAGAAAATCAACAAAACCAAAAGCTGGTTTCTTGATAAAATTAACAAGATAGATAAACCACTAGCCAACATAACTAAGAAAAAGAGAGAATCAACCCAAATTATGAAGATAAAAGATGAAAAAGGAGACATTACTACTGATACTGTAGAAATCCAGAGGCTTATCACAAACTACTTTGAAAAACTATACTCCAACAAAATGGAAAATCTGGAGGAAATTGACAACTTTCTAGATAAATACAACCTTTCTAAATTGAGACAAGAAGATATAGAAAATTTAAACCAACCAATAGCAATCAAAGAGATTGAAACAGCAATAAAGAACTTACAATCAAAGAAAAGCCCAGGACCAGATGGTTTTCCAAGTAAATTCTATAAAACCTTTATAGAAGAGCTAACCCCAATTCTCTTCAAACTATTTTGTGAAATAGAAGAAAGCAGGACTCTCCCAAATACATTCCAAAACTGAATAAAGACAGTTCATGAAAGGAAAACTACAGGCCTATATCTTTGATGAACTTGGATGCAAAACTACTAAACAAACTACTAACAACACGCATTCAAAACCTCATAAAGAAAATCATACACCATGACCAGGTAGGGTTCATCCCAAGGATACAAGGGCTGGTTCAACATACAAAAATCAATCCAAATAACTTATCATATAAACAGAATAAAGGACAAAATTCACATGATCATTTCAGTAGATGCTGAAAAAGAATTTGATAAAATCCAATATCCATTTATGATAAAAGCACTGCAGAGAACTGGAATAGAAGGAACATATCTCAACATCATAAAAGCAATCTACAAGAAGCCCACAGCCAACATCATATTAAATGGGGAAAAAATTGAGAATTCCCCCTAAAAATAGGAACAAGACAAGGATGTCCATTATCACCACTTCTCCTCACTATAGTACTAGAGACTCTAGCCAGAGCAATAAGGCAAGAAAAGGAAATCAAAGGAGTACAAATAGGAAAAGAAGAACTCAAACTTTCACTATTTGCAGATGATATGATACTATATTTAGAAAACCCAACAAACTCAACCAAAAGACTTATAGAAGTGATCAACAAAAACAGCAAAAATTAATCTTAAAAAATCAGAATCTTTTCTGTATACCAACCATAAATCCACCGAAAAAGAAATTCACAAAACACATCCACTAAGGATCTCCTACAAAAATATAAAATACTTAGGAAAAAACTTAACCAAGGAAGTAAAAGACCTCTACAAAGAAAATTATAAAACATTGAAAAAAGAAATCAAAGAAGATCTTAGAGGATGGAAAGATCTTCCATGTTCATGGATAGGCAGAATAAATATCATTAAAATGGCCATACTTCCAAAAGTGATGTACAGATTTAATGCAATGCCCATTAAATTACCAAGATCATTCCTTACAGACATAGAAAATTCAGTCCTTAAATTTATTTGGAACAACAAAAACCCAGAATAGCCAAAATAGTTCTCAGCTACAAAAACTATGCAGGAAGAATCACAATACCTGACTTTAAACTATACTACAAAGCCATTGTAATAAAAATAGCATGGTACTGTCACAAAAACAGATACATAGATGAATGGAGCAGAATAGAAGACCCAGACACACAGCCAATTGATTTTTGACCACAGGGCCAAAAACATACACTGGAAAAAAGATAGCCTCTTCAACAAATGGTGTTGGCAAAACTGGTGAACCATATGCAGAAAATTGGAAATTCATCCCACTTTCTCACCTTGCACAAGAGTCAACTCAAGATGGATCAAAGATTTGCAAATTAGACCCAAGACCTTGAGGCTTCATGAAGAGGGCATAGGTCCAATACTGTAACACATAGGCACAGATAAAAAAACTTTTCAACAAGACCCCAAAAGCACAACAAACTAAAAGGCAAATCGATACATGGGATTACATTAAACTGAAGAGCTTCTGTTCAGCAAAGGAAACTCAAGAACCTCAACCGAGAGCCAACAGAATGGGAGAAGTTTTTGCCACCTACTCTTCCAATAGAGGACTAATATCTAGAATATACAGCGAACTCAAAAAACTCAAGACTAAACAATCAAATAATCCAATCAAAAAATAGGCAAGCAAACTAAATAGACACTTCACGGAAAAAGAAATTCAAATGGCCAATAAATGCATGAAAAAATGCTCAACATCATTGGCAATCAGAGAGATGCAAATCAAAACTACCCTGAGATTTTACCTAACCCCAACTAGAATGACAATCATTCAAAACACAAACAACAACAAATTATGGTGAAGATGCAGAGAAATGGGAACTCTAAAACATTGTTGGTGGGATTGCAAAGTTAACCACTAAGCCAAACATGGAAAGAAGGACTGGGGAGGGAATGAGGTGGGGACTGGGTATGGGCTAAGTGGGTGATGTGTACATGTATGTCCACACAAGCTTTTTACCCCGTTATGATGTATGAATACAATCCACCAATAAAATTTTTCAAAAATCTTTTTTTTTGCAGGTCTAGGGATGGAACCCAGGGGCACTTGATCTCTGAGCTACACCCCCTGCCCTATTTTTTATTCTTCATTTTGAAACCGGGTCTCACTGAGTTGCAGAGGGCCTCACTAAGTAGCTGAGGCTGTCCGCGAACTGTGATCCTCTGGTCTCAGCCTCCCAAATGCTGGGATTACAAGCGTGCACTTATGGTGTAATTCATGAATGGGGAAATATATTTAGTGTTGCATGATAGCTGTATGATATATTGAACAAGCCCTCTCTACTCAATTTATATTAATCTATGTTGTGACCACAATATAATGGGATCAAATGAGCAAGGGTATACAAAATTAATACTTCTAATATGAGGTTTTCCATTCTCAATGGAAAGTCTCACAGCCTTGGAGTTAAGCACCTAGACTCTGAAACCAGAATATTTTTACTTAAACTCACCTCCAATCCTTTTTTTTTTTTTTTTTACTTTAAACATCTACTTAAGCCTGATAGGGATGGGGCACATTCGAAATCCTAGTATTTAGAAGACTGAAACAAAAGGATCATGAGTTCATGGTAAGCCTCAACAACTTTGCAAGGCTATCAGCAACTTAATGAAGCTCTGTTTCAAAACAAAAAATAAAATAGAACTGGATTGTAATGGCCCAGGGTTCAATTCCCAGTACCATGTACACACACAAAAATCTACTTAATATGTCTGTATGTCAGTTTATCTATAAAATAAAAATAAAATATGCTTCATAGGCCTATTAGAAGGATTAAAACATTTAATATATATAAAGTAGGTATAGCACGCTAACAGAGAGTAATCACTATATTCAAATCTAACTAGCCTGGATGCTGGGTAATATGAATAAAAAACACAGGTCTCACTTTACACTAGAAAAACAAATAATCCAATCAAGAAATGGGCAACAGAATTGAATAGATACTTCACAAAAGAAGAAATATAAATGGCCTATAGATGCATGAAAAAAAAGTTCAATATCATTAGCAATCAGGGAGATGCAAATCAAAACTACACTGAAATTCCATCTAATCCCAATCAGAATGGCAATCGTAAAGACGTCAAATGTCAATAAATGTTGACATTTATTGACAACTTTATTTATTTGTTTATTTATTTATTTATTGACAAATTTATTTATTGACATTTATAGCCTACCCAGGCTAGGGGGTAAAAGGAACTCTTCTACACTGTTGGTGAGACTGCAAACTAGTTCAGCCTCTATGGAGATCAGTGTGGAGATTTCTTAGAAAACTGGGAATGGATCCACCATATGATCTGGCTATACTACTACTGGGCATCTTTCCACAGAGGTTTTAACCAGAGAACTATAGTAATATATGCATACCCATGTTCACAGCAGCACAATTCACAATAGCCAAATCATGGAACCAACCTAGGTTTCCATCAACAGATGAATGGATTACAAAATTATGAGTAATACACACAATGTAATTCTACTCAGCAATAAAGAAGAACAAAATTATGTCATTTGCAAGAAGATGGAAGGACCTGGAGAACATTATGTTAAGTGAGATTAGCCAAACACAGAAAGTGAAGGGTCATATGCTTTCTCTAATATGAACAGTATAGAGAGCAATTGGGATACAAGAGGGACTCTAGATAATGGAGGAAAACCTCAGTGGAGCCAGGAAGATATCTAAAGGTAGTGAAAGAGGAAGACTGAGGTTCACTAATGCAAATACTATCACTGACTATGTGCATACATGTGAATATACCAATGTCAATCTGGGTACTCTATACTGGAAGGAAAGGTAATGAGGAGGTGAGGGGAATGCCAAACACCACATGTATGTATTTCATTGTCAATATGATTTACATTATGATGTGAGACTATAATACTCCAATAAAAGCACAAGAAAGATTTAAAAAACGAATCAGAAAACGAAACACTTGGGATTTGAGGCACGTAATTTACTTTCTAAATAGTATTGTGATGAAGATATAATTAAATAACTTTGTAATTATAATAGATTTCAGAAATTATATTTTTTGTTGGGTTTTTTTTTTGTGTGTGTGTGGTACTGGGGATGGAACCCCAGGGCAATCTACCTCTGAGTTACACCCCAGTGTTATTTTCTATTCTTTATTTTGAAACAGGGTCTCACTGAGTTGCAAAGAGCCTCATTAAGTAGCTGAAGCTGTCTGTGAGCTGTGACCCTCCTGTCTCAGCCTCCCAAATGCTGGGATTACAAGTGTGAGCCACCATTATAAATTATAGTTTTTACCACAGGAATAATCACATAAAAATTTATGTTATTTTAGTGCAATACCTAAAATTAAGATACTTTATTTGGTATATTTAAAAAATGAATATGGAAGACATACATTAAGAAAAGAACTCTTACATTGTGCTCAGGGCACAGGTAAGATCAGAAAGGTAGGTACTGCCAACTATAGTAGCAGTCCTATGACTGAGTTATAACCTTTTGTGCTTTGTTTTTTGCTGTCTAAAAGGATGATAATAATTATTTCTACTTGACAGGAAAGGAACAATGCCATGAACCCTACCATTTATATAGGAGACACTCAGTACATGTTAGTTTTTCCTCATCTATCTCAATCACCCCTTCCTTTCCTTCTTTAAGTGGCTTTTCTTAGTTACCACTTGTCAGTACATCTCCCATTAATGTATGTCATTTTGTATTTTGAACTTTGTGTATGTTAGAATTTCTTTTGGGTACTTCCTTCAGAAACTCAACTGGGGGCGGGGGTGGTGGAGTGTACTCAGGGTTGAACCAAGAGGCAGTCTACCACTGAGTTACACCCCTAACCCTTATTATTTTTTTATTTTGAAACAGGGTCTCAATAAGTTGCCAAGGGCCTTGCTAACTTGCTGAGGCTGACCTAGCACCTGTCATCCTCCTGTCTCAGCCTCCCCAGTACTAGGATTACAGCTGTATGCCATCAGGATGGCAGAATTTGCTTTTGTATAGTAAGTTAAATCACAGGAAAATAAAATGAAGAAAATAGTGTGGGAGCAGAACACGGTGCTCCTTGAGAGCTAAGCTGACCAATTTGTAAACAATTTAACAGAAATAGTTGGAATCATTAGAATTGTGATCAACAAGTCACCTATCCTGGTTTATTATTAAGAAAAATTACTCTGAAAATACATACAGGATGAATTAAAAGGGAAGAGATGAGGGAAATCCTTTATTTAATATTAATGGATAAAAAGAAAGTCACCTGGGCATGTGGCACATACCTCCCTGAACTGGTAAATCCTAGTACTCTGGAGACTGAGGCAGGAGGATTGCGGGTTTGAGTTCAGCCTCAGCAACTTAGCCAGATCCTGTTTCAAAGTACAAAATAAAAAGGGCTGAGGCTGTAGCTCAAAAGTAGAATGACTCTGGGTTCAGCCTCCTCCTCTGAATAAGATCCAGACATGCATTTTTGAGGCATATCATCAATGTCAAGCAATGGGTGCATTTGAAATTCACATTCATGTTTTATGGACAGCATGGAGATGGTTTAGAGAAGTCCTAAGCAAGCTATATGCACACTGCTATCTGTAAGCTTTATATTTGTATTATTCAAGATAGTTCCTGTTTATCTAAAGGAATAGATGTCCTCAAGCAGAAAAAACTAGGGTAGATGTGAAAACTCCTTTACTTATATTCAAACATGTGCTTCTCAAAATAAAATTGTGAGTAATTAATTTTGTAAAATGTGAACATATCTGATTAGTAGACATATGGCCAAAGCAGTAAATGAGCAAGCCAACTTGAAATCCTAATTAGTCAAAAGCAAGAACGTCAGTATTACCAATCTGTTAGTGTTGAGAGGGAGACTCATTTTGACTGTTCCTTTTGTGTCAATAAATGAATGTATTTCAAATACTCTAAATAGAAATACTGACATTAACCCTTCCAAAAGTACATATCAACCTAATAATTTTTGAATGCTGTTTTGGTGTAGCCTACAAAAAACATTTGCAGGGCAGCAACTCAGAGGGAAAAATGTCTTAAGCCCTTGAGTTCTGTTGTGAATGCTAATGTACTTGTGTATGATGGATTCAATACCGAACCAAGAATAAATGACTCTCAGCAGCTGCACTCTGGACCTATAAATCGCTCTGAGCACTACAAAATCCATACAGAGGAAGAACAGCTGGATAATTTACACCACCAGCATTTGTCAAGAAAGAGCTGAAAACACACAACCTGACTTCTCCTTTTTTTCCTTCAGAGTACATACTTCTACAAAAATTAAAAATTATCCTTCTAGATCTATTTGGATAAGCACATCTATTCACATCTTGACATGTTGCTCCTTTGACATACAGCCATCTTTAATTCCCTTCACTTTCAAGAACACTTTTTAAAAGGATAAAAACAGCAAATGGAAAAAAAAAAAAGTTTTCCTTATAACCAAATGCAAGCTCAAAGAAAAGTCTGTTAATGTTTATTTTGTGTTCCAATTGCTATGCTCTGGTAAAATCCTACAAAAGGAAACACATTAACCAGATGACTTGCAGAGCACAGTGGTACCAAAAATAGTACTTAAGTTAATACACTAATTGCAAAGTTGCAGGGATTAAGTTCATCATTCCAGTTCTTGGATAAACTTTAGAGAGAGAGGATTTAAAGTTTAATATAAGGCTGTCTTAAGCCTCCTAAAGAATAATACAAGCAGTAAAAATGTGCTCCGTATAAGCGAACTCTGGAAATAGAAAGTTGCAGTCGCTAAAGGAACATTAGCTCTTGTGTAAGCAGCCAAATTACTCTCTTGCAACTTCCATTAAAGTTAATACAACAAAATGCCCAAGGGCTGATTTTGCTCACCCATCTACCATTGTTTATTTTTCTTGTGTGACTCTAATTCATAAAGAAGTCATATTACCTGGATAATAACAATAAAGGAAAATTCTAACGTCGCCAAGCAAAACCACTGGGCCTATATGTAGAAATTTGATCATATGTAAAAATTTGGACCTATTTTCAAACGGACCTCTCTTAGGTTCAGAAATCCAACTTCCTCTTTAACAGCAATCATAAAAATTTAGCCAACTGGCTTTATTCTCCAAATCATGCAATATAATGGGCTTGAATTGATATCATACAAACGCTGTGACAGGAAGGAACACAGAGTGACAGAAGAACAGGCAGCTGTATGTGTCTGCCGCTTTGCATCAGCTGGAAACAGAGATGGGTGAGGTTATTCTTAATTGATGCCTGACAATCTTTCCCCCTCAGACTGCACTTCTCTCATCACTTTATTTTCAAATCAGATCGCTTGCAGTCCAAACAAGGCTGCCTCTCTGTCACTTGTCCTTAAGCTGAACTCAGTCTTCTCGGAGCATACATAGCTTCACTGGATAGGAAGTCATTTAGCCAAATGTCAGAAAAAGAATCACAGGCATCTAATAGTAGAAGCAGGCCTGGCCTGACCTGGCAAAATTCCAGGCCTACAAGTGTCACAAAAAGGTGATGAGCTTGAAAAGGACACACTAATTTATATGAAATGGGTGTCATTAGATAAACAGGAGAACTGAAGATGTGTTTCTTTCAAGTTATACTGCTTACTAGTTCACAGCGAGAACTGCCAACTAGATGGCACAGTAGAAAGGCCAAGGGAGAAATCTTTGGACTGCATTACACTAGCATTAGAGGGATAACATTATATATATACAGGTAAAAAAAAAACTCCAAAGATAACACTTTATAAACCACTACACCTACCACTCTTAATACATTTATATACTTTTCTTCCCTATGCTTTCATCAAGACTTTGGATTTCTTCTAGAATCTCCCTCAGTGAACCCACTAAATTGAAGCAACTTTAAGTGCCCTGCCTTACTGAACTGATCTATAACCCTGGAGATGAACTAATATCTCAAGCTAAAATATTCTGTGGTTCCAAACTTGATTCAACTTATTCCAAGAACAGCCGTACCTAATTTTTTTAAATGTCCATTATACAAAAGTCTTAAGCAAAGATCAATACTTTATTAATTCACAGTTGTAAAAGCCAAACCATTATAACAGTAAAGAACATAAAGACCATTTAAAGAATAGACCAGAAAATTTTATTTCTTATGATTTATAATGTACTAAAGCAGCTTTATTACTTGTTAAAATTTCAGGTATTGCTGGGCGTGGTGGCGCACGCTCATAATCCCCACACTTGGGAAGCAGAGACAGGAGGATCGCACTGGTTCGAAGCCAACCTCGGTATCTTAAGAGACCCTGTTTCTAAATAAAAATATAAAATAAGTCTGGGAGTGTAGCCCAAAGATAGAAGGACTTTCAGGAACCCCAGTACCACCAAAAAAAAAAAAAAAAAAAAAAAATTCTGGTATCAAGTAATCTTATAACTGAGTTTTTTTTTTTTTTGGGGGGGTTACTCTCTCTGTTATTTTCAACATAGGTATATACCATTTCTTTTAATGAAGATTTTTTATAAACCTGTATACCCCAAAGTACATCACCACTACTTGGTAAATGGCTATCTAACTCCTACTAACTCATCAAAATCTATCATTTTCACTCAGCCCACAGGAGCCCCTCTCTCACATGAATTTATTATTATAAAATAATGTAGTTTAAAGCACAGGGTTTCAATGCTAGACACCCTGTATCAGAGTTCTAGCATTTATTACTCATGAAACTCTTAGATGAGTCACTTAATTGGTACGTCTTATTCCTCATACCTAAAATGAAATATTATTATTTATTTCATAAGGTTTTGTAAGAAATGAAAAAGATAATCTATAGAGACTTCCTAAGACTGTTTTTTGTCATTATTTGTAAATTAAATCTACAAACATTATCCTCAAGATTATACAAATAATCTTAATGGATTATAGGACAATTAAGGAAAGTCTATCCACTCGAAGAAATACTTGAAACTTTTTTATCTGATTGAAAAGTACAATGATTACCTTATCTATTTTCCTTTTAAAACCAGGTATCAAGATTTATGGTCACCAGCCAGAATTTGTTGCATTAGGCTTCAAATATGTTCAATATACTCATATTTTTAGCCTAAAAGTATATTTAAAGACTACTATAAATTTCTATACAATCATATATTGAAAAAATAATTTTGGACAGAGATTTCCAGTGCAGTATTATTTCACTATTAAAAACCAGAAACAAACTAAACATCCAACAATAATATTATTGTTAAATTAACTATAATATGATCATACAATGTAACATTATGTATTCATTGCACTTGTATATTAAAAAATTAATCCACAAGGAAATATTTGATATAAACAGGTTAAACTATAAAATTATATATGGCTGAAAATTTTGCTGATAAAATGATATGATGCATAAAATTTGCTTCAAAATATGTGTGACTAGTGAAGTAGGTACAGCATAGACAAAACAAGATGGGCCATGAATTAATCATTACTGAAGCTGAGTGTTGGTACAAAGAGGCTCACTATTATTCATATATATTTGAAACATTGAATAATAAAAGTTTAAGAAACACATATATGTCAGAGTCCAAACTAAAAATTTATAAACACAGGTAAAATATAATATCAAAATTAAATACTATATGACACATTTGCTCATCATGAAGAAAACACACCAACAAAATGCTAAAGAAAATGGGCCTTTCTTGGTTTTTTTGTATGTGTGTGTGGTACTGGGGATTGGACCCATGAGCATTCTAACTCTAAGATACTTTCCTTACTTTTTTTTTATTTTTAATTTTGAAACAGAGTCTCACTACGTTATTGAGAGTCTTGTTAAGTTGCTTGAGCCGGTTTTGAACCTGCCATCCTTCTGTCTCAGTCTTCTACATACTGGGAGTCTAAGCATGCAACATCATGCCTGGCTTGGTCCTTCCTTATTCTTTTTACTTAGACTTCTAAGATTATAGGTATTCTGTCTCACAGGATGCTACTTTAAAATGTTAGTCTTTTTTATATTTCCTTTCAAGTGAAAGTTCATATCATTGAAAATAATAGGGTAAAAGTAGGCATGGTGGCACATACTTGTAATATCCTACTACTTGGGAGGCTGAGACAGGAGGATTGAGGTTCAAGGACAGCCTCAGCAACATGGTGAGACCCTCAGTATTTCAGCATCTTAATGAAACCTTATTTCCAAACAAAAAGGGGGGGGGGAGGTAGAGTGTAGCTCAAAGGTAGAATGCCCCTGGGTTCAATCCTTAGTTTACACACACACACACACACACACACACACACACACATGCACGCACACATGCACACACACACGCATACACATACTACACTAGTCTTTGAATTACCTTGATATATTAAATTCATAATTCTACATAAGATGTCTATTTCTACCATGAAAATACCTGTGGTTATTTGCCCAATTCTCAATGCCCAGGAAACTGGCTCCCAGTTACACCAAAATGGTCCTTTATTTATTAACACATTAATGAGTGGTTGCTTATATGCAAAGACAAGAAATTACTAGATAAAATAGAGAAGAAACTCACAGTTGTGTGCAGATAACCTAGAAGAGAGAGTCAAGAGTCAGGGAAGCTGAATGTTTCTTAGTCTCAGGAAGAAAAGAGGTATTAGGCTTCCCTGCAATAATAAGGAAGTGTAGTAGGAAAGAGATGATTTGGGGAGAACATACAAGTCCAACAAGATTTTTACAGAAGTTGGTTATGGAATGTGCAAGGTAAAGGCTTTCCTACAAAACAACTTTCAGCAAAAGCAACATTGCTTACTGAGGTTTTAAGTTTGCGGAAACTTTCTCTGGAGAATACAGAGATGTTAACTCCTGAATCGTTGGATTCAGATACAGTAATTACAAAGCTGACATCTGAGATCCGTACTAAACAAGTGACTTCCATCAGTCTACACTTCAAACAGAGTACGTCCTAAACCCTGGAGTCGAAGCAGAAGTCTTCCAAAGACTAAGGTTGGTCTATGAGTAAACACACAACGATAACCTCTTAAACTTGGAAAAAGACAGATCATCATTAATCTAAATTCCTAAATACATATCTAAACTCTAAATAATTGGATAATTTACTCAGTGCTACTCAGCCAATTCCAGTCCTAGCCAGGTATAAAACCAAGGTTTTGATTCACACTTTTTCAGCTACTCCAAGCTAATAAAGTGTACTGGGGAGGTGAGAGGAGGAAAAAAGGGAGAAAATGAGGTGAGATTTGAAGAGAGGAGCAGGGAGAATTTCATTCATTAACAATGATAAATGATATTACTTTGTAAAAGGTATCAAAAGTATATGCATTATGTGACTATAGAAGTATATTAAATCATGTGCCTCCCTGTAGAAAAATACCAACTTTCTACATTTTTATCATTATCCTTCCTATCTTTACCATTCTTTATTTTTTCTCTCACTACAAATTTTTATTTATTTGTTTGCTTATTTATTTTTGCAGTATTGGGGATGGAACCTGAGGTACTTCACCTCAGAACTACACCCCAGCCCTATTTTTTAGTCTTTTTATTTTTTGAAACAGGGTCTCACTGAGTTGCAAAGGACCTCCCTAAGTAGCTGAGGCTGTCCTTGATCCACCTCCCAAATGCCGGGATTACAAACCTCAGCCACCACGCCTGGCCTCATTGCAAATTTTAATTCACCATCTTTATCATTTGGGGAAAAACAAAGGGAAGCCAGTCCAATATTTTCAACGCCCAAAATGACTTAATCAAAAAGTTAAGTAAAATAAGACCAACAGCAGGAATAAAGAGTTGTCCAGCATTTTAAATTTTATTTTCTAACAAAAAGCGTTCACTCAGGCATTCTTTCTGTTCAATGGGTTATTTGTTCCCCACTCTTTGTAATTCACTACACTTTATTTAATCACTTTGATTCACTTGCGAGTCCTTGTTTTTTTAATGCAGCACCCACCCTAATGTAATATACATAAGCACCTTGAGCCCTCTTCATTTATACTTCAGAGTGCCTCGAGAAATGTGTTTGATTGCAAAGCCTAAAAGGAGGCCAGTAAGTCAGAGAAAAAAAAAAATGCAGAGCACTGCTGAGCTCTCAGACTAATCTTTTCCGGATGTCTTTAAATATTTATGATTCAGGAGGGACTCCTTATTAGTAAAGTTTATTTGGAATAAAAGTTATTCTTCCAATATACTTCAATTTCATAGACTTACTGTCATTTGTGTTACGTGGCATGAAAAAAGTCTCTATTATTAAATGATTAATCATGAATAATTGCTATATAATCAATTCATTTTAGTTCTGAATATAAATAGCCATCGGTCAAATGAACCAAATTTAATCTATCCTATTTTTTTAGAGGACACATTCAATATAATAAGAAGGATAATGATTTCCTTGAGAAAGGTCTTGGATTATGCCTTCAGAGTGTATATTTGTTTATTTATTGATCCATCAAAGAAACATCAAATGTTATTATAAATCATAAATAAATAATGGAAAGTTATAATGAACATAATAACTATTACAAATAATGTCATTACAAATAATACTGCAGTGAGCATTTGTATGGGAATCTGTGGATGTATGTTTGCATATAAAATATGAAATTACTCATGTCATACAAGATCTTATGCTAGGCCCACATGACAATGCAGAGTTGCCCATAATTGTGGCCAGTAGAATAATAGTAAGTTTTGTTTTAATGATATTACTAGCGCTCTTTATTATACAAATAAGATTTTTACCCTACTACCATCTAAAGGAAATTAAAAAGGATATAAAACTGTCATAAGTATTACTGCTCAGCTGATACCTTCTCTTCTACCCTGTTCCTCAGACAATGTGGTCCAACGCTTATTTTAAGCTAAAATTTTGGAATTATATATTGAATCTCTACTATGTGTCAGATACTGCTAGTGTCTTGGTGATACAAAAATGTTCCTTGTGTCAAAGGAGATCAAAGCCTGCTGTGGAGAGAGGCTGAATGATATTAATTTCAACAGAAAAATGTCACGATGAATATTTTCCTGCCATGATAAAGGTGTACTGCATTGAGAACACAAATCCAGGTAGGATGCAGTTTGCAGGAAAAGGTTTCCCAAGAGAAGTAACGTACTCAGACCTAAACAGCAGCAGCAGCAGCAGCAGCAGCAGCAGCAGCAGCAGCAGCAGCAGCAGCAGCAGCAGCAATAAAAGGAGGAGGAGGAGGAGGAGGAGGAGGAGGAGGAGGAGGAGGAGGAGGACTTTTATTTTTGTGGAACTGGGGGTGAAACCTAGGACCATTCTCCCTCTAAGCTACACTCCCAGCCCTATATTTTATTATTTTGACACAGGGTCTCACTGAATTGCAGAGGGCCTCACTAAGTAGCTGAGGCTATCTGTGAACCACAATCCTCCTGTCTCAGCCTCCCGAATGCTGAGATTACAATCGTGCGCTACCTCACCCGATGGTAGGAGGAAATCTTTTTAGAAGGAGAAAGGGAAGAGAAGGTACTAGGGAATGAAATTGATCAAAGAATGTTATGTGTATGGACAAATATGCCACAAGGAAACCCAGTATTCTGTGTAATTATTATGCACCAATTAAAAAAAAGCCAAAGGAGCCGCTACCATCTATTACAGATTCTGATGGCCTGTGAAATATATACTATCTGATTTAATTGCTTATCACAACCTATGAGTTAGATAGTGGGAGTCCTGAAACTTAGGAGGAAGGCATGTAACTGGAAGTGGCAGGGAGAGGCAGAGCAAACTAGCAGGAGAAACTCGCCCTTGTAAAGTGAAAGATCAGAGTACACAGCCCTACGCACGAGGTGTGCTCTGAGCCACCAGCAGGAACAAACCCATCTGTCTACCCCTGCTGCATGCCACAGGGTCAACACTTGTGCTCATTAGTGAAAGAACTAAGGGAAGGGATAACGTGAGGAGAAGGGAGAGAAAGAGCTCCCTAGAGCAAAGCCAGACCACAGCTCAGCTATGTGAGGCCCAAATACTGAGGCTTCATTGTGTGGCAACAGGGAGCCAGAGACTTTTATCAGCACATATCAGTGATGGTATGACTGTCTTCCTGGAGAAGGATGGATTTAAGGAAATAGAAAGACAATAAAGTATGTTTAAAAGTTGCTGCAACATCTGGGTAAGAGATGTGGCTGGGTGTGGTGGCCCACTACTTGGGAGGCTGACACAGAAGGATCCCAAATTCACAGACAGCCTCAGCTACTTATAGTGAGACCCTGTTTCAAAATAAAGATTAAAAATAGGGTTGAGGGAATATAGCTTGAAGGTAGAATGCCCCTGGGTTCAATCCTCAGTACAGGGAGAAGGGGAGGAAAGGAGGGAGAAAGAGAAAAAAAAAAGGAGGAGGAGGAAGAGGAGGAGGAGGAGGAGGAGGAGGAGGAGGAGGAGGAGGAGGAGGAGGAGGAGTCCTATACTAGGGCAGAGAATGGAAGCCAGGGGTAGAACTTGGACTTTGCTGGGGAAGAAATTTCTGGGCCGTGACACCCATTCTGTTGATTTTCAGATTTCTAGACTGGATGTCTGAGAGGATACTGATATTCTTAATTAAGAGTCAGAATACAGGAGTAATGGGGAAGTTAGCATTGGAATGATGATGAAATTTCATGTTGGTATCTATGTATACATAAGAACATATGTGCTATACAAGGTATATATTGTGATACTATAGAAAATGTTTTAGCCAGGCTTGGTGGCACACGCTTGTAATCCCCACACTTGAGAGGCTGAGACAGGAGGATCGCACAGGTTGGTAGCCAGCCTCAGCTACTTAGTGAGGCTCTCAGCAACTTAGTGAGACCCTGTTTCCAAATGAAATATAAAATAGGTCTGGGAGTATAGCCCAGAGGTAGAAAGCCCCTGATTTCCACCCCCAGTACCACCCAAAAAAACAAAAACAAAAAAAACCCCACAAAAACAAACAAAAAAAAGAAAATGTTTTAATATGCAAGCTTTTGAGAATTCCCAGGAATTAATATCAGATCTTATTGGCTCATTTAATAATATAAATAAGAAAAAGGAGAATATAGTTATATTTAAATAACATCTTTCTTGAGGTATAATTCACAGACAATAAAATTCAGCCCTACAAAATATATAGTTCATTGGGTTCTAGTATATTCACAAAGTTATATAGTCATCATTACCCTCCAATGTTTTTAAGTTTTCATCAACCCATAAAGCAAGCCTGTACCCATGAGCAGTCACTCCCTCTTCACTCATCCCCACAGCCCCTGACAGCTCCTAATCTACTTCCTGTTTATATATTGACCTAGACATTTTCTATAAGTGGAATCATATAATATTTGGTATTTTATAACTGACTTCCTTTTAGCATACTATTTTAAGATACATGCATGATATAGCATGGAATAGTATTTTTTAATTTCTTTTTTATTGGCAATAATATTCCATTTCATTGACAGGCTATATTTTATTTGTTCATTCATTAGATAATAGACTTTGGAATTGCTTCCAACTTGTGGTTATTATAATACTGCAATGAGCATTCCTGTGAGAGTCCTAGTGTGGCTATAAGTTTGCATTTCTCCTGGGTATATACCTGGAAATGGAACTGCTGAGTCATGTGTTCCACATTTGAAGGAAGAGCCTGTTTTCCAAAGGGGCTATGGATTTTACATGCAGCAAGTGAGAATTTCCATTCCTCCACATCCTTGCCAACACTAGTTAATTGTTTGTCTTTTTTGATTGTAGCCATCCTAGTGGTTGTAAAATGGCATCTCATTGTGACTTTGATTTGCATTGCTCTAAACACTAATGATGTTGAACATCTTTTTATGGGCTTAAAGGCCATTTGTACATCTTCTTTGGAAAAATTATCTTTTTATTATAGAGTTTTAAGAGTTTGTTTTTATAATCTGGATAAAAGCCCACTATCAATATTTTCTGCTTCCTGAGAGCTGTCACTTTTCCTGATGGTATCATTCTGAAGCATCAGGTTTTTAATTTTCATAGGGTCTATTTTTTTTTACTTGTACTAAGAAACAATTGCTTGAGCCAATGTAATAAAGGTCTTCTCCTGTATTTTCATCTCCCACATTTTGGTTTAGCTCTTATATTATTTGATAGAAATTATATCTTTTGTATTATAAGCCAGTCAGTACAGTTCTGTAATTATTAATTTATACACTTGTCTCGGGGAATGGGGCTCTTTAGGATAACTAAAAACCCATTCTGTCCCTGGAGAGTTGCTGATTTCACAGCTACAATGCTTGTGTGTATGACTTTCAAGACTACTGTGTACCTGGGGAGATGCAAATTAGGCCAGCTAAAATACTACAAAAATCACTGTTTTTAGAGAAATGTTGCTGGTTTTTTATTGTTGCAAGTCTTTGGTAAATTTTCAGAGTTCTGAGAAAGTTATTTTGACCATATTTTCCAGTGTTCTCAGTGCTTTGAAGAAGTGGATTTCAGAGGACCTTACTTTGCCATTTCAAAAGTGCTTCCCCCAGGCTTTGTTTTTGAATTACATTTAGCAGTGAATTGATTTAATGGAGAACAAAGAGGTGCCTTTAAAGTAATTGACTTTTCAAGGAATTTTCAGCAGAATTTATGCAGCCAAATTAGTATTATTTTGTTCAAAGCCACCATCTTACAAAGAAATGCCACTTATTCCAAGGTAATTCATTACTTAACATATTTTTAAGTTTCTTATTTTACTTATATTGAGATAAAATTTTTAACAACTAGTTTGAATGTTTCAGTAATGACCAATCAACATTCTTTAGGGAAAGTTTAATTGAAAAAGACAAATTTAAAAGTATTTGATCGGGTTGAATGTATAATCATTTTTTATCTGAACTGAGTAGTGGCAATAAAGTAATCAGAGTGATATTTGTGTTTCTAACTTAACTACAAAAAAAAAAAAAAGCTGATTCCAAAAATAACTCTCTGAAACCTGGTTTGGTGGCACATGCTTGTAATCCCAGCATTTGGGAGACTGAGACATGAGGATGATGGTTCACGGACACCCTCAGCTAATACTTAGTGAGGGTCTTTGCAACTCAGTGAGACCCTGTTTCAAAATAAATAATAAAAAATATGCCTGGGGTGTAGCTTGGAGGTAGAATGTCCCTGGGTTCCATCCCCAGTACCAAAAAAAAAAAAAATCACAAAAAGTAACTTCCTTCAAAATGCTATAACCATGCAGAACATCAGGTAGAAGTAAGCTCATAGCATTCCTCGTGGACTTATTTAACTTAATGAGTGCTAGAGTAACTTTTAAAACTATCAATCTTATTATTTGTTGTCAATTCTTAAAAATGTTAAGACCTTAACCACTTAGATTTCAGCCAGCTAAGCAAGATAAAAATTAATAAAAACACTTATAGATGGTACATTTTGAGTCCTCTTCTTCCATTTCATTCACAGTCCTAATATGCCACAACAAGACTTTGATTCAAACTACCATGTTACTAGAAGCAGGAACATCAAAGCCTTAAGAAATAAAACACAACATGTTAGTAAAAACAAAAAAGACTTACATGTCATAACATTGCCTCTGGATGATTTTATAAACTAGTTGGTAAAGTAAAATACTGAAAGGACAAAGTTTAACCACACCAGAGACCACCTTGTAGCCAAGAGATTTATTAGAGGAGCCAGCATGAGAGAAAGAAACAAAGAAAGAGAAAGAAAGAAAAAGGAAAGAAAGAAAGAAAGAAAGAAAGAAAGAAAGAAAGAAAGAAAGAAAGGAAAAGAGAAGGAGAGAGAAACAGAGGGGGAAGGGAAGAAGAACAAAAGAAGAGAGAGAGAGAGCATGCAAGGGCCAGTCAGGGAAACCAGCTGGGGGGGTATGTGTTGGGGGCTAATAGGCTAGGAGAAATGCCTTTTTAACTAATTGGCTGGTGTCCCACAGGAGGGGGTCGTGAGGCCAGGAAATTGGCTCCAGGTCAGCGGGGAATGTCCTCTCCCTAATTGGCCAAGGGGCGCCAGGAGAGGGCAGGTGTCCCAAGTAACTGACCAGGTCCACTCAGAGGGGGATGGTAGCTTATCTGGTCAGACCAGGGCCTCTCAGGAAACTCAGCTCACAGAGGGAGGCGGGGCTTCAGAAGTAAGAACTTAATTCATCTAACAGATATAACTTTCTTTTCATAAAATATAAATATATAATTAACAAAAATATGATAAGTACAGTAAATATAGGAAATGAAAAAGTGAGCGCTCAAAATGGTCTAGAATTTTCAGTAAAAGGATACATGTAAGAATTAAGGTTTTTTTGTGTGTCTTTCTTAAAAGGTTTTTTTTATTTTAATTTTTTATTTATTTATTTTTAATTGGTGCACTGTATTCATACATCATAGTGGGATACAAACTTTTGTAGACATACATGCACACATCGCCCGGTCAGCCCTCACCCAATCCCCACCCCATTCTCTCCCCATCCCTCCTTCCCATGCTTGGCTTAGTGGTTGACATCTAGTATTATAGCAATTTATCCAAAATTAAAAATGATAATTTCACATAACAGTTTCATTTGTCTGATACCAAGCTTTTGATAACATAAAGATAACATTTCAATATTTCTTTTTGCTTTCTTTCTTACCAGAGAATATTTTTTTCTATTTTTTTAGGTGAAACTATCACATTATTTATATATTTATTTTTCAGAAAAAAATCTATCTTAATATGGAATATGGACTCTAGATACCAAAAACGATCTTGAAAAAGTACAAAGCTAGAAGATATATATTTTCTGATTTCAAACCATATAAAACTACAATAATTGAAACAGTGTAGTACTGTTCTTAAAGGCAGATATATAAACCATTGGAGTTAAATAAAAGCCTAGAGCTAAATTCTTCCCTATATTGTCAAGTTATTTTTGACAAGGTTTCCACGAACATTTGGTGGTGGAAATAATAATCTTTTAACTAAATATTGTTGAAAAATAATACATGGAAAAATAAAATTGGACCCTTACCTAATCCCATATACAAATATTAACTCAAAATAGATAAAAGACCTAAAACTATAAACTTTTAGAAGAAAATCTGGGTCATAAAACCTCACAACATTGAAATTGGCAGTGATTTCTTGGATATGATTTCAATGGCACAGGCAACAGAAGAGTATACAAACTCCCTAAAAAATAAAAAATATTGTATATCCAAAGACAATGTAAACAGAGTTAAAAGTTACTAATAGAATGGGATAAAATATTTCCAAATGCTATATCTGAAGGTATATTAATATTCCAACTAGAAATCCTAAAAATTAACAACAATAAAGGCAATACAATTTAGAGATAGGTAAAAGACTAACGTAAATAATGAATCTCCACAGATAACCAATCTTAGTTGTCTGTAGGATGGAAAATCTTGTTTCTCTAGTTCTGGAGTGTGTTACCTATTTCTTCTTTGTAGTTAATCTCTTTGAGTATTTTCTCTAGCGCTGGTTTTGAAGACATAAATTCCTTCAGTTTCTGTTTGTCATGGAAGCTTCTGTGGAAGCCAAGCAGAGAATCTTAAGGGCAACAAAAACAAAGGACCAAGTGACATTCAGAGGCAAACCAATTAGAATCACTCCAGACTTCCCAAACCAAGTCATGAGAGCCAGAAGGGCTTGGAGTAACATATTCCAAACTCTGAAAGAAAACAACTTCCAGCCAAAAATTTCCTACCCAGCAAAACTTTCTATCAAATTAGATGGAAAAATAAGAAGCTTCCATGACAAACAGAATTAAGGTTTTGAAGCTTAAAGGACTTTAAAGGATAATTAGAAGCTAAAGAAAAATTTCATCACTCATTCCTCCCTCCCCCCATTGGTACTAGGAAGTGAACCTAGTAGCATTTACATGTGAGCTCCACTCCCAACTTTTTCCTTTTCATTTTTTATTTGGAAGCAGGGTCTTACAAAGTTTCTGAGAGCTGCACTAAGTTGCTGAAGCTATCTTCAAAAATCCAATTGTTCTGTGTCAGCCTCCCCAGTACTGGGATAACAAGTGCACAACACCATGCCCAGCTTTATCAGTTGTTCTGTTAACCTTATCTACAGTAAGTATTGAATAAATAGCTTGATGAATAAACAGCATTTACATAATTTTGTATAGATGGCAATGCTGCCCTGAAGAACTGTCAGTGTGGGGGGCAAGAGGCTGGGCTCTGTTGCTTGCCTGCTCCACAAAGAGTCAGAATCAATTTAATTCAGTGCCAACTTTGAAGGAAAATAGAGGAAATGCACTTGTTTCAAATCTCCATCTTCAAAGAACTCAAGGGCAAGAGGGTTTTTATCAGAGAAGAGGCAGCAAAGGGACAAAGAAAGAAGTACACATACACAGAGTGGCAGAGAACTTGACCATCTCAGCCAAGGCTCAACTTTCTTGGCACTAGGGGTGGGATGTGCAACCCTTTTAGCCTTTATTCCCATCTTAAAACAAGGTAGCAGGAAGTCAGTTTTGGAGTCTGTCTGGTGTGTGTGTGTGTGTGTGTGTGTGTGTGTGTGTGTGTGTGTGTGTGAGAGAGAGAGAGAGAGAGAGAGAGAGAGAAAGAGAGAGAGAGAGAGAGAGAGAGAGAGAGAGAGAGAGAGAGAGAGAGAGAGAGAGAGAGAGAGAGAGAGAGAGAGAGAGAGAGAGAGAAGGGGGCATTGAACCTAGGGCATGGGGAGGCAGCTTCTGTAAGGAGTGAAGGTACTCTTAATGGTGGGAAAAACATCATCATCACAGGCATAGAGATAGGAATAAGCATGGTATTTCAAATAGAAAGCAAAGATTCTGGTTTATTGATCAGATATTATACAACAGTATCTGGACATCGTGGCATTGGTGGGTCTCAGGATATAACATCCCAAAACATAATTAATAAATCAGAATACAGTGTCCAAACTATAGCTCTATAGCTCTTCAGCTTAAACATTTTAAGCTAGTTCCTTTGAGAAACTTCAGACAGGAGAGTTCTGAGAAGTTATTATTTTATAAAAGAAATTTATAGATATAAAGAAAAGTTTCATTTGTAAGGGTGTCTCACCTGCACCAGGAAGAAAAAAGGGATAACTAAATCAACCCCTAGAGAAGAAACAACTTAAATTTGCATAAGAACTTTACTTTTGTTTTATGATGCTTCTCTTTTTATTGATTGATTAATTGACTGATTATGTGGTGCTGGGGATCAACCCAGGGCCTCCCCTGCTAGGCAAGAACTCTCCACTGAGCAACGTCCCCACCTACCCATCTCATCTCAACTGGACCTTCCCTTATTCCCTTTCTTGTTTTGGAAAAATATGGTGTTTAAGCCTACAGTCAAAGCTTCTTTGAGGTCTACTCTGAAAACTATAGTTGGTTCTCTTATTGTAAAGTTCTACGTTCACAGAGTCAACAATTTCAGATCAAAACGAGGGGGAGAAGGAAACGTGTTAATGTATTGAATATGTATATGTACCTATGTTTTTCTTGTACTTTTTAAATTTTTTTTGGTAGTACTGGGGTTCTTGGAAATCCTTCACTGGGCTACACTCCCAGACCTATTTTATATTTTTATTTGGAAACAGGGTTTTTTAAGCCAGCAAGGCTGGCTTCGAACCTGGTCAATCCTCCTGTCTCCGCCTCCCAAGAGCGGGGATTACAAGCGTGTGCCACCACGCCCGGCTTGTTCTTATTTTCTAAAACATAGTATAACAATTATTTTCATAACATTTACTGTATTAGATAATATAAGTAATCTAGAAATGATTCTCATAAAGTATGTAGGAGTATGTGAGTGAGTTATATGTAAATACTACTCCACTTTATACACGCACTTGAGCATCTGAAGATTTTGTTATCAATAGGGTTCCTGATACAAGTTCCCTTCAGATACCATTACTGTACTTGTTTTTTTCCAGGTTATCTCCAATGTACCCATAAGGTATACATGCCACTAAATTTACTTTTTTTCCTCATGCTAATCTGTCTTTTGTTACGGGCAATTGCAACTAAGAACTCATGAAGAATGGAAGACAAAAATGATTTCTCTTCTCTTACTGCACAGTAAAACAATCCAAAGTCTCTTAGAAGTCATTACATTTTAAAGTTCAGTTTTTATGCATCACAGGTTTATGATAAAAAAAAAAATGGAGGCCCAGAGAACTGTCCAAAATTCATCTAGGAGAGATGTAGCAAAAAGTAAAAAAGGAAAAGAAAAAAAAATCAGTGGGTATCTAAGAAATGACTCTATCAGGTACTGGGCTAGACCCTTCCTTTCACAAAATAAAACTGAGTTGGGCAACATGTACTCCACTGCTTTTTGCACACATTCACAGTGCAAAAATGAATAAATTCTCAAACAGGCATAAAAAATGGAATATCCAAGCAAGACAGTCCACAGAATTATAATGAATTATTTTCAGGCAGCACTGTTTTGTAAAAGGAAAAGTGATTACAAAGAAAAAAAAAGAAAACTAGTATATGAAATCCAAAAATAGTTTGTACTAACTCAATTATTTCAAATAATTAATTTGAAATTTTAATTAAATTTATTTAAAATGAATTATTTCTACATTTTGCCTTAAAAGTTAATGCTTGTTTTCCACACGGACAGAAAATGCATTTTTTTGAGTTTGTGAATATTCAAGATTTCATCAAGACAAGTAAAGTAGAATACAGGACTCAACTTAAAATAAGAAAGAAAAACAGCCAACTAAATTAGGTGCTTCTTATACTGACAAAGTCTGTTAAGAACAGAATGCTTTTTTTTTTTTTTTAACTAATTAGGGCTGGATTTGAGTGTCTATTTTAGAATAGCAGGTAGTATTCTAGTTGTTGGGGGCTGCCTTGGGCTCTAGGCATATTTAAATGCCTGGGCTGGGCCAAACAAAGGGCGTGTTGTCATGCTGCATCCAATGTACAGGCTGGTTCTTAGGAGAGACAGTCTTTCTGCACAAGTGTGACCTGTACTTATTATTCCAGTTAGTAAATGAAGGCACTGGACTTCCTCTAGAGACTCGATCCTTGATCCAGCAAGTAAACCTTGGTGATTCTTAAAGCCACGCAGAACAAGCTGATTTCTCATGAGAGCTGTATTCAGCCTATGGCAAAATAATGCCATTTTTAATGCTCGTCATTGAGTACAACACTATTGAATGAACATGGGCTTTGAACCCAAAGCGCCTCATGTTCATATCTCACTTCTTCCATTTACTAGTGGTGTGTCATTTAGAAAAATGCCTTAATTTCTCTGAACTGCACCTTCCTTATCTGTAAAGTGGAGATAATATTACATACCTCATACGGTTAGTATCAGAATTACACTACTTAAATAGTTCATGTAAAGCAGTTAGCAAAATATTTGGCACACAGCAGGCTGTTATTGAATGATGTCTATGTTCCCTCTGCAATTTAAGGTTATCTGTTATTTAAGCATCTTTCAATTCTCACCAAATCTTACATTAAGTCAAAAAATTTTTTCAAGAAATGGGAAGAACTTCAAGATATAATTGTTCACATTTGTAAAAATTAATTCTGCATTAACTCCAGACTTAAAATATTAAATATAAAACTAGTTACAAAATTTTTAAAAGAATAAAATGTTAATCTATAGTTGATATAAAAATACTAGTGGGGTTTTTTATTTTGTTTTTTTTTTTTTGGTGGTGGTACTGGGGTGGAACCCAGAGGCTTTCTACCTCCGGGCTATACTCCCAGACCTATTTTATACTTTATTTGGAAACAGGGTCTCACTAAGTTGCTGAGAGCTTCACTAAGTAGCTGAGGCTGGCTTCGAACCCGTGCAATCCTCCTGTCTCAGCCTCCCAAGTGCAGGGATTGCAAGCGTGCGCCACCACACCCGGCTAATACTAGTGGTATTACCTCACAGCCCTGAGAAATTCAGGGATTGATTTTGCAGATCTTCTGAAGGAAACCCTCTCCTTAGTTTCTTACCAAACCTGGTTAAATTCTTCAGCATAATTTCTTGACACCTTCTCTGAGATCCCATGAAAAGCAAGAGCACCTGCTCAGTTATTCCACGATGACTAGCACATAAAAAGACTCCTATATTGTCTTTTTGAAATTCAACCCATTCCAGACTAACAGTCATCCGTTTTGCCATCTCTTTCTTTCAAATATTTTCTGAATATGTTTGTATATAATGTGATATAAGTATAGTAAAAACAATCTTCTGGAATTGCTGGGCATGTTCCCCATAAAAGGCATCCCTTATGCACATACAGCTTATGCTGACAGCATACCAATGACTTGAATTTGTTGGGTGATTTTTCTTCTGGCAGCCATTCATACCCAGCTCACAGTCCAGGCCAATCTGCATCCTCTAACTACAATCAGATGATGTGATCAGTCTTGAAACACTCATCAGTTATGTTTCCTAACATATATTTTTGGTTCCATCTAAACTTGGTTATTCAGAAACAAATAACTTATATCACCAACATTCAACATTATGCTTTAAAGTTATAGAAAAACAACCTAAAACTATCCTTGATTATATAACTGAAGATATATTTTTTAGTCTTAAAAGAGTACAAAATAAATCTGGGAATAGTAACACACGCTTGTAATCCCAGTACCTGGGAGGCTGAAACAGAAGGATTGCTGGTTCGAGGTCAACCTCAGCAACTTTATTCAAACTTTATTTGAAAATAAACCATTTCTTTAAAGGGCTGGAGGTATAGCTTGGAGGTAGATGCATCAGGATTCTATCCTTAGTATTCTCCCCCCAAAAATTCTCCTAAAGAGTATCAAGTAGGCTTTGATCACTAACAAGAACAACTTTTACCAGAGTGACACCATGGTATGTTGGTCACCATAGTATGAGCTCTTGCAGTCAAAGTGAATCTAGTCTCATTCAGTAATTGCCATTGTTCATAAAAAACACTTAAAGCCATTTAATGTTTTATTGCTAAGCACAGTCTCAATATTATTTAGTTAACTATCAATCTAAAAGACAGTAGTTATGAATTGTGAAATCCACTAGTCCACCCCTCAAAATAAGATATTTTTTTCTTACTGCAAATGGAAGTTGTATTGTAAAAATGTCTTTTAAAAACAAAAGGAGTAAGATTTCTCCAGTAGATCACAGTTTGGCAAAAATCTTAATCTTAGGTAAAGTTAGACTTCATAGAAAATCTACCACATGTGTTTGTGTCCCAATGACAGAAACATTAACAAATTTTTTGAATGTTTAAAAACGGAAAAATAAGTCAGGTATGGTGGCACACACCTGTAACTCTAATATGCGAGAGGTTGAAACATGAGGATCACAGGTTTGAGGCCAGCCTCAACAACTTAGACCCTGTTTAAACTAGAAAATAAAATATAGATGGTGGTGGTGGTGGGGTTATCCTGGGGGTAGAATGGCCCTGGATTCAATATCCAGTGCCACAAAAAATAAAATGAAGTAAAATAAAGTAAAATAAAAACAGTTGAGGATATGGCACAGAGGTAGAATGCCCATGAGGTTCAAATCTTAGTACCAAAAATAAATAAGTAAATAAACAAAATGGAAAAATACCTCCTCAGAATATGAATCCAAGTAAATAGCCTAATATTGCTTTTTAATATCAGAGCAACTAATATAAACATAACTTATTTAATTTATAAAGTAGATATCTATCACTTAATAAGTGTCTTTACAATGAATTTATACTGCATATTACCTATGGACTTTTTTCTTTTCTTCCCTTCAAATAATATTGCAACTTTAACAGCAGATGTAGAGCAAACTAACATTCAGCAAAGTGGATTTTTCTTCAACAACAACAAAACTATATTAAAACTACACTGATCATCCACTGCAAAAACCTGCAAAAAAATCAAAAGACCTACACTGCCCTTTAAGACCTGTGAAATATCCTCCTAGTAACCTACTTTAATTTGGTACCACAGAAAACTTTCTAGAATGTTTTCAAAATCCTCTGTCTATCCCCATTAAGCTTAATTCAATTACTAAATGTTAAGTATCAAATTTGGCCTCCATATTTATTTTGATCAACCACTCCTGGTTAGAAAAAAATATATTGAATATTCCTACTCAGCATATGTATTTGTATATTACATCTGAATACTAATCTTAGCCTTCATTCTAAGTATTAATAAATCTAATACTTTTTCTTTATTTAGATAAAAAGTAAATATCAGTAGAAGCTCTTAGAAATTTTAGATACCCCCCAAAATCATCATGTATGCCTCCTGGGTGCTCCATTTTGAAGAACATCATACTAGGTATGGATTATTAGCTCTGGAAGAGGAAGAAAATGCCTGTTAAAATCCATAGATACAGCCGGGCATGGTGGCACACTCTTGTAATCCTAGCATTTGGGAGGCTGAGACAGGAGGATCGCAGTTCATAGCCAGCCTCAGCTATTACTTAGTGAGGCCCTTTGCAACTCACTAAGAATTGTTTCAAAATAAAGAATAAAAAAATAGGTCTGGGGGTATAGCTCAGAGGTAAAATGCCCCTGGGTTCCATGTTCCCCAGTACTACAAAAAAAAAGAAAAGAAAAGAAAAGAAAGAAAAAGAAACCATAGATATGAAAAGTAAGGAAAGGGACAGAAAGAAAATACAGGTCACCAATAGCATAAATTTTAAAGTGCATTGTCATTATATGCCAGAATTTCACATAAGTTATCCTACTAGCCGGGCGTGGTGGCACACACTTGTAATCCCCGCGCTTGGGAGGCTGAGACAAGTGTATCGCGCAGGTTCGAAGCCAGCCTCAGCTACTTAGTGAGGCTCTCAGCAACTTAGTGAGACCCTGTTTCCAAATAAAATATAAAATGGGTCTGGGAGTATAGCCCGGAGGTAGAAAGCCTCTGGGTTCACCCCTAGTACCACCAAAAAAAAAAAAAAAAAAAAAAGTTATCCTACTAAATTCTCAAAAGAAGCTGATAGAAAAAGTAGAATCAAGGTAATTACATCTAAGGCCTCAGACTCAAAATGCCTGATTTTCAGAGGCCAGAAAGACATGTGGTCATCCTATGTTCCAAAATCTTTTTTTTTCTTTATTGGTGCACTATAGTCTCACATCATAATGTGGATCCTGTTGACAATGGCGTGCATTCACACAGTGCTTGGAGCCCCTTCCTTCCACTGCTTCCCCATTTTCCTCCCTCCTGATACTGAGTGTCCAGGTTAACAATGTTAAATTCACATCACATAGTCACATGTAGCTTTTCTATTAATGAGCTTCAGCCTTCTTCCTCTACCCTTCCTTCCTGGCTTCACTGAGGTCTCCCCTCCATTATCTGGAGTCCCTCTGGTATCTCTAATACTCTCGTGCTTGAGCATATTAAACACATGTCCCTTCTCTTTCTGTTGCTTGGCAAATCCTGCTTAGCATAATGTTCTCCAGATCTTTCCATCTTCTTAATGACATAATTTTGTTCTTCTTTATTCCTGAGTAAATTTCCATTGTGTGTATTTCCCATAATTTTGTAATCCATTCATCTGTTGATGGATGGACACCTAGGTTTGTTCCATATTTTGGCTATTATGAATTGTGCTGTTATGAACATGGGTATGTACATGTTACTATAGTTCTCTGATTTCACCCCTTTCTTAATGATCTCTTACGGCACAGAAAAGATGAATATAGAAACTCATTGATTATCTGGTCATTTTATGCCTGACCTAACCATTAAAATAAAACATGCTCAGTAAACTAATTCCAAGGCTCTGGGAACAAAGGGCAAAGTGTACTTTATTAATATTAGTGCTTGAAAAAAATCACCAATTATCTTTTGATTGCCCATCATTTCTTAAACAGGTAACATCGATCCAACAAAGTCTTTAAAATCTCTATAAGCAGTTTTTAGAACTGTGGTGGCCTCATTCAATCTGCGATTTCCTGCCTCTTCAATTATTCCATACTTAGGGTTAAGAAATATAATAATATCTACCTTTCCTGATTTTATTTTGGTTCATTATAGATCAACACAACTTGTGTAGTAGGTAGCCCCACAAATCCTAACCCAGTATGTAAGTACAATTTAAGCAAAATTGCAAACATTCATAAATATATACACTTATTTTCATGATAAGTGTATATATTAACACTTATTTGCATAAGTGTATAAGATAACTTTCTTTTGTGTTATAGCCCAACAATTAATGATTTAAAGTTTAGAAATATTATAACTTCAATCAACATAAATAACAAAAAGATCTAATTCTAATGAGCAGAAGTAGTGAAATATTTTATGCTGTTTTGAATAATTATACAATTAAAATAATTCCACTCTTAAGTGAATATAAGAATAAATAATATTTTCCCAATGGCTACTCCAACAAAACCATTCCAAATTAATTTACCCTACTCAGTTAAGAATATTAGAAGGAATTTAGATTTGAAAGTCTACATTTTTCTCCGATTTTTAGGTTTTTGTAAATAATTTGCACATAAATATTACAATTTCAGACTCAATGCCCAAGCAAATATAAGTGGTAGCCGTAAGAAACTGATGTGTACTCACATATTAACAATAAACAAAATAGTGAACAATTATTTAGAAAAACTACAGACAGATATGGTGGCATATGCCTGTGATCCCAGTGCTTGGGAGACTGATACAGGAGGTCACAGGTTCAAGGCCAGTCTCAGCAGCTTAGAAAGACCCTGTTTCAAAATAATAATAATAATAATAATAATAATAATAATAAGAAGAAGAAGAAGAAGAAGGAGGAGGAGGAGGAGGAGGAGGAGGAGGAGGAAGAGGAGGAGGAGGAAGAAAGAAGAAGAAAAAGAAAAAAAACCTGAGGTGTAGATTGGAGGTAGAATGCTTCAGAGTTTAATTCCCAGTACAAAAAGAAAATCACAATAGTTAGTTTAATTTCAGGAGCAATTTAGACTGGATTCAAATAGAATACAAAGATGATTCAAGTCTAACAAGAAAATTTCATTCTTGTGTAGAGAATAAAATTCACTACCAATGATGTTGCTTTTTTAGGACTCAAAACCAAAAACCTTCATACACATAAGAATTTAATAAGACTTGCTAAATATTAATAATGGCTAAAATTTATAAAACCCTTCTATGTGCTAAGAGATATGCTGCTGTAAAGGTATTATTACTTTAAATCTTCTCAAGTATCTCATAATGTAGATGCAATTTGATTTGTGTCCCTATTTCCAAGTGGAAAAACTGAGGCAACCAGAGGTAAGAAATGTAACCAAGCATATATCACCAGTGGAAGACAAACTTAGACCCCCAACATATCAGACTCTAGAGTCTCCTCTATGAACTACTACATGTATAAAGTAAGAGTTCGAAACACTGCAAATTTTTCAAGTAGAGTGAATGACTAACGCCAATTAGTAACAGGATCTACTTTAAATAGTAGGTCTATGACCCCTTCTCCCAGGTAGACATCCTAAAAGCTTTTTGGCCTATGTCTCAGAGAGAAAGGAATGATTCTGCCAATCCATTCAGCCTGTAACACACTGATATGTGAGTGATGTTATTCGATTATTTATTCACCCTTACTTTTTATCATCTATTTTACTTATACACATATATGAGATCCAGTGATATCTGAATACAGTGTATAGTGATCAAATCAAAGTAGTTAGCATTTCTCATCCTATTAAACATTTACAATTGTTATTAACACATAATCATTGTATGTGTTTTTAGGCAAATTATATTTCAATACATGTACATAATATGTACTAATCAAAATAGGATAATTAACCTTATTGCTTTGTGTTTGGAGTCTTAAAGCTCCCCTAATTATTCATAAAATATATAAATTTATTGTGTACTACAATCACTCTACTGTGCTGTAAAACAATAGGACTTATTTTTTATAATTGTGTTTTGGTACCTGTTATGCAACCTCCCACTCTCCCTCCTACCCCCAACTCTTCCCAGCCTCTAGTAATCACTATTCTATATTCAGACTGACTTCAGCATCTACAATAAGAAAGATAATATGTGGTATAAGTCTGTTTCTGATTTATTCCCCTAACAATGTCTTGCAGTTCTATCCATTTTGCCCTAAATGGTAAGGTAGCACTTTTATGGATAAGTCCACTACATTTATATGCCATATCTTTTTTATCCATTAATCAGTCTACAGTTATCTCACTTGATGCCATCTTAGTTATTGTGAACAGTGCTATAATAAACATGGACATGCGGGTATCTCTTTGATAAATGATTTCGCTTCCTCTGGGTATACACCCAGAACTGGGAAACCTGGATCCGATGGTAGATCTAGTTCTAGTTTTGTTTGTTTGTTTTGGGTACTGGGAATTGAACTCAAGGGGATTCTACCCCTGAGCTACACTCTAGCCCTGTTTTATTCTGATTTTGAAACAGGGTCTCACCAAGTTGTGGAGAGCTCCTCCACAGTCCTCTGAAGGATTGTTGCTGAAGATGGCCACAACCCTGCAATCCTTCTCTCTCAGCCTCGCAATTACTAGGATTACAGGCATATGCCACTGTGCCCAGCTAGTTTCAGTGTTTTGAGGGACCCCCACAGTGTTTACCAGCCATACATAAGAGTTCTTTTCTTGCTATATACAAAGACAAGATAAGTTGTGTTGTATTCATTGGTGAAGGTTGAGTGAAGAGGAAGGTGTTGAAGTAGTCAATGGGAGAATAGGTTAAAGCAGCAGATAGGATTGAGTAGAATGAGAGTTTGGGTGTAGTAGGGTAATATATAGAAGAGATTAGAGATAGTGAATATATAGGAGGATTTTAGTAACCAGTGTAGAGTGTTTAAATATAGTGGTATGAAGTGGGCTTAATATAAGACAAAGAGCTGGGCATGGCGGCACACGCTTATAATCCAACATTTGGGAGGCAGAGACAGGAGGATCAGAGTTTGCAGATGGTTTCAGCAACTTATAGTAAGGTCCTTTGCAACTCAGTGAGTCTCTATTTTAAAATAAAGAATAAAACATAGAGCTGGGGGTGTAGCTTGAAGGAATAATGCCCCTGGTTTCCATCCCCAATAATCCCCCAAAATATATATGTATATATGTATATATATGTACACATACATATATACATATATATACATATACATATATATATATATGTTGCAAAGAAAAGAAAAGAAAATGGGAGGAAGAGAAGAGAATAGATATAAAAGAGGGGAGAAGCTTTTATAAAAGGGGTAGGAAAGAAAGCAAACACACACACACAGTCCTACAGATATATAAACAGCAGGGTTGGGTTGGACTCTACAGTATTCCTGAGTCTGCACAGATTCTTTCAGCCATTTAATATTCACATTCTATATTAGATTCTTTAGTATGCTTTAGGCCATCTTATTTGCTCTGTAATTTATAGAAATGATGCCAGTTTGTAACCCCACGTATTGGTCTCCTTCAATGATTGGGACCCTGGCCTGGTGTCGCTTTCTCTATGTAGTGCCACTGGCATCTCTCCTGCTGCAAGCCTTCCTCTCTGGACTCTTCATAGGTCCTGTCCCTATGTCTTTCTCTGTCTAGCAGGTGGCTGGTATCTCTGGGGCTGGACCTAGTGTAAGCCTTGGTCTCCATGCTTTCCACAGACTCCAAGTTCACGTCCAGCCTCAATTACTTAGTGAGGCCCTTTGCAACTTAGTGAGACTCTGTTTCAAAATAAAAAGAATTAAAAATAGGGCTGGGGGTGTAGCTTAGAGGTAGAATGCCCCTAGGTTCAATCCTCAGGACTGAAAAAAAAAGTGGGCAAGTGAAATAAATAAGACACTACCAAACAGATACTTTATAAAAGAAGAAATTCAAATGGCCAATAAATGCAAAGAAAATGATCATCATCATTAGCAATCAGAGAGATGCAAATCAAAACTACCCTGAGATTTCACCTAACTCCAGCTAGAATGGCAATCATTCAAAACACAAACAACAACAAATGCTGGAGAGAATGTGGAGAAGTGGGAACTCTAATACATTGTTGGTGGGATTGCAAATTAGTGCAACCACTTTGGAAAACTGTATGGGAGATCCTCAGAAGAATGAGAATGACCCTACCATATGATCCGGTAATACCACTTCTGGGTATCTACCCAAAAAAATAAAAACCAAACTACCAGACTAACACATGTGTATCTATGTTCATAGCCGCACAAGTCACCATTGCCAAACTATGGAACAAGCCAAGATTTCCATCAACAGATGAATGGATTACAAATCTATGGGATATGTACACTATGCAATTTTATTCAGCCATAAAGAACAAAATTATGTCATGTACAAGGAAATAGAATGAACTGGAGAAAATTATGCTAAGTGAGATTAGTCAGTCACAAAAAGTAAAAAAAAAAAAAATGGATGCTCTAATATGTGGAAGCTAGGGAGAAAAAGAGACATAGGAAGGAACTCTAGATGAAGAAGGAGAAACCATAGATGAACAAATAAGGTGACCTGAGGGGGATAGGGAGAAGAGGGAAATTCCTAAATGTACATGTTGTACATTCACAAACATATCAAAGTCAATCACTAAGCCAAACATGAAAAGAAAGGAGGGGAGAGGAATTGGGGTGGGAATTGGAAAAGGACTAAATTATTGATGTATGTATGTATGCCTCTACCATCTTGTACCATTTAAGATGTATGAGTATAATGCAGCAATAAAACAAAAGAAAAAATAAAATTCTTTTTTCTATATCCTCTTTAGAATTTTGTTGTTATTGTCATTGTTGTTGATGATAGCTATTCTAACTGGGATGACATAATTTCTTCTTATGTTTTTGTTTACATTTCCCTTATGATTAATGTTGTTGGAATTTTTTATGTTTGTTTTTGTGTATTTTCTTTCGATAAATGTCTTTAGATCATTATTCCACTTTTTGATCAGATAACTTGGTGGTTTTTTTGTTTGTTTCTTGTTGGGTTGTTTTAGTTCTTGTATATTAATTTCTTTTCAGGCAGATAATTGTAAAATATCCTTACAAATATTTTCTCCATTCTGTAGATTGTCTGTCCACTATTGCTGATTGTTTTCTTAGCTGTGCAGAAGCATCTTACTTTGATATAATTTTATTCATCTAACTTTGCTTTTGTTCCCTGTGCTTTTAAAGTCTTGTAAAAAAAAAAATCCCTGCCTATACTAATGTATTCAAGAGGTTTCACCAAGTTTTCTTCTAGTGGTTTCACAATTTTTGGTCTGACATTTAGGTTTTAGTTTCATTTTTGATTGGTTTTGTTGTCTAGTGTGGCAGATAGGGTTCAACTTTCAATTTTCTACATATGAATATATAGTTTTTTCAATACCATTTATTGAAAAGGCATTCTTTCTCCAACATCTTATTTGTCATTCTTGTCGAATATCGGTTGGCTGAAAATGGATGGGATTAGTTCTGGAACCCTATTCTGTTTCATTGTTCTCACATTTATTTTTATGATAACACCATACTGTTGTTTTTTTTTTAACTATATCTCTGTAGTGAATTTTTAGGTCAGGTAATATCATGCTTCCAGTGTTCTTTGTTACTCATGATTTCTTTAGTTATTCAAGTTTTTTTATAATTTCATATGCAATTTGTGAATAATTTTCTCAATCAATTAATAATGTCATTGGTATTTTGATAAGAATTGCAATAAATTTGTAAATTCTTTTTGATGATATGTATATTTTCAAATATTCTTTTCATAAATGAATGTGAGAGATATTTTTATATTTTGTGTGTCTTCTTTAATTTTCTTTCTGATGGTAATGGGGTTCCTGGAAGCCCTTCTACCTCCGGGCTACACTCCCAGACCTACTTTTATACTTTTTTATTTGGAAACAGGGTGTCTTAGGCCAGCACTGCTGGCTTCAAACCTACACAATCCTCCTGTCTCTGCCTCCCAAGCGTGGGGATTACAAGCGTGCGCCACCACGCCCGGCATGTCTTCTTTAATTTTTATCATCAGAGTCTTGTAATTTTTATTGTAGAGTTCTTTTTACTCCTTAGTTAAGTCTATTCCTATTATTTTAGTTTACTTATTGTGAATGGAATTATTTTCATGATTTTATTCTCAGCAATATCATTGTCGGTATATAAAATGGTACTGGTTTTTTGTATGTTGATTTTGTATCCTGTAATTTTACTGAATTTATCAGTTTTATAGTTGAAGACTATAGAGTCTTTAGGTTTTCCTATAGATATAGAACCATAGCATCTGCAAACAAGGATAATTTGACTTCCTCCCTTCTTAATTATATCCTTTTGTTTTTCTTGTCTAATTGCTCTAAGACTTCCAGTATTGTGTTGAATGAGAATGTCAAGAGTGGGCATCCTTGTCGTGGTTCAGATATGATATTTTCTATGAATTTATTATATAACCTTTATTGTGCTAATATATGATCCTTCTATACCTAATAACTTGTTATTATCATGAACAGATGTTGAATTTTATCAAATGTCTTTTTGTCTCTATTGAGATAATCCTCTGATTTTTGTCCTTCATTTTGTTGGTGTTATCTATTACATTTATGGATTTGTGTATTTTGACCTACCTTTGCTTTCTTAAGATAAATCCACTGGGTCATAATGAGTGATTTTTGTGATGTACTTACTGGATTCAATTTGCTGATTATTTTGTTCAGAATTTTTGCTTTTATCAATATTAGAGATATTAGTCTATAATTTTCCCTATGTTTGTGGTGTGAGTGTGTGTGTGTGTGTGTGTGTGTGTGTGTGTGTGTGTGTCCTTTTCTGGTTTTATCAGGATGATTCTGGCCTTAGAATGAGTTTATCAGAATTCTCTCCCTTTAAACATATTATACATGATATGAGAGATTCCAGAGAAGCAAAGGTTTTAAAGGGTGGACTATGAAGTCAGACACACAAAGATTTACCTCATGCCCCTGACCCATTTTGGCTATAAAATAAATGAATCTCTCCAAGTTTCAATTTCCCCTTTTCTAACTGGTGATACTAATGCCTACTTCATCAAATAGATTTAAGGATTAAATAAAAATATATGTAAAATGGAACAATATATGTACAGTGCTTGGGACATGATGAGGAGCTTCCCAAATGTGGTAGTCAGAGCTGTTTGTGGGGTCACTGATGTTAACCAATGTAACTTATAGTACAAAAATAGTGAAAAGGTAATTAACTTATAATGTGAGAAAAATTGTGCTCTCAGCCCAAAAGAGAAATGATCTACCATGGACAACTGATTTTCTGTAAGTTTCCACAACCCTTGCTTATCCACCCAGGAATAAAGCATTTTCTCTTCTCTTCAGTTTTTCCCATTGTTATCTCTTAACAAGTGATTTAAGTTTCTCCTTACTTCTTTTAACCTGTTCTATACTTATGAGTTCCCAAATAGTTTGGTATCTTCTAGTACAATACTTCATTGACTATGCAACTGATACACTGGTATTCAATTTATTATATAACCATGTACCATGAATATCCAAATGTTATTTAAAAGACCACCGCTGAAAAAAAAAATTTCAAAACACAAACAACAACAGATGCTGGCGAGGATGTGGAGAAGTGGGAACTCTAAGACATTGTTGGTGAGATTGCAAATTAGTACAACCACTTTGGAAAACAGTATGGAGAATCCTCAGAAGAATGGGAACAAATTACCATTTGATCCAGCAATACCACTGTTGGGTATCTACCCAAAAGAAAGGAAACCAAACTACCAAACTAATGCATGTGTATCTATGTTCATAGCTGCATAATTCACCATAGCCAAACTATGGAACCAGCCAAGATGTCCATCAACAGATGAATAGATTACAAAACTGAGGGACATGTACACAATGGAATTTTACTCATCCATTAAAAACACAATTACATTATTTACAGGGAAATGGATGAAACCGGAGGACATTATGCTAAGTGAGATTAGTCAGTCACAAAAAACAAGAAATCAGATGCTTTCCCTGGTATGTGAAAGCTAATGAGAAATGGGTCATAGGAGGAACTCTAGATGAAAAAGGAAATCCTATAGAGGAGCAAACAAGCCAACCTAAATGAGGGGATGGGAGTGGGGAAGAAGGAAATTCTCTAAAACACACAATGTACTTAAACATATCAAAGTCAACCACTAAGCCAAGCAAGGGAAGGAGGGACAGGGAGGGAATCATGTGGGAATTAAGTAGGGGTTAAATCAGTGATGTGTACATGTATGTCCACACAAATTTTTTACCCCAATATAATATATGAATATAATGCATCAAAAAATTTAAAAAACTAAAATAAAAAAGGAAATTTCATACATTATCATATCCCCTCTACAGGATTTACCAAAGTTAGGACAGATTTATGTGACATATAAAGGTAAAATTGCAATCCAGAAAGTTTATAATAATTTAATATAAAAAAGCAGAGTGATTGTAATAAACTGCATTTACTTGTCAACTTTGGCTCTGAAGTGATATCACATCATTTTATCTCTTTGGGTTCCATAATCAGTCTTCTTACATTTTTATATCTGTGAACTTCAAATTAGTTTATCTTTATAGAACTACAATGAGACCATAAGCTAAGGATTTGAACTACTTCATTGACATCTGTTATAAAAAAAAAACTGAAGTTTTAATTTTATTTAGCCAAGTAATCACTTAACAGAATGTCATTAAGCAGTTAATATATTTTAGATTCAAATTAGAATAGTAATAGCTTTCAAAGAGCAACATTTCTGATTGACAATATAAAATAGAAACAGATCATTATAATTTGAATTGTATTTAACAAAGAAAATTCTGTATGGTCACTGTGTACCACAATTAATATTTTCCAGTAACTCTAATGGGCTCATTAAGGTAAGTAAACTTTGGTAAGTAACTATCAGAACTTCCTGAAACTCTTTTCTTTATATTCAATACTAAATGAAATGAAAAATTCTAGTTTATGATATTGAATTATAATATCTACAGAAAATTAGCTGGTTAGAAATTGCAAAAAGAACAGCAACTTTAAAAGTTTAAATATCTATATAATAGTTATATAAAGTAGTTATTTCTTAAAATAAAGTTGCAAAATTTGATCAAAATCTTTTTTATAAGTAGATTTAATTATTTTAGAATAACATTTTAAGAAAAACTCCTTCAAAGGTCCTCTTAGAAGGTGATTGGAAGGAGCCCCAGTAAAGGTAAAATCTATAAAGCTTACAGATAAAAATCAGCTTAAAGTGTCTCTATCGGTGAATGTCAATTTTTATTACAGGACAGAATTTAATTAATTTTGTTTCATTTAATAAATATTCTCTTATAATGTACTTCCTTGCTTGATATTAGTTCATATTTCTAAGTAGTTTAAAGTGTTTAAGATTATTTATGACTAGCACAGGTTACCAATGTATATATTAAATTTTCTTCTCATTCTAAATTACATATTTAAATGTTCCCCAGTCCAGCTGGCCCTGAACATGGAGAATGGACTGTACTAAGGAATCCTCTCAAGGCTTATCTAATACCAGTCAAGGTTATAGATTCTATTTTGAAGGCTTTAGTGTCTTACAAAGAGGATGAGGTCATATTCATTCTCCAATACACCTTCCTCTCTCAGTATTAACATAGTGTTTGGCATCAGTGGGCACCTAAAAAAAGTTTACTGGCCACAAGTGGTCGTGCACACTTGTAACCCTATCATTTGGGAGACTGAGACAGTAGTAGCATGGTTTGAGGGCAGTCTCAGCTAATTAGTGAAACCCTTTGCAACTCAGTGAGACTCTGTTTCAAAATAAAGAATAAAAAATAGGACTGGGGGTGAAGCTCGTGGGTAGGATGCCCCTGAGTTCCATCCCCAGTATCACAAAAAAAAATTTTTTTAAGTTTGCTGAAAAAAATTAGTGAATGTTTAGAGATTCAAATATATACCAAGAAATATAATGCTCAGAGTTAATACACCAATAGAGACAAGCCATGAGTGGAGAAAAAGATTCAGTATGGGCACAATTTCAAGAAAATTTATACATAGAATCATTGAAGGAGTTCAAACCTAAAATATATTCAACTACACCAACGAACTCTCTCAATAGTATCTGAATGTGAACCTTTCTAGTCCCAAATTTTTATTTGGATTTTTAAAATAATATCAGCAATTTGCACAATATTTTTATGAATGAAATATTTTATTTTAAGAATAATAATAATAAAGCCGGGCATGGTGGCGCATGCTTGTAATCCCAGCATTCGTGAGGCTGAGACCAGAGGATTGCGGTTAGCGGACAGCCTCAGCTACTTAGTGAGGCCCTCCGCAACTCAGTGAGACCCTGTTTCAAAATAAAGAATAAAAAACAGGGCAGGGGGTGTACCTCAAAGGTCAAAGGCTCCTGGGTTCCAACCTCAGACCCGAAAAACAAAACAAAACAAAAAAGAATAACAATAATGGATATAATAGAAACATTCAATAATGGAAAACCAAATATACAAATTTACCAGGCACCTGAAATTTGCACCAAGGAAAGAAATTGCATTAAAGTGCTGCCACTGGGACAGGAGTATAAAAGATAATTTAAGACACTGTCAGTTGAATAAATCTCAGTGAGCTCTTATTGGAGGAAGTTCTCATATGACTTGCTAAAGTTTAATTTTAAATTAAAACAGCTGTTATTATCCCTTATCAACCATTATTTTGCTATACATAGTGGGAAGATAAGCAGATAAGGTCAGCTGCCTAGAACTAGATGCTGTACATGATTTACAGCTCTAATTTCTGTTCAGTAATTGGTAGGTACAGTTCTAATTCTGCTTGCTAATGACTGCAATATATTGCTCAGGCAAATTAGAGAAATAGAATGTCCTGTTACTTTAGCAGAATTGCTAAAAAGTGAAATAATAAAAAGAGTCTTCATTGAATTAAGTGTCAACAATAATGTCATAATTCACCTCAAAGATTCTAACCCTAGAGCACATTACCCATGGGTAGAGTAGAATTTGTGTTTGTTTAGCACTGGCATCTATCACCCTTTCTAAATTGTAATTTGGGGGCAGAATTTTGTAAGCCTTTTATGGTCATTAACTAGAAGCCTAGTGCCTATGAGATAACATATTTACAAGTTTTTTGTAAAATTCAGAATGAAATCCGAAGGAAAAATATGAAAAATTATAAAAATTATTTCTCAAAAATCTCAGAGAGGAAAATGGGGCTTTAAAAATTAATTCACAAGAAAGAGATCAAAGTTGTAAAATTACACAGCTTTTCTGTCCCCCACCCCACCCCACCCACACACACACGGGAAGCAAAAAACATTAGCAGGTAAGAAAATCTAGACACTGACATGATAAGATAGACATGGGGATTTTAAGCTGACTTTGTTTGAGTCACATGGGAATTCCAAATTGAATCAAATGCAAAGTTTGGTGAAAAACTAAGTCTTACTTCAAAAGATTTGGGGGATAATAAATGAGACTCACTAACAGATAAGACAAGATACAACCATTAAGAATAAATAAAATCTTCAGCCTCTATAGTGCCAAATTCCATGCCAAGCTCTAATGCACCAGCTTCTCACAGCTGAAACCACAAATGAAATCAGTATCGGGCAGCCAATCCAAGGACCTGAGGTCACTCCTCATTGCCCAAATGTTTCAATTTAGCCTGATAAAAATAAAGAGTTGAATACAATCACCTTAAGTTAGAGCACATATATACTATTTTAAATTTAATTCATCATATTATTTATAATATCCATCTCTGATATTGATATATTGACAGTGCTAGATACAGAGATTTTAAACAGAGATTTAAAAGTTTTAAGGGATGGGGAGGGAATGGGGTGGGAATTGGGTAGGGGATAAATGAGTGATGTGTACATATGTGTCCACACAAGTTTTTAACCCCAATATGATATATGAATATAATGCACCAATAAAAGATTTAAAAAAGAGAGAGAGAAGGAAGGACAGAGATGACTAGATGTTTCGTCACAATGTCTGTGGCCCTAGATGACAAAACTCAAGATTGGGAGGGGAGCCCAGATGGCTGAAGGCTGACATCACCTGTTGGCAGGCATGTACCTGGGAACAGATTCTGTCGGTGGGCGGGGCCATGGGCTAGGGCTCCTGGACAGTGCTTGTATGCCCTTTCATATTCTTGGGCTTTCATGCTGCATGGTGGTCTTGTAGCAATTGAATTTCTATGACTCCAAAGGAGAAAATTCTCACCATAAGAGACATTGTATTACCTTTTCAGGCCTCTTAGCAGTCAGGCAGCACAACCACACTGCATCCTATTGGTTGTAAGCAAAGGCCAAGCCCAACTAGAAGACAGGGAAGTGGACACAAATACCACTTCTTGATGAAAAGTGCAGCAAGATCACCTCCTGGAAGAGCATATCTGATGAGAGATATTTTGGGACCATCTTTGCAAAATGCAATGTGCCTCAAGTAGTGTATAGCTTAGGAGGAGAGTTAGATGCGTAAACAATCAATTTAAGGAAGGATTAGAGTGCTGTAAAATAAGTTTGCTAAATGCAGCAAAACACCTGACCAATAGTGACCAGGAAAATTTTCAAAGGGATGTGACTCTCAAGTAGGGTCAATTAGAGTGTGAATACTTTGTGAAAGTTGTTGGATTTGGAGACTTTTGAGGCATAACTTAACTAAAACACTCTTTTACCAGTAACACATATGCTTGAAATAGGTATTATGCTAGAAAATAAGGATTTCAGAGGACCCCTGTACTCCCCAGTACCACTAAAAATCTCCTTGCTAGTTGGAGAATGAGCTTAAGATGAGATGACAAAATCTACAAGATGTTATCTGTCCTGGATTTGCAGTGAGCAGAGAGCAAGGTGAGAAATCACAATGGGTCGATTCAGGGCATCATGACATGGCTATATAGAAGTCCTGGAAGCGGTGAAGGGCCAGAAGGAAAACAGCCAGAAGGACCAGCTGGACAGGGCTTACACCATCCTCTCTGAGACTCATCTTTATTCTCACAGTACAGATGCCACTCCAAGGGTCACCCACCCTGCCAGCTTGATGTGCTGGTCTGCCCTCTTCAGATCATGGCACTTGATAAAATTATTAATTTGCGTAGTCTTTGGGGGTTGGTTCCCATGAGATTCAACCATTTTATGACTTTATTTAAGTGAAAGGTCAATCCTTGCAGCTCTGAGGTGGTACAAAATCAATAAGAGAGTGCCCAATGTTTCCAGATAGGAGAGAGTCAGAGCATGTGTGCATGCATGTTCCCCAAAGCAAACTGAGAAGGCTTCTCCATATTTTATTTACATTGTGTTATTAAAGGAGCATCAGTGTGCAAATAAAATAAAATAAAATAAATAAAAGTTATAATATTGGCCAGGTGTGTTGGCACACACCTGTAATCCTGGTACTTGGGAGGCTGAGACAGAAAGATCACAGGTTCAAGGACAGGCCCAGCAAGTAGTGAAAGCCAGTGAGATCCTGTTTCAAAATAAAAATAAAGTAAAAATAGGGCTGGGAGTGTAACTTGGAGGTAGAATTCCCCTGGAATCAATCCCCAGTACCACACACACAGAAGAAAAAAATGTAATGTATATAATGTAGCTGGGCATTGTGACGTATACCTGTAATCCCAGTATTTGGGAGGCTGAGACAGGAGAATTGAAGATTTGAGGACAGCCTCAGCAATTAGTGAGATTCTTTTTTTTCTTTTTTTTTGGGGGGGGTGGTACTGGGGTTCCTGGAAGCCCTCCTACCTCCGGGCTACACTCCCAGACCTATTTTTACATTTTTATTTGGAAACAGGGTCTCCTAAGTCAGCACACGCTGCTGGCTTCGAACTTGCGTGATCCTCCTGTCTCTGCCTCCCAAGCGTGGGGATTATAAGTGTGTGCCACCACACCCGGCTCTATTTCAAATTTTTAAAATGGGAAATGGCTTGGGATGTAACTCAGAGGTAGAATGCCTCTAAGTTTAATCTCCAGCACCAAAACAAACAAACAAAAAATGTATCTATGGAACTTCCTCAAAAGACTAGAAATGGAATGACCACATGACTTAGTTATATCAATCTCAACATTTATCCAAAAGAATTAAAGTAAGCATACTAGAAACATGTGCATATCCATATTTTTAGCAGTACCATTCACAGTAGCCAAATAATAAAACTAGCCTACATGTCTGTCAATAGAGTAATGGATAAAGAAAGTAAATATATTACCAATGTAATTTTTTCAGCCATTAAAACAAAATTATTTCACTTGCAGAAAACAAAGGATGGCACTTGAAAGCATTATGTTAAGTGAAATAAGCCAGGCTCAGAAAAATAAGGACTGTATGTTCTCTCATGAAAGCTGTGAGAGGAAAAAGGAAAAAAGAAAGGAGAAGGATTTCATAAAAATAGAAGAGATACCAATAAAGAAGAGGAAGGGGACCAGAGGAAGGAAGGAGGAAGGAAAGGGGTGGTACTGAGGAATTAAATGAATCAAATTATGTTATGTGCACATATAAATATGTAGCAATGAAATCTGCTTTCATGTATAATTATAATATGCCAATAAAAATAATTGTAAATGTTATAATGTGCCATACACATGCAGGGCCACCACCTATAGCTGTTCAGGGCGTGCAGTTCATAACATAGCCACATCTAAGGAAGGGTCCATGGTAGACACTGGATATCATAATTTTTCCAGGGAGATCATATCTAAATGTCTTATTATAACAAAAATTTCCAACAAAAGTGAAATTTGGGTAAGCAATGATCCTGTAATATTATTATTCCATAAATTTTTTATCATAATATATTTCTGGAAGAGGAAACACAGTTAAACTTATAGCATTAATCTCTTCATTTTTGTGTCTAAAACACTATCGGATGCATTTTTAAGGCAAACACCACAATGCAGTACAGTCTCACATCCTCACAGGGTATTATCTCCTACCTAGCTTTATGGCTGCACATTTGGCAGGCTATTCTACCATTCTACTAAGCCAGCTGCTCTGAATGATAAACATATGGTAAGCCCAGTAAATTCTATTGTCTTGAGACTACTGATGCCATAACAAATTCTGTTAATTGAAGGTGATGTTATGGGTATACCATGGAGATGAAAAGACCACTTTATAAGTCTAAAATGGCAGATATAGAAGAAGCACAACAAATAGAAAGCATTTAAAAATTTTGTCTTTCTCTATGAGGACAAAGCACCACCTCCTCTATGATGAGAGGGGTTTACGTCGTGCATTCCTCCTGCCATGGGGTAGTTGGATAAGTCTATGAAGATGATGTCATATCAGGAGTTCATCCCTGATCTTGGCAAATTGAACAGTCAGCAAATGGGGAAAACTTGACTAACTTTGGGAAGGAAAATCCATGTTGTTGAGCCTTGCATAACTTGTGCTCAGCTACCACAGCCACACTGTACATGGATTCTGAGCAAGCAGAATAGCTGTAAAAAGAAGTAGACTGACATTCACATAATGTGTCATCCATCCACCTAAAAAGAAAAAAAAATTAGTGTCTCATTCACTGTGGATCTCCTTGGTAGACCTTAATGTGAGGCAAAAATGTCTTCACGTTCTATTCTTCCTTGTCACCAACTTCAAGTTTTGTTTTCCTCTTCAAACCCCTGACCAGCCAATGTCAGGTACTTCCCATATATTAATACTCATTGATACCTTAGGACATCTCTACTTCTACACAGAAATGAATAGCTATATCAAAGTTCAGTCCATTAGAAGGATTTTACCATCTCACTCTCTTTCATGGTTATCCCTTCCTGAGATGTACCTATCCCCTCCAGCTGGTTTCAGTATATCTTGAAAATCTATTCATAAATCGAGACCATGCATCTTCCTTCTCTACTGAGATGTCATAGAAATTCCCCATGAAACAACAGATGTGGGTTGAGGAGGAGGCAGAGTAGTAGGACCAAGTACCAGGGGCATGTAAATAATCTACTTCAGTGCACTTGTGTCTCCTGGGCCTGTTTAGGTCTGCTTTCATACACCACACCAGATTTATAATGGAATATATTCAGTAATACCTAGTTCAGGATGAGCAATTCAGACCACATGTCCCTATGTCTTGTGGTCATGTGGATGTTCAGCCTGTCTTTGTGTCCAAATCAAGCCAGAAAAATTGCTTTTCAAGTAGAGAGTAGTTACTGGGAGAAAAAAAGTATGTGCCATGATTCTTCTCTGGTATTTGCCAGAAGCTTCAAACAGTTTCTCTGTCAATCTTATATGTTTCCAATACATTGACTCTGCTAATGTATTTCTAATACATTGACTCATGAAATTCATGAGCAGGACAATTTGCTCTACAGACAGAACCTGCTACTGAGTCCTCAAACTGGCAGCTTTCGAGTTTACCATTTCTACCCAAATGTGATACATGTTGGTTCAAATCCAAAGAGTGTCACCAAGCATTGTGCCTCACTCTTGGTAGCAGGCAGGGTTCAAGATCTAAGGATAATAATTTTTTTCTTACTTCAGAAAAATAGCATGCCTTAGTCTCATTGTATTTCTAGAAACTTCACTAATAAAGCTGTTATGGTCAGATACAGAATGTTTCCTGAAGAGCTCAGGGTTGACATAGATAAGTCATGAAGATTATAAACTCATCAGTAGATAAACCATTGTAATGGATTTACTGAGTGGTAACCTAGGCCAGTGGGGTGTGGCTGGAGAAGGTGGGCCCCTGAGGTGTGGCCTCAGGGATTGTGCTTGTGTCTTTCACTCTCCTTTCCTGCTTGTGCTGCCTGCTTCTGGCTTGTGTGATGTGAGGAGCAAAACCTTGTGCTCTCCCTCTCTCTGCTCCCCACTGCCATGCCTTGAGTTCTGCAGACACTGGCTTCACATAGACTGAACCCCCAAATCTCCAAAAGCTGAGCAAATAAATCTTCCTTCCTCTAAGTTATGTGGTCAGTCTTTTGGATTATAGCAATGACAATGTTATCAACACAGTGACAAACCTTTGAATTTTAATAGGATGTAACTCCCGTATCCTAATATTCATAGATCTTTCTGAGGTGAATAGGGTATCTGCTACTTCCTATCAAATGGGTTAAAATGTCACAATACTAACAATGAACAGACATATTTGATATTCTATTGGGTAAAAATAAAACCAAAGATGCTTTATTATGTATGTCATATATGTCAATACAGATTAGTGAGGGTCTTGAACTCTCAGTGTATAAACTATTCTTGGGGTACACCTTATACCTCCTTACCTAGGCTATGTTGAGTCAACAAGAGATGGCAATGGTCAACCAGCATTGATTGTGAGGAAAATAAAATACTTTTTAAAACTAATGGACAGACACTTCCGGGAAGATGGCGACCGAGAAAAGAGGGGCTTAAGAGCCCCGCTAACAACAAATCTCCATTACCACAAAATCAGCGCCTTTCATAGCCAGAAATCACCATCACCAGAGGAAAAAAAAAATCACCAGGCTCCAGAAGGAAAGCGGACTGAGAACAGAGCCACAGATGAGATCCTCAAGCCCGAGGACGCGGCAGCAGCACCATATTGCTGGCGGCACCGGTGAATTCACTGGACGGCTACAGCAAGCCGAGGTGAGCCACTGCGGAACAGCCAGGCGGGATTTCTCGGCGCAGAGATCACCTAAAGCTCCATTGTCCGAGCTCAGCACATGCTGCAGGGATTCAGAGTGGAAATCAAAAACAAGAAGAAAAACTACAGCCCCACAGCTAAGGGCGTAGCAGCGAGCGGCGCCATATTGCCACCGGCGGCAGCAGCAGCGAATTCATCGAATTCAGTACAGCTACATCTGCGTACTCAAGAACAGTGAGTCAAATTGCGGGCCACAGAGGAGAAATCCCAGTACTGTACTCCCTGGGACTTGACCCAGTGGGAGAGGGGCGGTGGCAGAGATATCACACCATAGGAGAACTTGCAACCTGGCACCCCCCACAGTCTAAAGCAGCCTCTATCGACTCTCTGGGTCGGAGACTCTGTGATACAACCCAGTAAAGGAGTAGTGGGGTCTGAGATACTACTGACTCGAGATCCAGAACACCTTAAGTGAAGTCATAGTGACCGAAGGGAAGAACCCAGAGAAGGCACAACTTCCGAAATCATGGGAAAGAGGAATAATACTGGAGCAATGAATGCACACAACCCCACAACATCAGAACCCGATAAAACAGAAAATCAGAGATTTCTAGAAGATCAAATCAGGAAAATAACTGTAGAAATAATAGAGGTGCTTCAAAAAGAACTCAGAGAGAGCCAAAAAGAGATAAAGGATGCAATTAATGAAGTAAAGGCCTCAATTCAAAGCACAAACAACCGATTAGAACACATGGAGAACAGAATCTCGCTCTCAGAAGATGAGCAATCCAAAAATGAACGCATAGTTTCTAATCTAGAAAAAAATATCCGACAGCAGGAATCTGATATTGAAGAAATATGGGCCCATTTTAAGAGAACTAACCTAAGAATAATTGGAATAGAATAGGGAAAAGAAAGTGAAACCAAAGGGATCAACAATCTCTTCAAGGAAGTAATAGCAGAAAATTTTCCAGACATAGAGCAAGAGGTCGATACACAGGTCCAGGAAACTTATAGAACTCCCTTTAGACAGGATCGGAGAAGAGGATCCCCATGCCACATAATTGTCAAAATGACCAATGTGGAAGCCAAGCAGAGAATCTTAAAGGCAACAAAAACAAAGGGCCAAGTGACATTCAGAGGCAAACCAATTAGAATCACTCCAAACTTCCCAAACCAAGTTATGAGAGACAGAGGCTTGGAGTAACATACTCCAAACTCTGAAAGAAAACAACTTCCAGCCAAAAATTTTCTACCCAGAAAAACTTTCTATCAAATTAGATGGAGAAATAAGAAGCTTCCATGACAAACAGAAACTGAAGGAATTTATGTCTTCAAAACCAGCACTAAAGAAAATACTCAAAGAGATTAACTACAAAGAAGAAATAGGTAACATACATCAGAACTAGAGAAACAAGATTTTCCATCCAACAGACAACTAAGATTGGTTATCTGTTGAGATTCATTATTTATGTTAGTCTGTTACCTATCTCTAAAGGGTATTGTTTGCCTTTATTGTTGTTAATTTTTAGGATTTCTAGTTGGAATATTAATATACCTTCAGATATAGCATTTGGAAATATTTTATCCCATTCTATTAGCAACTGTTAACTCTGTTTACATTGTCTTTGGATATGCAATATTTTTTTTTATTTTTTTAGGGAGTTTGTATACTCTTCTGTAGCCTGTGCCATTGAAATCATAACCAAGAAATCACTGCCAATTTCAATGTTGTGAGGTTTTATGACCCAGATTTTCTCCTAAAAGTTTATAGTCTTAAGATTTATATTTAGGTCTTTTATCTATTTTGAGTTAATATTTGTATATGGGATTAGGTAAAGGTCCAATTTTATTCTTTTCCATGTAATTATTATGTTTCAACAATATTTAGTTAAAGATTATTATTTCCACCACCAAATGTTCGTGGAAACCTTGTCAAAAATAACTTGACAATATAGGGAAGAATTTAGCTCTAGGCTTTTATTAACTCCAATGGTTTATATATCTGCCTTTAGAATAGTACTACACTGTTTCAATTATTGTAGCTCTATATGGTTTGAAATCAGAAAATATATATCTAGCTTTGTTCTTTTTCAAGATCGTTTTGGGTACCTAGAGTCCATATTCCATATTAGGATAGATTTTTTTTCTGAAAAATAAATATATAAATATATAGTTTCACCTAAAAAAATAGAAAAAAATATTCTCTGGTAAGAAAGAAAGCAAAAAGAAATATTGAAAAGTTATCTTTAAGTCATCAAAAGCTTGGTATCAGACAACTGAAACTGTTATGTGAGATTATCATTTTTAATTTTGGATAAATTGCTTTAATACTAGATGTCAACCACTAAGCTAAGCATGGGAGGGAGGGATAGGGAGAGAATGGAGTGGGGATCGGGTGGGGGCTGACTGGGCATTGTGTGCATGTATGTCTACAAAAGTATGTATCCCACTATGATGTATGAATACAGTGCACCAATAAAATAAATAAATAAATAAATAATTCAAAAAAAACCTAATGGACAATGATACTTTATAAAACAAATTTTATTATGTAAACATAAGGTTATACAATAGACAGTACCTGGTCTATAGTCGACATATTGTTACAACAGTTCATTTTATAATCACATTCTTTCCCTAAGTAAATGTTCAAGTCCATACCTTGTTTCCATGCTATATCCATTGAGTTGAAGCCCTAACTTGAATCTAAATTATCCTGTTATTTCTGCTTATATCGGGACCCCTTCCTCTTCTAAATCTAAGTTCCATTCACCCATAAACTTCGGCCTACTCAATTATTCAATTCTTTCCTCCATTATAAAATGTCCTAACTTGTGTTTAATCTGTGTACCATTTGGAATTACTCTTGCCTTCAGTTACAGAAATAAACTGGTATAGCCTCTTCTTACTTCTTAGCTTTAAAGTAATCTCTTATCATTGACACTGCCTTAACATTTGAGATGTAATCATATATAATGAGGAAGTAGGCTAAATTGTCTGTCTCCACCACTGAGTTCCTGATTGTATTGATTAACTGCGCCCTAGCTGGATCTATTTCCATAGCATAAGGTGTATACCCATCTATTCAAATCTTATCTGAATTTAAAGTCTCAGCCATCCCTTCACCAGTTCATCCCTAGGTAGAACAAGTACATTCAGAAGAATAAGAAACCTTTATTAGGGTATACAATTATAAATGTTTATAATTATATGCCACTTTACCACACACAGTATCATCAATGTTTTTCATCTTTCATAACACATAAATTAGAAAAGATCTTGCACATTGAGTAGATAATCATTTCAAACTTAGTTTTGTAAGAAAATAAGAACAAGACTGCTTTGAAAATTATTCAATTATTATGTTTCTATCAAATATTTCAAACAATTCTACCTGTTGGCTTTCTCTAAAAACAAAAGGGATATATTTACAATTATTTCTGCTAATGTTCTGCCAAGTAGTAAAAGATGTATCTTTCAAGATATTGGAAGGATCAGCAAACCAATCTCACTTAACCCTCTTGGCACATGCTCTGTGCCCAATATGATGCTAGTTGCCAGTGACTCAAAGACAAAGGAAAAGTGGTCTCTGCCTTTAAAGGGGAATAATAAACACATAGCTACAATGATTAGCATTAAACAAAAGCACTTCCCAGGAAATCTACTGTAGAATATGTGATCCTGATTCTGTGAACAGAGAGAGCTCCCTGGAAGAGATATCCCAGAATTGGGTTCTAAAAGAAGAATAGTTAACCAAGCAAAAGGAGTGGGGCTAAGGAAAGAGTAAGAGCTAAAAGAAAGGTATTGACAAAGATATAAAGGCACTTGAAGATTGTGAGGTCTTAAAATAATAAGTGAAAAGTGAAGTGAATAAGTTCTGGGCATGTATGTAGTGAGAAAAACAAAGAAGAGTCTTAAATTCTATGCTAATAACTGCTAAAAGCTGTAGAGAGAAGTCATTAATTTTTTTTATTTGGTGCATTGTAGTCATATATCAATCACATTGGAGTATAAGGCTTGAGAGGATATACAAGCACACATCATCCAATTAGCCCTCATCCAGCCTCCATCCCATTCCCTCCCCCTCCCTCGATCCCATGCTTGTTTGGTGATTAAGTTTGATACATTTGTTTATGTACCTCCTGTGTTTTAAAGAGGCTCCATCCTCCCCTATTCCATATCCTCTGATTGGTCACCTTAGTTGCTTCACTATAGGGCCCTTTCTATAGCTCGACCTCTTCCTGTTGCCCCTTTCCTCCTAGTTATTGCTGATTAGGGGAAGCATCTGATTTTTATTTTCTGTGATATTTCTCTGTGCATGCTGCATTGCAAGTACCGATCCCACTCTTGACGGCCCCCGTAGTGGCCTGGCTACCCGGTGGACTGATCCAGACCTTGCTGGCTCAAGCAGTGGCCTTGCCTCATGGGAGGCCCCGATTCTGGTCTCGCTGGCCCTGACACCAGCCTAACCCCTCAGCTGGCTCCGATCCCAGCCTCGAAGGAACCAGTAGCGCCCTTGCCTCCTGTCAGGCTCCGATGCCGGCCGTTGGCCCCGGCATCGGCCTAAACCCTCGGCAGGCTCCGATCTTGGCCTTGGAGGCCCCAGTAGTGGCCTTACCTCATGACAAGCTCTGGTGTCGGCCATTGGCCCTGGTACCGGCCTAATCCCTCAGCAGGCTCCGATCACTGTCTCAAAGCTCCAGCACCGGCCTTGCCTCACGGCAGGCTCCGATCCCGGCCTTGCTGGCCCTGGCACTGGCCTAACCCCTCGGCAGGCTCCAATCCTGGCCTCGAAGGCCCCAGCACTGGCCTTGCCTCACGGCAGGCTCCGATCCTGGCCTCACTGGCCCCAGCACTGGCCTAACCCATCGGCAGGCTCTGATCCCAGCCTCGGAGGCTCCAGCACTGGCCTTACCTCACAGCAGGCTCCAATCCCAGCTTTGCTCTGTCCACCGCCATCCTCATCCCTCGGCAGGCTCCAATCCAAGCACCCTCTTCGCCCAACCAATTGTCCCACATTCTCAAGGGTGCGTGGTGGTAACATTCTGCCTCTGGGGTTATTATTTCAAAGGTTCCAGGTGTAATGCATCAGATCTCTGCCTCCCCTGAGTACTGGCCACTGCCATTGCCACTGCCTCCACCATTTCAAATCCTTCCCAGGCTCTTTTTCCACTCTGAATGTTGTCCAGTGTTCCTAAGCATGTATGATGGTAGCATTCGACATTTGGTGTAATTTCTCTAAAAAAATAAGGTTGGTAGGGTCCGATATCTGCTTCTCCTGAATACAAGTCTCCACCGCCATTGCGGAGACCACTTTCAACACTGCCTTTCTCCTTGGTCTCCACTAAACTCTCTCCTTACAGGTGATGTCCAAGATTCTTAACAATATAGAGAAACAGCATTCCTCCTTCCTGTGAATATTTCCATAAGTTCCAGTGAATTTGGATAAGTTTTGTCTGCATCTCCAGTGTCCTGGCATCTGCCACGGCTTTCTTAACTCCACTCCGATATTTTTTCTTTTTCTTTTTCTTTTTCTTTTCCTTTTTTTTTTTTTAAATAGGAGAAGACAGTATATGTGGTTTGAGGAGGTAGTGGGATCAGACACTCCGTAGCACTGTGACTCGGTCGGTTTTCCCATGGGTCCAGCGTGCTCCACACTACTTCACCTGGGGCCCAGAGTCCCGCCATCCGGGCCCCGGCTGGCATGCCTTGCGCGACCCCCACCCGGGACCCAGCGTCTTACTGTGCCCAGTTTCTCCAGGGGTCTGGCATGCTACACGTGGTCTGGCCCAGAGCCCAGAGGCCCGTGACCGGGGCCCCGGCTGGAGTGCCCCACGTGACCCCCACCCGGGACCCAGGGTACTGAGCCTGGTTTCTCCAGGGGTCTGGCATGCTACGCGTGGTCTGGCCCAGGGCCGAAGTTACTATTTTAAATTAAAGAGTTAAAGAAAAAGTTTCTTTTAAGAAGATCATTTTGTTAGTTGTAAAGAAAAAAATGAACTAGATTTAAGGGGTTAGCTTAGCAATGAGGGTATCATTACAATTTTTTAAAAGATGAACCAAACTAAAGTGGTAAATATTGAAGTAGAGGGGATGTATATTAATTTGAGAAATATTAAGATAGGTATATTTAACAGGAACAAGTGACTATCTGCTTGAGGGGCCAGAACAAATATCTAAGAACACTAAAACACAGCTCAACTCAGGAAGAGAAATGAGCAAATACAATGAAAACTTTATCATAGCAGTTCACACCCAAAACAAGAATTTAAACAGAGATTAGTCTATAGTTTAGGTTGAATAAATAAGTACTGAAGAGGAATCAGTAAATTTGATGATTCTAAGTCTTTGGCAAAATTTTCCAGGAGACTTTCAGAGACAAAGAGAAGGTAGAAGTCAGCTTACTGATATGAGGAGAAAATAGGAGGTGAAAACACACAAAAAAGTGAAACTTTCTCTTTTAAAAAGTTTAACAGTCAGAAATAGAAAAAAAAAAAAGTTAGAACTGGAACATGTGTAAACACCAGTAAGGAAGAGGTAATAAAGACAGAGTTTGGGGAAAAGATGGCTGGTGTTCTATTCACACTAGACATTATGGTATATAGAATAAGAGGCACAATCTTTTAAGTCTTTTAAGTAATGGGTCAGCATGAACACCAAAGATCTAAACAAATATCTCAACAAAGTGATGAAAGACAAAAGATAGGCAGCTGAAGTAAAGCTCTTCATCAATCCAAATAAAAATCTGATACTTTTTGCCTGACATCTTTTATGGGAAAACCCAGCTAAAGAAGAACTCAAAGGATCTTAATTAGTAAAACCTAGAACATAAACCACAATCAGAGTTAGTAAAAGTTTTACAAATAAAGTTTAAAAACTGGTAACAAGTGACCAGAAAAGGAGAACAAATAGTATGTTGTTGCTGATGGTAATTTCTAAGCTGTCAATCCTCAAAGTTTCCTTCTCCCCCCACCACTTCCCAGAGTCCCTCTCTATCATACTGCATAGGAACACTGCCTCGGTGGCTTTGGCTCGGAGCCTTTCTGAGGCCTTCTACTGTTGGAATCCCAACAATGCCTAAGAGTTAAGGATTTGGGGCTTTCTAGGCCCCAGTCTTTCCAAGGTTAGAATTGAAGCCATTTTTATATTTGGCTTTCCTAGGAAGAGTATTCAAGAGAAAATGTTTGTTTCCATTTGAATGTAAATGTACATGAGAAGGGAAATTAAAAATTTTACACACGAAGAGAAAAATATATCAATGACTCAATACAGGAAGTAGAGAGTAGGTATTATAAAAGAAAAAAAAAAAACTTTGGAGAAAGCATGCATTGTTCATGTTCTGGAGACTAACTATCTGAATTCAAATGCTGGTTTTATGCTATGATGCCTACATAGCCTTACATGAGTTGCTTAGTATTTGTTGACTTCATTCTCCTTATTGGGAAAAAATATAACTCTTAAGGTTGTTATATTGATTAACCAATTAATAAATGCAAAGGTTTTGAATGGCTTCTGTCTAGTCTTGATAACTTGTCGGTTCTCTCTTCAGTAACTTTCTCATAGAAAAGCAAAACAAAAGCTTTGTGTAGTGGTGCACACTTATAATCCCAGTGCTTGGGAGGCTGAGACAGGAGGATCCAGGTTCGTGGCCAGCCTCAGCCACTTAGTGAGGCCTTCTGCAACATAGTGAGACCTTGTTTTAAAATAAAGAATTAAAATACAGGGCTAGGAGTGTAGCTCAGAGATTGAGTGCCTCTGGGCTCCATCCTCAGTGCCACAAAAATAAATAAATATAAACTTATCAACTAGCAAATAGTAATATCTACTCATTGATTAAATTGTACTAGTAGTATATACAAATTCTGTCTAGAAATCATAGCAAATCTTCATACAATGAGTTACAACAGACAGCATAAAAGTCTTTCCCAGTCTTCAATCTCTGGCTTGTACATAACATTCTACAGGTTAACTGCTTTTTTTTAAACCATGACAACTGAATATAGTGTCTCATTCTTATATGTCATAACACTAGTATCAATAGCATACTTGGTTAGTCAAATCTAATTTCATGAAGGAAAATATTATGATTATTTTGAATAACATTCAAAAAAAGGCACAAGAGTTCAATGTCAGTAGCCTAAATATGTCAGTCTAAAATATTGGGTGCTACTCTGCCTACCCCCTCATCATTCTCAGGACAGCTGCATAACCTGTATCCCCAAACCTCAGACCATTCCGTAAGCATCACAAAGTGACCTCTGTATAATGGATGTAAATAGTAATTGGCTGAGCAAATTGAGTGTCATTACTCTGTAACTATAAACAAAATATGGACAATATCGACCAGTGGAATTAGAATTTGATAAATGAAAAGAAACAGTCACATTAATGATAATAGAGTGAATATCTACAAAACTTGAGTCCTTGAGAGAACAAAACTATATCTACTCTTTATTCCTAAAAGGTCCTTTGAGAATCTGCTATCCATCCCTACAATGCATTTTCATAAATTTTCCATGATTCATGTTCTCCCTGACTGGAGAACGCCAAGCTAGAACACTGTGGCATCTGACTGTCATCCCTTCTCCCATGTACTCACTGGATCACCCTTCCAACATAAGAAAGCCGCAGAATCATATCTCTGAGATATTATCTTAACCCTAAAAGTTAAACAGCATATGCCTAATCAGCATTGAAAAACTTCAATAATTAAATGTGCCAGTTAAAAATACTAAGATATTCAGAAGAAAGAAAGAATTTTAGGATTAAATCAAACTATTTAAGGACTAAAATTAACTTAGAGACACAATTAGTCCAATCCCTCATTTGAGAGTAAGGACATTGGGAGGTGGGAAGTGAGTGAGTAGGAGGTAGGTGACTTCCCAAAGATGACACGGCTGTTTAGAAGCACAGGCAAAACCAGAACCAGAGGGACAAAGTTCTACTTTAAAACTTTTTTTCCTATTACATTAGGAAACTTTAATTCTCCAGAAAGCTGACTTCTACTCTTGACCTGAATTGACTCCTTCTAACCTCTTTAACGTAACTCCCACATCTTAGAAATGTGCTAATATAATTGTGACTATAGGAAGAATGTTATTTCATTTTGTGATGAAATTTGAAGATAAATAGCACCATTACAATTATGACTCATCTCTAAAGTTTAACGTTTCAACCTTTGCTCCTTATTGTCTTTTTATGTGATATGATTAATGCACTCTTTTTCTTGTGCCTGTCACAAGAATCACAAAAATCTCTCACTCCCTTGTTGAGAATAAATTGGGAGGGGGAGCCGGGCGTGGTGGCGCACGCTTGTAATCCCCGCGCTTGGGAGGCGGAGACAGGAGGATCGCGCAGGTTCGAAGCCAGCCCCGCGCGCTGGCTTAGGAGACCCTGTTTCCAAAATGAAAATGTAAAAATAGGTCTGGGAGTGTAGCCCGGAGGTAGAAAGGCTTCCAGGAACCCCAGTACCACCAAAAAATAAAATAAAATAAAATAAAATAAAATAAAATAAAATAAAATAAATTGGGAGGGGGAACCTGTGTACAATAACTCTATCTTCAGCACTTGTTTATATAAATATACTAAATAAAAAATTTACACTATCCACTCCCCATCAAGAAGTGAAATCTTATGTCAGATTGTAGCATCATCTGACTGAATATTTGTGGCAAATCAGAGCTTCCAAAGCCTCTCCTGCATTTCCACTATGTAGGAAAATGTATGGGAGGTGGCAATATGAGTGTAAGAAAGAAAACAAGAATGAAGGAGGGGAAAACAGGAAGTAGATGTGCATGCAAAGCCTGGAAGACAATATAGCAGGCACGAAGAGAGAAATGAGGAAAGGAGATGAGAATAGATGTGTGTGAGCACAGGTGTGTGCTTATGTGTCATATGCAGCCATGCACAGAGATACAATCAGAAAGACCATCCTCATACTCTTGTGATAGATCTGTTGCAGATTGGGAAGCGTGATGAAAACAGCAGTAAATGCATCAACCTAATACTAATCAATACAGTGACCAAAAATAAGTAATTGTCTATCAATCCATGACTTCTTCAGGGATCTCGGAAAGAGTGTTAAGAACCCCTCAAATGCTAACCCAATTAATCACACTATTTCTGGCCACTATTGGTAGCAACATTACACTCCTGAGAGTATTCGAAAAATGTCAGCGCAGCACTGTTCTGTACTAAGAAGTATTAGCAGCCTGCAAACAAACCTTTCCCTTGAAAAACTACCACCAAAAGTAGATATTAAGAAGCAGCAAAGTGGATGTTTCTATTTACCCAAAACAAGCTCCAGAAAAATTTATGTGAAGTGCCTCAGGCAGGATGAAGCTATACTTTACTCAAAACGAGTAAATAAACAAGAATATGATTTTTATGTTGCTTAGAGAGTGATAAAAATGTTAAACAAATAGGTAGAGATGAAGAGAGAAACCTTAGATGTTTACAACTTGGAAGATATGTATGTGTGTGAGAGAGAGCATATTGAAAAGTTCACATCGGATATTTCACCATCATAAGACCTTGAATTAAATATCTAGGTCTATGTATTGTTCGACATCTACATCCAATTAAATGCCAACTGAAATAGCATTAAATTACTCCCCCTAAGTAATTCCCTCCTACTTCCATAAATAAACCAAGGGAAATAAATGGCACTAAAAACAGCTGCGATGTCCTTCAGAAAAAACTCTCTTTAAAGCCAAAGTTTTTTGAGATACTAAATTTGTAAGAGGAAAGAACCAACATGGGCTCATTCTGATAATCACCCAATGCGCTCACAATTTTTTAAAAAACATGCAAATACTACTCCTCGTTACTACAAATTAGAGCATTTTATAATAAAGATAATTTTTGAAAAAAATCTTAACTTTCATCTGTTGTTTCCCTTTTCCTTGGTTTGATGCATATTATATGTCTGCCATAGACAAGGTACTTAATATAAAGGAATTTAGAAAATTGTAAATTAGGAGGTTTCTTCTGCATTTTTACTACACATGATCTTAGCCAAAAGTCCCGGAAGAGATTTCTCTGTATTTTTAAATGAGCCTTAAAATAAGTCATACTATTAAAATTTGGGGGGGGTGAAAAGATTTTTTACTCTGGAAGAAATTCAAGTCTTTTTGGCAATTCCTTGCAGCCAGAGTCTATAGTAGATTTATATACTAGAAAATTAACCAATTAGGATATCTGAAAATGAAGAATAAGACAGAGTGAAGGGTTTGAGGAAAGTAGAAGAGGAGGAAAAATAAGAACAGCTCCAGGCAGTCTATGAAAGGCCATGGTGGAGGGGTTTGGAGAGATATATATCTTTTTTTAATTTAATTTTTTATTGGTGCATTGTATTTATACATCATAATGGGGTAACAAAAAAACTTGTGTAGGCATAAATGCACACATCAGCCAGCCAGCCCCCACCCAGTCTCCACCTCACCTCCCCATCCCTCCCTCCCATGCTTGGTTTAGTGGTTGACTATGATATGAATTAGTACATCATGTGCTTTAAATAATTTCCCTCTCCCCACCTCCCATCCTCACAGTTAGGTTGCCTTATTTGCTCCTTTATAGGATCTCTTTTTTCACCTGGAGTTCCTCCTATGACCCTGTTCACCCCTGCTTTCACATATTAGGGAAAGGATCCGATTCCTTACTTTTTGTGACTGACTAATCTAACTTGGCATAATGTCCTCAAGATCTATCCATTTCCCTGAAAATACCACAATTGTATATTTTTATGGCTGAGTAGAGCTTTGAACAGGAACGATAACATTAAAATCAAATATCTAACAACACTAATTGATAAGTGGCCAAAAGCAGATTTGTGGTTGCCTGTGGCTGGGCTTTAGAAGAGAGTTTGAATGCAAAGAGGCACAGCAAACTTTCTGAAGTAAGGGAAACATTCTATATTTTGATTGTAATGGTAATTACATGAGTGACTACATTTCTCAAAACGCATTCAACCATTAAAATAGGCACATTTTATTGTATGCAAATTATACCACAATAAAGCTGATTTTTAAAAATCAAGTGCCTAGAAAAAGCAACTGCTCAAGTCGTATATCTAACTTAGTGTATAGGGAAAAATGAACATCAGAAAGACTGCTAAGAAGAAACTTGCAGAAATAAATAAAGCAAGGAAAGCATAAAACTATCCTATAATCTTAAAGAACATGTGTTCTAGAAGAGTAAGTTTTATAGAACACTGAAGCCTATGTTTTTTAAAACCTCCTATTTTTCTGACTCATTTCCCTCAGAATCCCACCCGCAGTACTCTTTCTGTATCACTGAGTGACCAAATCCATCAATCATACCAACTTCTCATACACCTGAGAACCACCACACCATACCCAGCCCCTGACCTCTAACTTGGGCTTTGAAAGCTGATCTTTTTTAAAGTGCTATGTCTACAAGGCATGTGGAGAAAAAATTTGAATTACATTCAACAGAAGTTATTGAAAGTGTCTTGGTTTTCATTAGAGCCATTCAGAAACAAGATATAAAGAAGTAACAATTGAGCTGAGTATTCACAAAATGAGGAAGGACATCCTAGGCAGAGGGAAGAAAAGAAGTCAATAAAAATATAGTTTAATACATCACAGGAAACATAAACAGTAAACTTAACTGAAAATTGCAAGGGTAGAAGAGACTGAATAAGAGGATATCTGACAAAAAATGAATAGATGGATTAATTATGGATAAACCAAAGACTGGTCTGAATCACAAGGGGCCTTATTTGTTATGGTGAAGTGTCTAGACTTTGCTCTAAAACCCAGTTCTTTGATCTAAAACCCATGATTGATTAATTATGGTAATAGGTGACCATTTTTGAAATATGTCACCGGTCATTTGTTAGTAATAACAAAGTGAAAATTATTTACGTTTTAATATAAATTACAGTCTGCTTAGGATTACCCCTATAAAATTAACCCTCTTGTTTATTCTAATACACTTCATTTAATGGGAAAGTAAAAGAAGTTTAGCTAGTTCACCAAAAAATGAACAAGATCTATAGCTCATCTCTTCTAAGCCATGATTCTTAATCATAGCAATTTAAAATTATTGAAGTATGTACTTTCATAAAATAACCTTTAAGTATAGGAAGTAGGCAAGGGGAGGGAATGGGGTAGAAACTGAGTAAAGGCTAATTGGGTGATGTGTGCAGTTATGTTGCCACCATCTTTTATCCCATTAAGATGCATTAGTACAATGCACCAATAAAAATTAAAACAAGATATAAAACCATGTTTATGTTTCTCAGAAAAAATAAAATAAAATAACCTTTGGTATTTTCATTAAAGTTGAGGTGAGGGTCAGGAATGGTAGAGCACACTTATAATCCCAGCATTCAGAAGGCTGACACAAGGAAATCATGATTCACGGACAGCCTCCGTTACTTAGTGAGGTCCTTTGCAACTCAGAAAAAAAATAGGGCTAGGGGTGTAGATCAGAGGAATAATGCTCCTGGGTTCCATCCCCAGTACCAAAAAAAAAAAGTTGAGGTAAATTCACTCTAGTGACACACTCACTAGTCTAGTGTGTCTAGTCTTGACACACTCTAGTCAAGACAACAGAGTGCCATTAAATAATTTTAAGAATAAGCCTGATATTATATAATTTATGTTAGAGAAAAATCATTTTTATGACAAAATAGATCAGTGATGTATATAAGACTTGAGGCAGAAAATACAGAAGTATATTTTCCCTATATACTTTTTTTTACCATTTTAAAGTATGGGTGAAAGATAGAGAAAATCTTAATAAAAATAGTAGCCATGAATATGCAGATGATAGAATGATAAGATGCAGAAGAGAGAATGATATGCAGGCAGTAAATTTCCAAACTTAGGCATAACTTAGACATTCAACCTTAGGTAAAGTGGCTTGTTTGAGCAATAGGAAATATAGGATATATTAATATAGAAGATAACAAGTTTCATATTAAACACAATTTGGATACAAGGATGCCAAACTGAGAAAGGTCTGGAATAGTAACACCAAGTAAGGAACCCTGATGTAGAGATGGAAGAGCCTAGGAGAATGACTGAAGCTCGCAAAGGAGAATGTCACAAACACAACTTGGAAAAATGCCACTCATACTAGGTAGGACAAATAAGAGAATTCCCCAAAGAAGGTGCACATAATTAGAATCAGACCATAAATTCCTCCAAGTATAGCTTCCTTAACGTAACTCCATGCACAGTATAAATGCTTGGTAGTTAGGGTGAATAAGTAGAAAGCAAAAACTAGAAAGAAACTGTAGGCATCATTTATACTAAACCTAAGAAATAAATTTCAACTCAAGACTAACTGCAGTCAATAGAGTATAACTATCTATAAAGCCATGTCAATTAAGGTTTAAGGTCAAGACTAGAATCCAAAGAAAAGCCTCCATGTTACTATTTAAGTAACAGTAAAGCCATGAGCTAAGGAGCAGAGAAGGAATCAATCATGGGTCATATGCTGTCACCATGGGTACTTGTTTTATTACATAAAAGTTTATTTTATAATTTTTATTTGAGTGCATAATTTTCACCACAGAAATAATGAAGATTTATTGCAATGTCAAACAATAGAAAAATGAATAAAGAAAATTAAATAACCTCCCTCAAACCTCCCTGAAGTCTCTCACTCTCTAAAGTAATCAGTACTCAAGAAGAGAAAAAAATGTTTTTTATTTATTTTCTCACTCTTTTCATATAGGTATATGTAAAGGATTTTTATCTTGTTTATTCTCAAAGTTGCCAGTAAAGACAATATGATAAAAGAAGATACTATGGTAGATGGATAAAACTGCCAATGTCCAAGTTTGATGTTACAATTGTCCAGTTTTCTTTAATTACTTTGAAAATATTTTTATATTTGTTTATATTATATATATTGCTATTTTCAATTTTTTCCTCCAATCAAGGTCTGCTGGTTTTCTTGCTATATTGATCTCATCAAGGACGCAAATAACTAAGAGGGCTCCAATGCTGAAGTTTCAGTTCATGTTACTCAGCAGCATTTGGCACAGTTGGTCACTTTTTCTTCCTGAGATTTTTAGGCATGTTTTCCTGCCAGCTTAGTGGCAGCTTCTTCTCAGTGTCCACTGGTCCTCCTCCTGATTTTTTTTACTCCTAACTGCTAGACTGCATGGTACTCAGTCATCAAACCTCTTCTCATCTCAATCTACAATAACTCTCATCCAATTCAATGTCATTGATTGCCATATTTATGCTGTTACTCCAAATGTGTATCTCCAACCCAACCCATCCACTGAACTCCAGACTGTGAGTTCTATTGTCACTCAATATTTTTATTTTATTGCCTAGCATGCAGCCAAACTTCATACCAAACTAAACTCCCCACCTTGTACCACTCCAAATATCACAACTGAATTTTGTTCAACTTGATGAGTTGGTTGTTCAAAAAACTGATCAGCAATTTAGCAATTCATTTACCTCCCATTCTTTTATTACTCTATCTACTGAAGAAGTGGCCACAATAATAACTAAAGTATCCTTAGTAATAGGAGGGAATAACTGAGAATTTTATATTCAGCAAAGCTGTCCTTTATAGATTAAAATGACACACAATCTTAAATATATTAAGAACCTAGTGAACAAAAATATTTGAGAATGTTTCCTTAAAAAAAAAAACCCAGACCACAAACAAAATCCTGCACCCAAGAGTAGAATCAAAATAAAGAACTCATTATTGAAGACATCATATTAAAAAGGGCTTGTGATGAACACAAAACCTATTTTTAAATGGAACAAGGTTTAAAAGCTTTGATAACTACAGCTATAGAACAAAAGAAAAATATAATAAATCAAACCATGTGTGGAATATAAAATATCAAAATTCAGAACTTTGGGGAGGAGATAGGTATGATGAGGGGAAAGTTTTGTTTTTTGACCTTTCAAAGCAAATCACTAATGGCTTCACTGCTTTCTAGATATATGTAAAATTTGTGTTCAATAATCCTCTATTCTACTCCCAAACATGCCTTGCTCTTGTGAACCCCAGTGTGACAGTGGAAGAGAAAGCAACTGACATTATCCCCTAAAAAATAAAAATAAAAAACTGTAATGCTAACTTCAAATGCTTAGCCTGGGTTGTATTTTTATGCCTTTATTGGTGCATTATAATTATATATCACAATGCGATGGCTCATATTTTTAAGCAAGGCTGATAATGAAATTTTTATCTAAATGAAGTCAACAGCTTTTCCAATCGTATTCCAATATCTTTTTCTTTCATTAAATTAATTCCTGGTATTTAAAATGCCATGTATACTGTGATCCCATTTTTCTAAAATTACATCTAGCTATATTTTACTCAATGTAGACACATTGAGAGATGTCTGGAAAGATGTTCAAATGTTGAGAATGGTTATTTCTGGAAAATGGAATTTGGAGAGATTGTATGCCTTCTTATTTTTCTGTATAGCTGAAATTTTATGACAAAAGTTATTGAAATTTTTGTTTAGGGCCTTCTTAAAACAGAATGTTTCTGATAGGTAGTTTGGTCAAGTTTATCCTACCACCAGTAACAAAAGCAAGACCTTTAACAACTCCAAATACATGGAAGGAATCAAAAGCAAGACAGAAAGTTCTCAAGATCTTGCTTTTGTGTGTATCACATTGATCTTACCTCTTTCAAAATAAAAGATATTTTATATTTATACTTGCCTTATGTCAACTAGACTAAGACAGACCATTCACTACATCATTGGTTGAGATAATGCAGCATAAAGCATTCAACAACAACCCCCAAAATTGTATGATAGAAATGGTGCTATACAGAGAATTTTTTTATCTGTGTCTGTAAAATCACATATGACATGTTATACCTCCTCACATTCAAAGAAGTTAGTTAATAACTTTCCCCCTTGAAAATAAAAGTATTTTTAAAATGCCCATACTTCCAAATCCACATAATAATTAAATAGCTCTGAACTCAATCTTTCAAAATGTATTCTAAAAGGTTCCTTTTACTTTTTGTTTTGGTTTTCAAAACAACAACAAAAAGGCACTGTTGAATTGCCTACCATAGCTGTCACAAAAATCATATCTTTAGCAAACATACACCACAGATCTATTTGCATCCAACATTCATTTCTCTATGTTTAAAAGCAGTAAATGTTTGAAAAACTGTCAATCTTCTTCTCAGTCTAATTTTCTTTTGAAAGGAAAAAAAGGTAGCAATTATCTGTTGACTTTATAAGCAGTTTATGTCATGTTGAGTTTTAAGGTCAAATATTCTGCTTTCTGGATAAGTATATACTAGATGTCTTGGCCCTGTTCCACCAGTTTTCAACTGTGCCTTCTTGGTGTGACTGTTAGAGAATTAACAAACGTAGAAATTATCTTTACATAAGTTTATTGTGTTTCTGTAGCCCTTGTTCAAAAAAAAGAACTATAGTTGAATCCCCTTAAAATTGGAAGACTGTGTGATAAATCTTTTCTTTGTTAAATGTGAACACGATGGGCCTAAAAAGCAAAGAAAACAATTAGTTTTTCCAAGGAAAGTGATAAGTGTTTAAGATGTATTTAAAATGTTCAAGATGTTTAAAATTTAACTGAGTTGCCAGGCATTCTAATAAGTAGAGGGAAAGTACTTACTGAGTTTTTAGTATTTATCTTCCACTCACCAGAGATTAGGCACTTCAGTCTCTATTCTAAACAGAAAGAAATAATTGAACACATTCTGCCTAAACTACAATGAAGCAGCTTGGGATATATTTATTATCAATTACACTAACTTTAGTAAAATGCAGTAGAGTAAGTCACCAGGATTTTATTGATTTTCAGGGTGAGAAGGGTCAAAACACTGACATTCTACATTCTGTCTTTTATTTTCTCCATGAAGACCTTCTGACCATAAGCAAGATACCTTTCATCATTTACAGCTTAGTTCTCCACCTGTAAAATGAGAAAGTTGCCCTAGAACTGTACTTATTAAATGTTGAGGGCTCATAAAATCTAAACAAATGAAATTACTGGATCTTTCTGCACTGAAATGCACACATACATAAACCAAAGAATTAACAATGTCCTGTAAGGCTTGTCTATCTACCAGTCTCCTCTCTCAACCTTTTCTCTCAACTAACACTCTAACACACTCTCTCTCTCTCTCTCTCTCTCTCTCTCTCTCTCTCTCTCTCTCTCTCTCTCTCTCTCCCTCCCTCCCTCCCTCCCTCCCTCCCTCCCCCCCCCCAACTTCCATCTTCATATTCATTGCATTGCAGCTACACTGGCCTCCTTGCTCTTTCTCAAATAAGGCAAGCAAGCTCTCACCTTAGGGTAATTGCATTGACTTTTCTCTGCATGGAATGTTCTTTTGTACCTCCAAAGTCTTGGCTCAAACGTCACCTTCCCAGTGTGGCTTATTCTGATCACCTTATGGAAAATTGCAACCCACTTCTCTTTCTAGCCTTAATAGTCTTTGTCCCTTGCTCTAATATTTTTCCCCAACACACTTGTTACATAGCTGTGCATGAAAATTAACCTTGAAGGTCTGATTGCTACCTTTTGAATGGCACGCTTTCAAGAACAGCATTTGGCTGACATCTAGGGATTTAGATTACAGAAGGGCTTCCATACGCCCTGAACTCATGAAAGTGGCCTAATATACCCAAATGTTTGTGCAAACAATATAATTTATGCTGAGTACCTGTCTTCTTTCAGTAAATCTATAAGGTTGTTACATTCCAGGCAGAGAGTTTACTACATGACCAGACCCCAATAAAATCCAGAGGCACTGAGTCTCACTGGTAGGCAACATACCATTCATGTCACAATCTTATTGCCAGTGAAATTGAGCATGTACTGTGTGGTTTCAATAGGAGAGGACTCTAGAAATATTTGCTTGGTCTTCCCCAGATGTTACCCCTTGTGCCTTTTCTCTTTGCTAACGTACTGTACTGATTCACTGTAAGACATCTTAGCTATGGAAGTGACTATATACTGTATCTTATGAGACCTCCTAGCACATCATCAAGATCAGGAATAGACTTGAGTTTCCCTGATATGCTAGAACACTTTAAAATGTACTTATGAATCACATTTACTGTCTATCATCACCGGCAAAAAATGTAAGATACATAACAGTTGCAAATTTTGTTATATAATTTTGTAAATTATTCACTACCATATCTCAAAAGCCTAAGAAACTGACTAGCACCTAGTATATGTTCAACAAATGTCAAATAATACAAATTTTTAAAATTTTTTTTATTTATTTATTTTTATTGGTGCATGGTATTCATACATCATAGTAGGATACATACTTTTGTAGACATACATGCACACTTTTCCCAGTCAGCCCCCACTCAATCCCCACCCCATTCTCTCCCTATCCCTCCCTCCCATGCTTGGCTTAGTAGTTTACATCTAGTATTATGGCAATTTATCTAAAATTTAAAATGATAATCTCACATAACAGTTTCATTTGTCTGATACCAAGCTTTTGATGACTTAAAGATAACATTTCAATATTGCTTTTTGCTTTATTTCTTACCAGAGAATATTTTTTTCTATTTTTAGGTGAAACTATAATATATTTATATATTTATTTTTCAGAAAAAAATCTATCCTAATATGGAATATGGACTCTAGGTACCGAAAATGATCTTGAAAAAGTACAAAGCTAGAAGATATATATCTTCTGATTTCAAACCATATAAAGCTACAATAATTGAAACAGTGTAGTACTATTCTAAAGGCAGATATATAAACCACTGGAGTTAAATAAAAGCCTAGAGCTAAATTCTTCCCTATATTTTCACATTATTTTTGACAGATTTCAATGGCACAGGCAACAGAAGAGTATACAAACTCTCTAAAAAATAAAAAAAAAATATTGTATATCCAAAGACAATGTAAACAGAGTTAACAGTTACTAATAGAATGGGATAAAATATTTCCAATTGCTATATCTGAAGGTATATTAATATTCCAACTAGAAATCCTAAAAATTAACAACAATAAAGGCAAACAATACCCTTTAGAGATAGGTAAAAGACTAACATAAATAATGAATCTCCACAGATAATCAGTCTTAGTTGTCTGTTGGATGGAAAATCTTGTTTCTCTAGTTCTGGAGTGTGTTACCTATTTCTTCTTTGTAGTTAATCTCTTTGAGTATTTTCTCTAGTGCTGGTTTTGAAGACATAAATTCCTTCAGTTTCTGTTTGTCATGGAAGCTTCTTATTTATCCATCTAATTTGATAGAAAGTTTTGCTGGGTAGGAAATTTTTGGCTGGAAGTTGTTTTCTTTCAGAATTGGGAATATGTTACTCCAAGCCCTTCTGGCTTTCATGACTTGGTTTGGGAAGTCTGGAGTGATTCTACTTGGTTTGCCTCTGAATGTCACTTGGCCCTTTGCTTTTGTTGCCTTTAAGATTCTCTGCTTGGCTTCCACATTGATCATTTTGACAATTATGTGGCGTGGGGATCCTCTTCTCCGATCCTGTCTAAAGGGAGTTCTATAAGTTTCCTGGACCTGCGTATTGACCTCTTGCTCTATGTCTGGAAAATTTTCTGCTATTACTACCTTGAAGAGATTGTTGATCCTTTTGGTTTCACTTTCTTTTCCCTCCTCTATTCCAATTATTCTTAGGTTAGCTCTCTTAAAATGGGCCCATATTTCTTCAATATCAGATTCCTGCTGTTGGATATTTTTTTCTAGATTAGAAACTATGTGTTCATTTTTGGAATGATCATCTTCTAAGAGCGAGATTCTGTTCTCCATGTGTTCTAATCGGTTGTTTGTGCTTTGAATTGAGGCCTTTACTTCATTAATTGCATCCTTTATCTCTTTTTGGCTCTCTCTGAGTTCTTTTCGAAGCACCTCTATTATTTCTACAGTTATTTTCCTGATTTGATCTTCTAGAAATCTCTGATTTTCTGTTTTATCGGGTTCTGATGTTGTGGGGTTGTGAGCATTCATTGCTCCAGTATTATTCCTCTTTCCCATAATTTCGGAAGTTTGTGCCTTCTCTGGGTTCTTCCCTTGGGTCACTATGACTTCACTTAAGGTGCTCTGGATCTCGAGTCAGTAGTATCTCAGACCCCACTACTCCTTTACTGGGTTGTATCACAGAGTCTCCGACCCAGAGAGTCAATAGAGGCTGCTTTAGACTGTGGGGGGTACCAGGTTGCACGTTCTCCTCTGGTGTGATATCTCTGCCACCGCCCCTCCCCCACTGGGTCAAGTCCCAGGGAGTATAGTACTGCAATTTCTCCTTTGTGGCCCGCAATTTGACTCACTGTTCTTGAGTACGCAGATGGAGCTGTATTGGCCTCGCTGAATTCGGTGCTGCTGCTGCCGGTGGCAATATGGCGCCGCTGCTACGCCCTTGGCTGTGGGGCTGGCGTTTTTCTCTTGGTTTTGATTTCCACTCTGAATCCCTGCAGCGTGTGCTGAGCTTGGCCACTGGGAGCTTTAGATGCTCTCTGCGCTGAGAAATCCCGCCTGGCTGTTCTGCAGTGGCTCACCTCGGCTTGCTGTAGCCATCCCGTGAATTTGCCAGTGCCGCCGGCAGTATGGCGCTGCTGCTGCCGCGTCTGCCACGTCCTTGGGCATGAGGCCGGTGTATCTCCTCTGTGGCTCTGTTCTCAGTCCACTTTCTCTCTGGAGCCTGGTGATTTTTTGTTTCACTGGTGATGGTGTTTTCTGGCTATGAAAGGCGCTGATTTTGTGGTCATGGAGATTTGTTGTTAGCGGGGCTCTTAAGCTCCGCTTTTCTCGGTCGCCATCTTCCCGGAAGTCCAAATTTTTAAAATTAATTTAAGGAAGCTAATAAATTTCTATAAGGAAATCCTAACCATTGATGCTGGTGAAAACTCCCTGCCAAGATGGTATCTCTACAATTTTAATATTCAAAATCCTAAGCAAAAAGATTTATGAGCTAGTTTCTGTTCAATAAAAATGTATAAATTTTTAAAAAATTAAGGAGAAAAGACAGACATGCATAAGTTTCATCTGGGAAAACTTGGCAAATGTTCTCCAAATTAAGTGTGATAGAACATTGTAAACTTTGTAAAAGCCTGGCTATATATAAGCCTTTTATAAAAATATGTTTTCATTTTTCTTGGCTATAAAGGCTTCAGAATTAGACTTGGGAGATTCTCCTAGAGCCAGACTTCTGAAGCTCAGTAATCTTCTGAGCCAAGTTAATCTAGTGGTAGTCTCACAGACTCCTTTAAAATGAAAAACACGGAAAGTTGAGGAAGTTTTGAAGAGGAAATTGGAAAAAGCCAACACTGAGAACAGAGCCAAGTATTCTTTGAATATGTGCAAAACATTTGGGGGAGGGGGAGAGGAAGGGAGGGTTGTTACCAATGTTACCGGAATCCTCTAGGAATCCAAGAACAGTGCACAAAGCACTCTAATGTCAGCAATACTTTAATAGAGATAGGGGTGGACTTGGGTATAAGACAATCATTGGGCAATATTTATTTTTATAAGAAAGTTGGGCACTCATAGACATAGTGCCCACAAACTAAATTTAATTCAGGTTCCTCCACAGGAGCATATAAGTAGGTTCTGTTAAAGGGGACATGGTAAGAGTTCAACAAATCCTAATAAAATAAATAAACTTGCCTGGTTGTTATTTAATAAATGTTAGTGAAATGAATAAATGTGTTTAATACAATGGCCTGGACACTTATGGCAGCCTTAATATGAGCCATACACATCTTAGTTACTTTAGATAGTAAACCAGGCATACTAGAGGAAGGAGGAAGTGTTTAAAAAGGCAGTATCTTGGTCACTTAATTGAAAAGGTATTTGAATTGGAAAGAGAAATTTCTGCTAAAATTTCTTCAAAATGCACTGGGTTTTTAATAAGTCAAACCCTAAAGTCAATACTTTAGGTATAAAAATAGATGCTATGTCTTTATTCAGTTTTGTAATTTTTATCATCAAGTTACTTAGCAACAGCTTGTTCGCTGAAACCTGTCTGTGTGTGTCACACCACACACACACACACACACACACACACACACACACACACCCCTACTTTTTGGTTTTGGTAAAACCTGTAAGAATCTTTAGTTTTTAATAGCAAAGTTCTTGGCAGCCCAACATTAATGACACTTTAACATATGATGGTATTATAAGATTTTAAAAACTTTAACATCAAAAGATAACCAACTTCAGGGAAAGATCATGAAAGCTATCATTAAACTACCAGTATTCTTGTTATATTTGCAAAATACAATTATTCCAGAACTAATTTTTAACCCAGTCCCTTGGAACCCAAAAGAAAACAAAGATTATTTAAGATGCAGAAAGAAATGCTTAATTCTTTATTCATTCAGCACTATGCATCTGTAGAAAAAGTCTCAGAAATTTTCACAGCATCAGTTCTTTATAAAAGCATTTAAATAATCTCCTTTTCATTCCTATAGCCCCACCCCAGTCAAAACTATGTATGAATAAATGTCACCTTAGACCCATGAAATGGGTCAAGAGTAACAATTAAAGTGTTGCCCAGGAAAAAAAAAAAAAAAAAAGATCCAGATCCCAATGAAGACCATAACCATTTGACCATAACGTGTAAGTTTCTTATTCCATTCACCAGGCTAATTTCAGAGCCTTCTTCTTACCTTACTTTATATTTTCTTCCCAGATGACCTTAAAAATTCTCATGACTTTAAATACCATCTCTCAGTTGACAACTTTAAATTATAGCTCTCAACTCCACATCTTTCCTCTGAAATTCAGACTCATATACAACCTGATTTTTATTCCTGGATTTTTCTCAGGCATTGCAAACTCAACTTATGCAAACTGGAACTTTTGGTTTGCTTTCTTCTCTCTTCTATATACCTTATATCTACTCTTTTTCAGTTCTCTTTATCCCCGTGAACAGTTCCTCCATATATTTATTCTCGGGTTAAAACCCCTGTATTATATTGACTACTCCTTATCCTTCACCTTCTTTATGCATGCAAAATCCATCAGCCTGTCCAACCTCTCTTTATATACTGACAAGGTCCTAGTCCAAGACACTATCATTTTTTACTTGTGTTCCTATATATGGAAAAAATTTCATTCTTATAATTAAACAAAAATAGACTTTTATTAAAATGCAAATTTAAAGTGAACATTTAAGAAAAATAGGATTCATATGCATTCAATGAAACATATTTTTTTTCTTTTTGGACAATTAGTAAGATACTATAGCACTTACATTTGGAGCTTACATAATATATATATATATATATATATATATATATATATATATACACACACACACACACACACACACACACACACACACATACATACACGCATACACTCACATATATATTTCTACTGTACTATTAATGTAGATGGTAATGTTAAATACCAGAATTCTGATTGTCAGCACCCACAAACAGCTGCTTTTTATACTAATCATTTTTTCTACTTGATTTAGCCACTGACCAGCCACATAGCTGTATTATTTAACTATGAATGGGAAATGGCAATAAATGGTAACATATTTAAAGTTTTTTTGGCTGTACCTGAATATGGCAGAGGAGTTTTTACCTTAATCTATGTTCTGTCTAATATTTGTATCTTCTTTACTACTTTAAAGAAAAAAAGAAAAAAACCTGGGGCACTATTATTATCCAATTGTTTTACATTTAAAGCATGATTTTGAATGTAGGATGCATCTATATATCGTCACTACTCTTATAAACAAACCCAAGTAAAAGATAGAAAAAAATGAACTCAACCAACATATATGTATTGAGTACTTACTGGACACAAATGGTGAAAATACAATCTACATTGTCAGGAAGGCATGAAATGAATAGTTAGCTATGAGTTGAAGACATCCACAATCACAGTGATTTAGATGAGATGGAAGTTTACTTTGATCTTACATAAAAGCCTGAAGGTAGCAAAGTCACTCAGGGCTAATGTGGTGGCTCTGCTTCTTAAGGTTCTCAGGGGCCCAGGCTCCTTCTAAATTCTCACTCTACCACCAAAAATGTGGCCTTATCTTCCTAGTCCAAGATGTCAGCTTCACACTCCAGCCATAACATCTATTTTCCAGGTATCAGGCTAGAAGCCAAGGGTGTACAAAGGCTAATTTTTAGGAACATTTACAGAAACTGCCCAATAAAAGTTCATTTACTTGACATTAACCTTAATTGTGTCTCAAAGCATAATTACAGATAGAAGGGAGGCTGGAACAGAGAGCTCCTTTCACTGTTGATCATGAACCCAGTAGGATTCTGTTGTAAAAAATAAGGAAAACTTTTACTAGGGACATCTCACTACTGCATTACTCTCCTAATTCTTTCCCCAAACTCACACTTCTGAACATTGTTCCCATTTTTTCCAGCCATGCTGTAGTATGCAGCATGGAATCATTGTTAAATTTATGGTTTCTATAGATAAAGTACTTGGATTTGAATCCAGTCTCCAAAGTGTCCTCATCTGTGAAAGAAGATAAAGTAATACCTATTACTAGGAGTTATAAGAATTAATCTGTTTGTATATCTAAAGTTCTTGGTACAGTGCACTGCAAACTGAAAGATAAGCCCAGTGTGCATGACTATCAGTATGTCTGCCCACTCAGAAGGAAATGGGAGTAACCTACCTACAGATTTAACGTCTTCCTATTGAGCATCATGGGAGGCAGTAGGAAGAACAGAAAGTTATCTCTACAATTTTCACAAAAGTTTTTTGCCACTCCAATACCATCCATAAAGAACATAAAAAAGAGCTGACTTGAACAAAGTATCTGTTTCTCCAGAACTACTCCTGATTCATAACAGGGTAACAAGGTTAAACCAAAAATTTAAACACACAGTTAACTTCCCAAACCTTCCTCAGACAATAGCCAAAATAAATGGATGGTTCACGCTGCCAAGGACAAATAACATACAGACAAGTAGGAAGAGCAATTAGGACAAACGTATTTGGTGTCGTTCAGCACCAAAGCGCGGACCTGAATTCAATATTCCTCTTCCCTAATCCCACAGACAAAATGATGGAATTCATACTAGCTGAAACCACCTTCATCCAAAAGGACTGTGAAAATACCTTTAAATGACAAATCAAGTAATAAAAATAACATGGAAAGGAAATCTAGCGGCTTATTTTTTCTAACATATATTCAAGATTGCTTTTAACCTTTACTGACAAAAGTGACATTATTATTTTTGTGAAAGTAAATTAGGAGTGGAAAAGCTGTCAGATTACCGTGTTAGAATAGTGCTACCAGAATATCACCCCTCTTCTGTATTTTCCAGGTTTCCAATGTTGAATTTAAGTGCCTGTTGTCTCTTTTTCTTCTTTTATCTTTTTTTTGGTGGCATGAAATGATTATCTTACTTCAACTGCAATGGTCCAAACTTGTAAAACACAGACAAAGAAAAATGAAGAAACTGCCGTGCTTGCATTGCTCAACATCACTGCTGCAGCAGGACGTCCCAAGCACAAGTCAGGGAGAAATCTCACGGACAATTCATTGAGGACCTATTTTGAAATGTGTTGATTTTATTTTATATCCTCAATGTCATCGAGGCATTGTATTGTGATAGTCAATAGATGAATGTTATCAATTTGGGGCCAGAGAAAGAACAACACAGAATGGGCTCGTTTAGAATTGGAGCAGTATGACCCAGAGAGCAGTTCTAGCCTTCAGTTATTCAAATGATGTGACCATCTATCTGAACATCCATCCCTTCCTTGGTAGCAGAGTGAGATGGATTTATATATGTGTTAACATTCCTGAGATGAGATATGGCATCTTTTCTAGCCAAGCATAACTTTAACAACACCAACTTACTCCACATGCTCTAGAGTAGAAAGGATAATATTTTTAGAGATGTTGAGGACTTGTAGACTTTATCAGTAACAGTGAGTTCATGCAGTGAACAGGAATCAGAGGGAAAGTATCAAGCATGATATCTTCCCAGTGAATTTCATCTTACTCCCGATTCTGAGGCAATGAACTACTTGTCCCCTCATTAAATATAAAGGCAGTTATTTAATAAGACAATATATACATTCTCAACAAAAGTTACTGGTAGTGCACAAACATGACAGTGTCATCACTGGGTAAAGTAGGTACCAAGATAAAAAGCAGATGAGAAAGAATAGAAATCTATGTGGTTCACTCTAGGAGAAAAAAGGAAGAAGAGTTCGTGTTAGCTTAATGAGATATAGATAAAATATTTAAAATTGGTCCAAAGTGTTCTGGTTGAATTATCTTGAATAATAAAGGATTAAATGTCCCAGAAAATCTTTATCCAAAAGTAGAATGATTTTCTGGCTCATATTCTTGAAACTTTATAAAACAAAATCAAAAGGGTATTTGCCTGCTGGGATTTTTTTACTGTTTTTTTTTTTTAACTTAGGTTAAATTCATGTTGAAAAATGGTTACTGCGCCTTTGTGGGATCGAGATTGCGAACCTAAATGGCAAGTCCAAAACTTTCTTGAAAGATAGCGAATTGGGAAATCATGTTCTTTATAAGAGAGTTTCAATGCTTGAGAAGAAGAATATAGAACTATAATCTGTGAAATACAGATACATTTCTCTAAGACATCCAACTCATATAAATAACCACTGATCCACTTTTTTTTTTTTTTTTTTGGTACTGGAGATTGAACCCAGGCACATTCCACATCTGAATTACACCTCCCACCCTAAGTATTTTGAAACAGCATCTAAGTTGCTGAGGACTTTGCTAAGTTGCTAAGGTTGGTCTTGAGCCTGCAATCCTCTTCTCTCAGCCTCCCAAGTACTGGAATTGCAGATATATGCTATCCCAGTCTGGTTCACATTTCTTTTTTTTTCTTTTTTTCTTTAATTAATTAATTTATTTATTATTTATTTATTTTTGAGGTACTGAAGATGGAACCCAGGAGCATTCTACCTCTGAACTATACCTCCAGCCCTAGTTTTTATTCTTTATTTCAAAACAGGGTCTCACTGAGTTGTGAAGAGCCTTGCTACGTAGCTGAGGCTGTCCGCAAACCACAATCATCTGGTCTCAGCCTCCCGAATGCTGGGATTACAAGCATGTGCCACCATGCCCAGATCATAATTCCAATAAGTACCCAAGACATCTCTGATGTAGACAGTCTGTGGAAACAACCCATTTTTTGAGAAATACTAACCTCAAATACTTTTTTGTTCTGCTGATGCAAAATAAAATCAAGTAGATCAATGCTAAGCCTCTGGAAAATCTATTCAACCACAGTTTATCTTGCTAGCTTACATTTATTTCTTTTACTTTAACAAATTTTAAAAGGCAATTTTGCCTAATTTTATATCCTGTGAGTAGACTCCCCACTTTCAATGAAGTTTGTCTTCTATATTCTTTACTCTAAAACTCTATTTCCAAAGCTTCCAAACACTATGTAGCATTAAACTCAGCTCTGAAAGCCTTTTCCTACTTTTACTTTAGCTCTAAACTACAGCTCATGAATGTCTTTGTATTCTTTATGTGACTCTTTCTGTGAGTTTCCTATACACTGGATTCTGTGAAAGTCCCCTATAATTCATATTGTCAATAAGTAAATCAACAAAATGTTCTAATGGAATGGAATAAAATGGATGGAAGGTTAGGTTTTAAATGTCAGAGAGCGTGAAGTGTATTCTAGGAATACTTAACTTTGTTGTAATGAAAAGTTTAAGGATGACAACTTTCAAAAGCAAAGATTCCTTGTATTTCTTTCCTTTGTTTTTCAAGTAACCATGGAATTAAAGGAAGAGGAAGGAACTAGTCATCAACATGACTATGTATACATTAGTACTTCCTTCTCTCTCTGAGGTTTCAGTCATGAACCTCTGATGAATAGAACCAAGCCTACAGAGGCCAGTGCTCCTAAAAACCTCTGAGTTGACTCAGATAATAAGCTGGGATCTAAAATAACAATGGCCAATACAGCTTTTTTCCACTAAGAAATTTTTTTCTGTTGCTATTATATTTACAGTTACATTGGGTTGTTAAGATTTCTTGCTATATTTTTATGGTAATTGCAGTTTGATATACATTATATTTATCACTGGTAGCTTATACACTCTGTGGGCTGGTTTTACACTAGATGGGGCGTAAATGCTCTTTATGGAACTGTACATTTTCCTCCCCATTTTAAGAGACTGCAGAGAAGTTACATAATAATAGCAATAACTCAAAAACCTGAAAATTAGAGAATTGAATAAGACTGAGTCTAAAAGAACATAGAAATTTCTTACCCCTACTATTTTATTTACTTGCTGAATAGGATGATGAAATAAAAAACACTGGAACTAAAATCTATGACATCAACTCTAATTCTAGATACACAAGTGTTCTGTAAGATCCTTGGCCTCTTTGGGCCTCAGTTACCTCATCTGAAAAGTGAGAGGCCAGACTAGATACTGTTGGCACTTGTTGCACCCTCACATCAACTTTAATCAGTAGTTAATGGCCAGCTGAAGAAGGATTAAGAAGGATTACAAAACTGATTCTGAACAAAAGTCAAATGGCAGGGTAATTTGCTCAGTTGTCCATAAGCACAATGAGAGAGTAGTTATAGGTATGCTATCTTACTGAGCCTAAAGGATCCCTATAGTTTCTTTTAATAAAGGATTTCAAACAACACAATATTGTAAAGGATTCTTTAAAAAAATTATTGGTAATATAGACTATCCAAAAGCAACTCCTACACTTATGGGGAGGAACACAGGAGATACCTATAGAGATATAAAATTATTAACTTATGTTCAGAAATTATATTCTTTTTATACTACAAATGCTAATAAAGCCCAGGAGAGAAAAAATGCAAAATAACATGGGGAAGAAAGTGGTAGCTAATAACAATCACTGGTCAGAAATCATAAGTAAGACTCAGAACATAAAGTAGTCATGCACACAACAGGAAAGTCAAAGCAATCTTCTTCTAAGAAATGTCTCAGGAGGCAATTGCGTCCAGGCCAACTACTATAGCTTGCTTACAATAACTAACAACATCAGCTCACTCTGAAGATGGATGAGTTAAAAGTTCTGCTGATCTTTCTGTGGCCACCAAAAAGCACACACAAAAAAAAATCTCTTTAATTTTATTCTTTACAATGTTTATTTCCATGTACCATGCAACATATTTCCCAACTAATGAACAGAGAATGAGATTTAGAGTCCTATGATTTAAAGTTTAGTCTCATCTCTGACATCACTGTGGTCTTAATAACCCACCAAAGCCTCAGTAGCCTCATTTATAAAACTTAGGAGACTTAAGCTATATTTCTTGTCTAACTCATAAAAAAATAAAATCTTGTGGAATGGAGAAGTTGTTAATTATGTTAAAAAAAAATCAGTGGAGAAGCTCTAGATCTATTACTGGTTATCACCTGTAAGTAGCCATTATTGGCTTCTTTCAGCCACTCCTTATTCATGGTATATTCTAGCCCTAGGTAAAAAAAAGCAAACTCTTGTCCTTATCAAAATACTTTTGATTGCCTTATTTTTTCCAAGGTAGACAAAATTTCTAGCTTGATTTTGTATTAGTAATATAACATACACCATCAGCAAATTTGTAAACAGAAAAGTTTGTGAAAAGCTAATTACTTGTTAAAAATCACATGATAATAAAGTTGTGTCATAATTTTCATATTTGCTGAAAATAATAAAGACACTATAACGGGGCACAATTAGGATGGCACTATGTATTCTATATATTGTAGGAAAACCCAAAAAATGTAGTTCATGTTTAGTCATTAGAATTTGAGTGGCAACCAGGAATGTTAATTCTTATCCAAGTCCAGTATTTCAAATATCCTGGCTTCATGTCAAATCAGTTATACTTACAAACTTTTTACCACCTAGAACTTTTAAAACCTAAGCCAGGCATGGTGGTGCATGCTTGAAATCCCAGCATTTGGGAGGCTGAGACAGAAGGATCACAGTTCACAGACAGCCTCAGCTACTTAGTGAGGCCCTTTGCAACTCAGTGAGACCCTGTTTCAAAATAAAGAATAAAAAATAGGGCAGAAGTGTAGCTTGGAGGTAGAATGCCCCTGGATTCCATCCACAGTACCGCAAAAATAAAATAAAATAAAGTAAAATAGAATTAAATAAAATATTTTGTTATCTTTTGTCACAGGCAATGATCACATTCTTAATTTACAAAGTCCATGAAAAAATATCCTTATATTGAAATTGCTATTATTAAAAGTGAGCTTTCAGAGTAAAAATAAATCAGATGTGACAAATTTCTAAGCAATCACTGTTGTGTTCTAGCCATCACATTGTGATGAAGATGTGTTTTGTTTTGATTGATTTTGAGAACTGTGATAAATAAAATCTGTTCAGTTTGAATATGATGTTTATTCCCTGTGCCAACACAGGACCAAAACCTTTTTTTGCTTTAGTCTTAGAAATGTATGACTTATCTTCAAATAGACATGTAAGGATGTGTGATTTTATTTTTTGTTCTTTACTTCCAAATATATAAGTGACTAATAATGTATTAACTGCCTGATTTTAATCATACTCCCAGTGCACAGTGATAGTCATTCCAAGTTTAGGGAATACAAAAAGGCTACTTGGAATTTTTTCAAGACAGAAATTTCTGTGTGAATGAAACTAGAAGCTGGGCGTGGTGGTGCACGCTCGTAATCCCAGCATTGGGAGGCTGAGACCGGAGGAACATGCTTCGCAGACAGCCTCAACTACTTAGTGAGGCCCTCTGCAACTCAGTGAGACCCGGTTTCAAAATAAAGAATAAAAAATAGAGCAGGGGGTGTAGCTCAGAGGTCAAATGCCCCTGGGTTCCATCCCCAGACCCACAAAATAAAAAGAAGAAAGAAACTAGAAATCAACTATAAAAAGACCCGTAGAAACCACATAAACATGTGGAGATTGAACACCACACTGCTGGATGAAGAATGGGCTAAAGAAGAAGTAAGCCATAAAATCAAGAAATTTCTAGAAACAAACGAAAATGGAGATACAACATATGAAAACCTCTAGGTCACTTTGAAGGCAGTACTAAGAGGAAAATTCATAGCACTGAGTGCTCACATAAGAACAAAAAATCACCAAACAAATAACCTAAGGACACATCTCAAATCTCTTGAAGCCAGGCGTGGTGGCGCATGCTTGTAATCCCCATGCTTGGAGGCTGAGACAGAAGGACTGTGCAGGTTCAAAGCCAGCCTCAGCTACTTAGTGAAGCTCTCAGAACATAGTGAGATCCTGTTTCCAAATAAAGTCTAAAAAATAGGTCTGGGAGTATAGCCTGGAGGTAGAAAACCACCCCCAGTACTGCAAAAAAAAAAAAAAAAAAAAAAAAAAAAAAAGCTCTTGAAAAACAGGAACTCTAAATCTAGTAGAAGACAAGAAATTATTAAAAATCAGAGCAGAGCCAGGCGTGGTGGTGCACGCTTGTAATCCCCGCGCTTGGGAGGCTGAGACAGGAGGATCGCATAAGTTCGAAGCCAGCCTCAGTGAGGCTGGCTTACTTAGTGAGGCTCTCAGCAACCTAGTGAGACCCTGTTTCCAAATAAAATATAAAAAAGTTCTGGGAGTATAGCCCAGAGGTAGAAAGTCTCTGGGTTCCACCCCCAGTACCACCAAAAAATAAAATAAAATAAGCAGAAATCAATGACGTAGAGAATAAAAAATAACAATATAGAAAAATCAACAAAACCAAAAGCTGGTTTCTTGAAAAAATTAACAAGATAGGTAAACCACTAGCCAACCTAGCCAAAAAAAGAGAATCAACCCAAATTATGAAGAGATAAAAAGGAGACATTACTACTGATAGTGTAGAAGTCTAGAGGATTATCAGAAACTACTTTGAAAAACTATATTACAACAAAATGGAAAATCTGGAAGAAATTGACAACTTTCTAGATAAACAAAACCTGCCTAACCTTAGTCAAAAAGATATAGAAAATTTAAACTAACCAATAGCAATCAAAGAGATTGAAACAGTAATGAAGAGCTTGCCATCAAAGAAAAGCCCAGAACCAGATGGTTTCCTAAGTGAATTTTATAAAACCTTTATAGAAGAGCTACTCCTAATTCTCCTCAATATATTTCATGAAATAAAAAAACAGGACTCTCTCAAATACATTCTATGAAGCCAACATCACATTAATATCAAAACCAAATAAAGACAGCTCAAGGAAGGAAAAGTATAAGCCTATATCTTTGCTGAACTTGAATGCAAAACTGCTAAACAAACTAATAGCAACATGCATTCAAAACCACATCAAAAAACTCATACACCATGACCAGGTAGGGTACATCCCAGGGATGTAAGGATGGTTCAATATATGAAAAATCAATCCATGTAATTCATCATATAAATAGAACCAAAGACAAAAACCACATGATATTTTCAGTAGACATTGCAAAAGCATTTGACAAAATCCAACATCCATTTATGTAAAAAATTTGCAGAGAATTGGGATAGAAGGAACATAACTCAACATCATAAAGGCAATCTACAATAGGCCCACAGATAATATTACATTAAATGGGGAATAACTTTGAGAATTTCCCCTAAGAAAAAGAACAAAACAAATATGTCCATTATCACCACTTCTTTTCTTTTTCTTTTATTTATTTATTTATTTATTTATTTGGTGGTACTGGGGTTCCTGGAAGCCCTTCTACCTCCAGGCTACACTCCCAGACCTATTTTTACATTTTTATTTGGAAACAGGGTCTCCTAAGCCAGCGCGTGTGGCTGGCTTCAAACCTGCGCGATCCTCCTGTCTCTGCCTCCCAAGCGCGGGGATTACAAGTGTGCACCAGCACTTCTTTTCAATATAGTACTTGAGACTCTAGCCAGAGATATAAGGCAAGAAAAGAAAATGAAAGAAATACAAATAAAAAAGAAGAACTCAAACTTTCACTATTTGCAGATGACATGGTACTATACTTAGAATACCCAACAGACTCAACCAAAAGGCTATGGAACTTATCAACAAATTCAGCAAATTGTTTGGATACAAAATCAATCTTTAAAAAATTGGAAGCTTTTCTGTATACCAACCATAAATCCACTGAAAAAGAAATCCAGAAAACACTTTCACTCAGGATTTCCCACACACAAAAATAAAATACTTAGGAATAAACTTAACCAAGGAGGTAGAAGATCTCTACAAAGAAAATTATAAAACATTGAAAAAATAAATTGAAGACCTTAGAAGATGGAAAGATCTTCCATGTTCATGAATAGTCAGAATAAATATCATCAAAATGGCCAAACTTCCAAAAGTGATCCACAGATTCAACACAATACCCATTAAAATACCAAGATCATTCCTTTCAGACATAAAAAAATCAGCCCTAAATTTGTTTGGAACAACAAAAATCCCGGAATAGTCAAAGTAGTTCTCAGCAACAAAAACTATGCAGGAGGAATCAAAATACCTGACTTTATACTACAAAGCCATAGTAATGAAAACATCATGGTACTGGCAGAAAAACATATACACAGACCAGTAGACCAGACTAAAGACTAAGAAACAAATCTACACACCTACAGCCAATTAGTTTTTGACAAAGGGGCCAAAAACACTCACTGGAAAAAAGATAGCCTGTTTAACAAATGGTGTTGGAAAAACTGGTTAACCATATGCAGATAAATGGAAATAAATCTCACTTTCTCACCCTGCACAAGAGTCAATTCAAGATGGATCAAAGACTTGCAAATTAGACCAGAGACCTGGAGTCTCCTTGAAGAGGGCATAAGTCCAACATAGGCACAGATAAAAACTCTCTTAACAAGACCCCAAAGGCAAAAGAAAATTAAAGGCGAATCAATTTGTGGGATCGCTTTGAACTAAAGAGCTTCTGTACAGCAAAAGAAACTATCAAAAACTTTAACCAAAATCCAATAGAATGGGAGATGATTTTTACCAACTACTCCTCTATTAGAGGATAAATATCTACAATATAAAAGACTCAGCACTAAGAAAACAAATAACCCAATCAAAAAATGGGCAAGGGAACTAAATAGATACTTCATGAAAGAAGAAATTCAAATGGCCAATAAATGCATGAAAAAATGCTCAACATCATTGGCAATCAGAGAGATGCAAATCAAAACTACCCTGAGATTTCACCTAACCCAAACTAGAATGGCAATCATCCAAAACACAAACAACAACAAATTCTGGTGAGAATGAGGAGAAGTGGGAACTCTAATCCATTGTTGGTGGGATTGCAAATTAGTGCAACCACTTTGGAAAATGGTATAAAGGATCCTCAGAAGAATGGGAATGAACTTATCATATGATCCAGCAATATCACTTCTGGGTATCTACTTACAGGAAAAGAAACCAAACTACCAAAGTAATGAATGCGTGTCAATGTTCATAGTTGCACAATTCACCATAGCCAAACTACGGAACCAAGCCCAGATGTCCATCAACAGATGAATGGATTACAAAACCACGGGATATGTACACAATGGAATTTCACTCAGCCATAAAGAAAAACACAATTACATCATTTACATAAAAAGGGATGGAACTGGACAGCATTATATTAAGCGAGATTAGCCAGTCACAAACAGTAAGAAATCAGATGCTCTCCCTAATATGTGAAGCTAGGGAGAAAATGGGTCATAGGAGGAGCTCTAGATGAAGAAGGAAATACTACAGATGAACAAATAAGGCAACCTAACTGAGGGGATGGGAGGGGGGAAGAGGGAAATTCTCTAATGCACATGATGTATTTTAACAAACATATCAGTATCAATCACTAAGCCAAACATGAGAAGGAGGGAGGGGGTGGGAATGAGGTGGGGACTGGGTAAGGGCTAATTGGTTGAGGTGTGCATGTATGTCTCCACCATCGTGTATCCCATTAAGATGTATGACTACAATGCACCAATAAAACATTTTTTAAAAAAGACACAAAGTTTCTCAGGCTTTCCTTATCTTATAGAAATAGATGACATCTCAGTAATAGAAATGACCAAATTCTCACCCCAACCACTTAATTCCAGATCTCCTTGCTTAAGAATGTCTGTAAATAGTCAAAGAATGTAAAGATCATTTGCTTGAGGAATTCCACTTGGTAACCCTCCTCTGGCAAGTGCCATATCACCGTCCCCACTACTGGTGCCTGTGGAGTAAAGACCATGGGGATGTGACTCAGCTGCTCAGAGCTGCTCGCTCCCCATAAGCCACAGTGGCACTATGCTCCCCAGAGTCCTGCAGAGCCTTTTCCTTTTTTCTCTGTGGCACCTCTGCTCAGCAGAGCAGCAACAACACCATACTCATGAAAGTAACTCCTTCACACCTACCTGTGCCCCTCTTCACAGGGTCAGGAAGGTCAACAGGAGAGATAAGCAGCACACAAAGGGTCAACCCATCTTCAACAAGGAGCCAAAATTGAATTATGGGGGGAAATACTTTAATAACTGGTACAGTGAAAACTGGATACCCACATATAAAAGAATGACACAGATTAATTACACTTAAATAGTGAACCATTACACTAAATAATTAAGGAAAGGTGCCAAGGCAATCAGAAGAAATTTGCAATGATGAATTGTGGCCAACAAGACTGGCCAGATGAGATGAGTACTGCTGAACAGTGTGTTTAATTACTAATTTTTGACATATAAAGCCCTGACCACTTGTACAAAATGCCTTACGTAGGACCTATCACTACCTGTTTGAAAGGAGAAACTGAGGTCTGGGTATATTAATTTTTCAAGGTCACTCAGCAATTGTCTCGTAGCTCTAAGAATAGAATCATGGGTAGCTGATGCCAGAGACTCTGCACTTACCTACCAGAACATACCAGGGTGATGAGATGATCAATGCAGGGTTCCAAGCACATGATGGCAAGAAGCAAGCAACATGGCAGAAAGACTGGGATGCTGGGAGCAGCATGCAGGAGGTAAGGACAGCAGAGTGGTCAGAAGTGGGGAGGAGTTGTTGCTTTCTTTTAATATGACGTTGTAAAAGTTCAATTCTAATCCACAGTAATAACTAGACTTTCTCCTAGTGCTGTAATTTTTCTTGATAAAAGGACTAAAGCCTGGAATATCAGCATTAAACTTAAATTTTAAGATCATGGTCCACAAAGATCTCTGTGTTAAGAGTTACCAAAAAAAGAAATTAAAATTATTTCTGTATGTAATAAAAAGCCCATAACCAACAACAAGGTTACCCAAAATGACAGAGAAAAAAATATTTTTACACTCCTATATCTCTAAAAAGAATGACCACAATAAAAGAAACATTGCCAGGTGCTGCTGAAAATGCAGGACAACTGGAACTCTCATGGGTTAATGATGAGGATGTAAAATGTTACAGCCACAAACGACAGCATTTTCTTAGTTTCTTATAAGCTCACATACATACATACATATATGTTAAATATATATTTAGCACATAACCCAGTAGTCCTACTCCTAGGTAGGACTCCAACCCAAATAAAAACCCCTGTTCATTCAAAAAATCTCTATGTTCCTATCAGATTCATTCATAATCACTCAAACCTGTAAATCTATATTCCTCTCCAGTGGAGAATGGATTTACAAAACAACTCAATGGAGAACATAAGAAAATTCCAGGGGAGGTGTGTCAGAACAATTCTGGATCTTAATTATAGTGATGGGTATATGACTTTACCCACTTGCCAGAACTCAGTGAACTGTACACCAAAAGAATAGATTTTACTGTGTGGATTAAAAATAAATCTGAAAATAAAAAAGGACCTCTCTCCTACAACTAAGCATAAGGCAAAAGCCTCACATTTTTAAATGTTATAAACCACTGCAACATCATTTCACAGAGCACCATCTATAAACAAGATAATATAACTGAGTATTTAAGCCGCAAACTAGGCTATAATTTTTCAAAAATTAGATGCAAGGCATAAAAACATGCTTATTAAAAGCTAAGTGGTTGGTCAGAGTGGTGTTTACCACCTCTGAGTAGCTATAAAGTGTTTATAGATTTTTATACCTTTCATGAGTAAAGTGGAGCAAATTAATACAAAGTTACCTTTCTGAGAGGAGCTGTCAAACTTTGTGCTTTTTTGGCCCAAAGTGAATTTGTAACTTCCTGTTACGTTAAATTTCAAAAGCCTAAATGAACCACCCCAAATGGGCTATTTACTATGATAAAAATTGTTTCCTAACAAGAGGAAAAGAGGTGGCCTGGGAAGATAACTGCTGGGATTTTAATGTACTTTCTGAAACACTCTGACAGACTCTGCTAGAGAGAATAATTTAATACCAACCAGAAGTCAGGCTCCAAACTCCATTTCCTGGAAAAGAGCTTCAAGGACAAGTGCAATTTAATTCACGGAATATGTACCAAGCATTTACTATAGCAAGCACTGTGCAAGGCTCCAGATAAACAAGTTGTAAAACAGCACAACATTTATCTTTAAAGAATGCACAGACTAGCATAAGAGAGAGACATCAGGAAATATACTTCCACACAATAACCTAAGTGTACTGATAGAGTACAATAAAGGTATAGGGATGACTAAAGAAAAAACGTGATTGAGCACTGAATGAAAAGGCTCTCAATCAGATCCTAGGATCCCACACTCCGCCTTCACTGATAATCATCAGTGCTAAGAGGAACATCTAAGAGACTGTGTGGTTAAAAGAGGCCATTTCTTTTTAATAACTGCCAGTTCCCCATCCCATTACAGCTTAGAAAACACTGAGCCAAAGATGTATTTACCTTCACTCAGAACAGTCCTCCAGGGGATGAAATTCCCACAGGGCCAAGAAATTATACTCTAAAGGCTTTCTTTATAGCACAGGGAAAAGTCCCAAGAGATGCAGTCCTTCTTATAAGATATCTTTATGTAAAAATAGGGCAAAAAGGTCTTACAGGTCAAGCCAAGTCACTGCAAGCTAACCATCCTACTCAGTGAAGATTGACAGGTAACAACATCCCTCATTTCCTCTGAGTCTTATCTGTGGTTATAGCTACTTCATACTTTCAATTTCCTGTTTATAATAGAGTTAGCTAGTTCCCCAATACTATAACTATGGATAATAATAAAACTACAAATGTTAGTAAGCATTCCAAAGAACAGAACTCCTACTCTCTTCTCTACTGTCTTCTCTGTCTCCAAGCTCTTTCTGGAAACTATTAGCCCTAACATGGAAGCACCTAGTGGACATTTGTTTCTCCATTCTTTCACAGATATTTCTTGCAGGCATTTAAACTATGGACAAGCAGGGTGAAAGAAATCATCAAAAATAAATAAATTTAAAAAACAGTCAAGCACGGTGGCACATGCCTGTAAATCCTAGTACTTGGGAAGCTGAGACTTGAAGACCACAGGCAATTCAGGGAGGTCCCTTAACAACGTAGTGAGGCCCTGCTTCAAAATTAAAAAGTGAAATAGGGCTGAGGTATAGCTCTGAGGTAGAATACCTCTAGATTCAACCTCCAGTACCAAAACCAAAACAGAACCATTAAAAACAAAATCATGTCTGTTGGGCATGGTAGATGCATGTATATTATCCTAGCTGGTCAGGAGGCTGAGGGAGGAGGATCACAAGTTCAATGGCAGGCTGGAAAACTTAGCGAGATCCTGTCCCAAAATAAAACAATAAGTAGCCGAGCATGGAGACGCACACTTGTAATCCCTGCGCTCGGGAGGTGGAGACAGGAGGATTGCACAGGTTCGAAGTCAGCCTCGCTGGCTTAAGAGACCCTGTTTCCAAATAAAAATAATAAAAATAGGTCTGGGAATGTAGCCCGGAGGTAGAAGAAGGGTTTCCAGGAACCCCAACACCATATATATATATATATATATATATATATATATATATATATATATATATATACACACACACATACATACATATATATATACATATATACACATACATATACATAAATACATATATATATATATATATATATGTAAAATAAATAAGTAAAAAGAGCTGGAGATGTAACCCCCAATGGTAGAGGACATGCCTACCATGTGCAAGGCCCTGGGTTCAATCCCTATTGCTACAAAAAAAGAGAGGGGAAGTATTAACACAAGTGCCATATATTTGAGGGATAAAATCATGTTCTGGAAATGGGAAAGGTTTATTAACTAAAAGATCTAGGTTCAGATGATACCTTTGAAACTTACTGACTTTATGGCTAGGTTAGCTTTTATAAAACAAACATTTCCTATTACCAGGTACATTATAAAAGTCCTGCTTTGCAATCATTGTATACCTGTTTAAGAGCTAATGGTTGTTCAGTATAGAACGAAAAAGAAAAAGGGCATGGTGCTACCCAGTTGGGTCAACCAATGGACCTGGGGGTAAATGAACTGACTGCTCATATTCTCCAAAATAGCCCCACAAGGTTGTTGTGAGAAATAAAAACAATTTATCGCTGAGTTTATTATTTTTAACATGCTTTTCCTGAGCATCTAGCAAGTAAGTGATAAGAACCTTCGAACAAGCAAAGATAAATGTTGTAAATACCTAGGCTGAGTTGTCCATTTGTATATGTTCGAGCTTGAATTACTTATTTACATTTTTAATTTTAAAGACAAGAATAAACAAAACTACAAAAAGAAAAGATACCAAAAAATCTTATTGTTGTAGATTTAAAGTTTTCAAGGTGCTAAGAAACCAAAAGACCCCTTTAACACTAAACAATAGACATATTCTACAACCTAATTAATATTCACCAACTATATTGCTTATGAAACAAAAAAATACAGCTAGGAAATCCAAGTACATACAAGCACAAGTATGAATATTAACTAGTAAAAGATCTTACAAATTTAGGCTAAAATATGTACAACAAACAAAAAACAATCTTGGCATTTCTTAAAATTATACTCAAATATTGAGAACAATGGTAGGCCCCAGTTTATTACTGGTTTCATAATAAATCAAAGATTCAAATTAGGATGATAATGTGAATGTTCCATGAGACTTCTACTAATAACAATGTAAAATATCAATTTTTTATTTGAAAAGGAGAAAATCCTATATCTTCTGTCTATGATACTTCCTTTATTTGTGTGCAAATAATAACGCGATACTATGAAGATTCGAGACTAATAAACCTTTGATGAAAAATCTTGTAACCTCTTTCAAATTAGTAATCTGTAGTACTAAGACTAACATTAACTCATCTATTCCTACTGTTTTATCTCCAATAACAAACACCAGTTTGTCAGTGTTGGCCAAAGTGAGCATGCCACTGTAATGTGGGAAGAAATATCAGAACTTCTCTTTGTATTTATTTTTATCAAAAAATAAAAGGAAATGAGGCTTATGAGTGGCTGTGTGGGGTAGGGTACTGAGGGTTGAACCCAAGGGCTTTCTGCCCCTGAGCTACAGAGCCCTTTTTATGTTTGTTTTTAAATAGTCTCTCTAGGTTGTTCAAAGTCTCACTACGTTACTGAGGCTGTTCTCTAGTGTGTAGTATGTATGGCCACAGAAAGTCCTCATTATATTTTATCCAAATTCACATTATCAAATGAAAAATATTCTCGTTAATAAATACTGTATTGATGATTATGCAAATGATTGATCATAACTAATCGTTATATAAAAACTATAACCATAAAAATAGAAGGATGTCACCTTCTATTTTTCATAGAGTTTTTCATCACCATTAGTTGATTATATCTGACAAAAAAGCAGGCCAAAAAAATGTAATATTACTGAAATGTGGATATACTCATCCACTGTCATTAGTGGTAAAGGTTACCTTGAGTAAATAGAGTGAGTGCCTTAAGACATTATGCAATAATACAATGCTGCTCTAATTTTCCAGCCTTTTAAAAATGCTTAATTCTTCTTTATACTTACTGTCCATGTACAATCGGTATCATGTCAGTAGTATATGTACATAATTCATAATGAAGAAAGAATCCCAGACCTTCATATTCTCCCACTTACACTGGCTTTTTCCCAGCCTCTACATCATCATGTGAGATGACCCCAAAGCTCTCTAGCCCCCTCCCTACAGCACTCACAGCCTTACAACCCTGGAAACCATCAGAAGTAATCCCAAACTAGGCGTGGTGGCACACACTTGTAATCCCGCGCTTGGGAGGCGGAGACAGGAGGATTGCGCAGGTTCGAAGCCAGCCGCGCTGGTTTAAGAGACCCTGTTTCCAAATTTTAAAAAGTATAAAATAGGTCTGGGTGTGGAACCCGGAGATAGAAGGGCTTCCGGGAACCCCAATACCACTAAAAAAAATAAAATAAAAAGAAGTAATCCCATCAACTTCTTTGTCATCACAGGACACCTGAAGTTCCTGGACTGTTCCTTACCAGAAGGTCTCTCTGGTTTATGCATCCCTTAATCTTACTTTATCTTCACAAATGAAGAATGCATTACATCTGTCCTCTGGAGATAATAAAAACCCTATGTTCCATCTCTTCCTGAATACTGCCTCCACCTTTTTGCTTCAAGTAAAACCCAGCTATTCCCTTAGAACTGTCTTCTCCAATACACCCTTCAAATGATGATCAATTCCTCTCCCATATTCCAACTATCACTGTCCTGCTTTCACTTCATTATAGAACACTGTTCCTTTCATCTCCTTATAAATATCCAGAGTCACAACTCACACAGGCAAAATAAACAACCTTTACCACTTCTTACTGCAGTTAACATAAGTCTCCATAATTCCTACAAGGTTTCATATTTTACCATCATCTATCTCTGTCAATTCAGTATAACTGCTTCTCCCAATGCCCTCAAACCTCAGACTCAAATTCTTATCCTTTCGTTCTCTGGGCATTCCAAGTTTATCTAGATCTCTTTGCAGCCATTCCATGACTTCCACTCCAAGTATCTAAAACATTACATCCCATTTTTCCAGCTCACTCCCTTTCATGATTTGATGTGGAAAATGTTTGAACTATATTGGGATGAGTAATTTTTCATCAATTTTTAATTCTCTTTTATGGCCTAGTGCTCTAGTTTCAATTTTTCCTTTCCTAGCAGAGATTCCAAGGTCCATAATTACACTCAGCAATCTGGTAGCTCTTCTCTCTCTCTCTCTCTCTCTCTCTCTCTCTCTCTCTCTCTCTCTCTCTCTCTCTCTCTCTCTCTCTTTGATACTCACCTGGTAAGATTTACACCTTGACTCGCTACAGCTTTCCCCATACCTGAACCCAAATAGTTAAACATCTGCTGAGATTATACAAAGCTACAGGTTCCACTCTAAACTTGTGGTCACTAATCTCCAGCTGAGCGTCAGTGCTTCAAAGTGATATTTTCTGCCATTCTGCAGTCAATTTACTCTCCTAGACAACTGTTCAACATCTCTTTCCTCAATCCCCTAATACTTCCTCCACCATCTTCACTATAATAGATCAAATATATTCCACATGTATACACCATCATATGTAGAAACCAAGACTCATATTTCTAGTAGTGTAGATAAACTGCAATTTATTAGGATACTAATAAAAATAGATAAAATGTTAGGATTAACTTAATAAGATTTGTGCAAAATATATATGAATAAAGCATAATAACACCACTGAAAACACAAAGGAAGATTTAAGAAGATGGAATTACATTAGTTAGAAAAACTCAATATAATAAATATGCCAATTCTGCTTAAGATAATTGACAAATATGACACTATCATAATAAAAAGAAAACAGCTAGCCGGGTGTGGTGGTGCACGCTTATAATCCCAATACTTGGGAGGCTGAGACAGGAGGATCGCACAGGTTCAAAGCCAGCCTCAGCTACTTGGTAAGGCTCTCATGAACTTAGTGAGACCCTGTTTCAAAATAAAATATAAAATAGGTTGGGAGCATAGCCCAGAGGTAGAGGCCCTTGGGGGTTCCATCCCCAGGACCACAAAAAGAAAAAAAGAAAAGAAAAAAAAACTGGTTTGGAGGAAGTTGTTGATGCAATTATTTTCTTTTTGAACTAAAATAGCATGCAAGAATAACAAGGAAATCTAAAATGAAGAACAATAAAGGGTTGAGGGAATGAGTACTACCATACATTAAATATGGAAAAAATAACCAAACCTGTTTTAAAGGAATTTTTTACTTCAAAGATGATTGTCAAGGCTCAGTAATCAATATAGTATTTTATTGGCTTCAAGACAGACATATAGATAAATTAAACACAACAAAGAGTATAGAATAGATGCACACATATAGACATTAGATTTTAGCAAAAGTGCAAGGCAATTCAGAGAAAAAAATAATCTTTTCAACAAGTGGTGCTGAAAAATTGTCTAGCCATAGCCAAAGAAAGGAAAGAAAAGAACCTCAATCCACACCTCACACCACAGGCAAGTATTAACTCAACCTGAATCTCAAACTTTTATATATAAGATCTAACACTTTAAAATTCCTGAAAGAAAACACAGAAAAAAAAACCTTAGTAATACTGACTGTGACAAAAAAGTTTCTTAAGTAAAACAAAAAAATATAAAAAGAAACTACGGCCGGGCGTGGTGGCGCACGCTTGTAATCCCCGTGCTTGGGAGACGAGACAGGAGGATCATGAAGGTTCAAAGCCAGCCACGCTGGCTTAAGAGACCCTGTTTCCAAAAATAAAATAGGTCTGGGAGTGTAGCCTGGAGGTAGAAGGGCTTCTAGGAACCCCAGTACCACCAAAAATAAAAAATTAAAAAAATAAATAAAAAGAAAAAGAAACTACATATAATAAAAAATAAACTAGATTTTATCAACACAAAAAATGTTTCTCTTCAGAAGGCATTATGAAAAAAATGAAAAGACACACCATGGACTGAGAGAAAATATGTGAAAGCAAATGTCTCACAATGGACTTATTCCAGAATATTTAAAGAATTTTTATAATTCAATACAAACAATCCAATTTTCTTAATGAGAAAAAGACTGAACATGTGTTTCGCCAAAGAAGATATACAGATGGCAAATAAACAAATGAAAAGACGCTCGACATCATTAGTCATTAGGGAAATAGAGATTAAACAGAAATTCAAATATTGCTGTGTACACACCAGAATGGCTGAACTAGCTACGGAGTGTTCGCCGGAAGATGGATCAACTGAGACACTCACACACAGATGGTGGGAACGTAAAATGGCACAACCACCTTGTAGAAAGTTTGGCAGTTGCTTAAAAAATTAAACATATACCTGCCATTGTACTCCCAGGATGGCAGAGGAAACGTTGAATGTTTGAGGAAAGAGATGTTCAACAGTTGTCTAAGGAGAATGAATTAACAACAGAAATGTAGAAAAGAGCACTCGGAAGCACTGAGGCTCAAACTGTACTTATTCATGAATAAGTCTTTTTTCTACTCAAATGTTCACGTCAGATTTATTTGTAATAGCCAAAAGCTGAAAATATCCCAAGTATCTATCAACAGACAAATAACTAATCAAATAGTTGCATCCATACAGTAAGATGCTATTCAGAAGTTTAAAAATAACTTTCCCCGTTTGGTACTAGAGATTGAACCCAGACATTCTCCCTCTGAGCTATACCCCCAATCCTTTTTAATTTTTTTTTGAAACAAGATCTTGCTAAGTTGCTGAGAGTATGGCTATGATGCTGAGGCTGTTCTCAAATGTACAATTCTGCTGTCTCCACCTCCCAAGTACTGGGATTGCAGACATGTGCCACCACACCCGGCACCAAGAAATTATTGATGCACAAAACAAGATAAATCAATCTCAAAATACTTACATTTGTTCGAATCCAGACAAAAGTAACTATTGTAAGATTTTATGTATATGATGTTCTAGAAAGTGTGAACTAATCTGCAGTAACATAAAGCAGACTAATGGTTGCCTGGGGAGGAGAGATCAAGAGGTGGCATTAAGAGGGAAAATAGAAAAATATTAGAAAGAGAGGGAGAAAACTTTGGAGAGTGATAGGTACATTTATTTTCTTAATTATGGTTATGATTTCACCATATACTTCAAAATTTATCAAATTTTATACATAAAAATATGCATTTTGTTATACATAAAACATACCTAAACATATATATTTTTAAGCACTGGTAATTAAAATAATGACATTGTAGAGTGAATAGGAGGAATTTTTAAATCTTAAAACTAGATCCTAATATGTTATAAGAAGGCATAACACAGAAAAGGCAACATCTCAAGCAAGTTTGGAGTTAAGGCATGCTGTTAACTCGTGAGTTACAACATGCTACTACAAAAGCTGAATAACTATCTAGAAACAATTAAAATTAGATTCATACTTCATATTATACCATTATATTCCTATGCATATATTCCAAGTAGATCAAAGATTTGCTTATATAACATGCAATCCTAGGAGAATTCCTTTTTAATCTTGGGATGAGGAAGATAAAGGAGGAGTTATATTACTGAGTCCATAAGAAAAAAAATTATAAATCTAAGTAAAATAAAACTCATAGATGGTAAAAAAAGACTATAACAAAATCCATAAACAAATTCAAGAAATAAACAATAGACTGTAAAGAGTAACTTCAAGCCACATTACAAATAACTAATCCCAAAAAGATTTAAAAAGCTCCTAAAATCAGTAAGAAAAAAAATTAAACAGCCCAAAGGAAAAATGGGTAAAGAATAAGAATAGATATATAAAAGTACATACATGCTTAACATTCCTGATAAGAAATGAAAATTAAAACCACGCTAGATAATATATTTTGCCTATCAGCTGAGAAAAACAATCAAACCGTAATGACACTCCATTTTTTCAGGCTGCTCGCATCGATTGTGAGAACGTAAATCAGCACCACAATTATGGAACACACTTGAGCAATATCTGTACAAATTACAAATGCATGTCCTCTTTAACCCCAAAGTTTTATTCCTGAGAATTTATCCTATGGATAATATGGGGTCACTTTCAAAATTGTATGTATGTGTAGACATATATATGTATGTTTATGTGTGACATTATTAACTGTATCTTATGGCAAAATAGCCAAAAGAATTAAAAGGTTTATCAATAGAGAACTGGTGAAAATAATTTTTTCTGGTCTATTTTGCTAATCTGCATGAAGCAATTACAAAAAGAATAAGGTATATTTCTATCATCGACTGATGTGGAAAGATTGCCAACTTACAAGTAAAAAAGAAACTGCAGAAGAATTGTATAGCTCTTACTTTTCTATAAAACAATGGGGTAATAAGGCTCTATGTTTCTTATATGTATCTAAAGGATCTCTGGGAAATAATAATGAAATACTGGTATCCATACAAATAAGGGCAAGCATTTAACTTTGTCAGACTTTATGGCAGAGGCTAACAAGAGATGAGGGAATTGGAAATTGGTCTTGGGTTAATCAGTTAATATGGCCTACACTGTAGTCAATCAATATCCTCTCACACAAATTAAGTAATGAGCAGTAAGTCAGTCCTCATCAAACAGCTGCTTTCTAAGACTTCTTCCTTGGTAGGAATGAAAAAACAGGTATATAAGGACTTAAAATCAATTCATATAGCTCATGGGGTAGTCTATAGCCAAAATAATTTTTAAATGATGCTTGTTTCTTTAATTTACCCACTGGTCACCTATTTTCCTTGATGTTATATGCTGTGTTAGATATTCAGCTAGGGAGTAAACCAGAGAGATTGGTAAGCCAAGCACCCTTCTTTCATTACAGAGTGAGGCCAACTAAAAAAGCTATCGATCAGAGACTAACATAGTGAAAAATCTTGGAAACTCTCTTTAGGGAACACTTGGGAAAGCAGTTTAATTACAGAAAACAATCTCAATTGCTGGCAGAAAAAGCCATTCCTGGCTAACCTGCCGGGTCCCTTCAAAAATATTACAGCCTTGATAAAGGGAAGTCAATACATGTCAAAGCTCAGAGATATATGTTAGACCCCATAGGTATGATGCCTTTTGAATTTGTACAAGAGCTGTCCAAGCCAATGGTATAAATTCAACACTCTTTGACTTATATTTAAAATAAAAGAGGCATGTTTGCAATCCAGTGCACAGATAAAAGAGCCCTCTTTCTCTTGGGAAGCACATATCCTAACCAGTCCAACATACTTTAATTTTGATTTCTGTTTGGTACATAAACAATGTGGGCCCTGCTGAACTTTATGTAAACCCCAGCAGATATATTCATATTTTCAGACAGATCTGAAACGACTCAGCTCTATGGTTGCTGCTGAACAGAAAATCATAGGAACTAGATAGTAAAAGTGTGCATATATATCAGCAAGTAGGAATAGGAAAGATGGTAACTTTCATTAAAAAGAGGTAATGAGAAGTCAGCAAGAGGGAAATTTGTCAGAACAGGCTAAGAGTTGGGATTAGATGGAGCCTCCCAGATCTTTTTAGTTTAGCATGCCCAAAGAGAAGTTCTACTGTTAATTTCATATAATTAACTCCATTTTCTCATCTTCAGAATTTCCAAAAATATTTTATTTCTGCATAAAGGGGGTCCAGGATGGTGCAGATGAGGATTAGACAGGGGATCCAAGATGGTGGGGATGAGGCAGGCTGCAGCTGGCAACGCCTCTGCTGGTTGGAAATGAAATGAAATGAAAGAACAGCTGATCAGAGATGAGTGACAGAGGGGATGTTCTGAATACTGGAAAGTCAAGACCCTGAGCCTTGGTGGGACTCAGAATTCTAGTTACTGAAACAACAAACAAAGGGGGGAAAAATTTAACCCAATCAGCACCTGTACTTTTGAAGTAGGTCTGGGGGTAAGGATAACAAAGAGAGAAAGAGGAAAAGCAAAGCTAACAGGTTTACTTTGAAAACAGGGATAGAAGACAAAGGTAGACTGAGTTAAGTCACTTAATGATGGAGAAATACTTTGCTTTTTTTAATTTGTGGATAGAAAACAGTAGTGGGCAGCCATCCTGCAGTGACCATATCACCACTTCAAGCTGGAGAAGCAATTGCATCTCTACAACTTCATCCCAATTAGTGATGCAATACCAGTTAATACTATCGTAGGGAGCGCCTTTGAAGTGGGAGAGCTGATGGAGAGTACTCATGATCTGGGAATGCTGGGAGCTGCACAGCCAGAGCAGAGCAGAGGGCACAGCACTGCCAGGGAGTGTGGCACATAGGAGGAGGCACACTTCCCTGCCCCTGGCTGCCAGGAGCTCCTCTGTCAGAGACCAAGAAACACAGCACAGCTCTGAACCTCTCCTGTGCCTCCATCCAGTGCCTCTGCCAAGGACAGCACTGCTGAGAGAACAGCAGACACCCTGACACTGGCAGCCACCTGAGCGCCTCTGACAGCACAGGTGGAGCTTGAGGAGCAGCAGGCACCTCTGCCACCATGCCCACTGCTGCCAACTGTCCTTCCATGGACGGCCACAGCCATGCCCCTGCTGCCACCCTGCATCCCAGCTGCCAGGTCGCCTCGTGCCTCTGCCATGTGCAGCCTTGCTGGAAGCACTGAAACCTACAAGGCTGAGCCCACTCCTGTCTTTATAACTAGGAGAGTATGCAAAAAAAAAAAAAGTCCATCTTAAATATCTCAGCAAGAAGACTGAATCTTTTTATGATCATTAGTGTAATAGCTATTTTTCAAGATGAGTTTTGTTATGGCCTCCCTGATTATTGTTTTATAGATCTAACTTATTAGTATTCTCTCAATGAACTGGATTTTTCCCTCAATACCTCTTTTCTTCTTCTTTGTCCCTGTTCCCCTCCCTTCTCTTTCTCTTTTTATTCCCCATTTTTCATCTCCCTTCACTTTTCCGCATTTTTTCTCTTCTTTTATCCTTTCTTTTCTTTTTTCCTCCTTCCAATATAATTGATTACTAAATATATTATCATTAAGGAATGTTTACCTTTTCAGTCTGCTCTAAATTATTTCTCCTTAGTTAATAGAGTTGTGAAGAATGTTAGCACTAGGTTTTTCACATACACTAATTTACACTTTTCTCTTAAGCTACCACTGCAACTGGTGGCCACTCCCTCCTCTCAAAGTGGCTCTGGAAGCAGAATTTAGCGCATTGATTATCCTAATTGGACACAGTGACACTAACATAGACCCCTAATCCAGGGCTTACTATAAAGAGATTGTTGCATATTAAAGGACCCCCACATAAAAGAAGAAGAGGAATCCACATCCATACTGGCACAAAAATAGGACCTCAGAAAGCATGAGAAAACATAATGTCTCCAAAAATTTACCATCCTCAATAACTGAAGGCCAGATATTAATATGGATGAAATTACAAAGATACAAAAAGTTGATTGTTAAATGATCAATAAACTAAAAGAAGATCTAAGCAATGAACTGACAGAGGAAAAATGGGATGTGAACAGTTTGAATAAAAAGCTAGAGATTCTGAAAATGAACCAAACAGAAATCCTGGAAATAAAAAAACATAGTAAATCAAATTAAAAAATCAGTTGAAAAATTCACTAATAGATGAAACCACATAGAGGACAGAATTTTAGGCCTTAAAGACAAGGTATGTGAAATAGAATACTCAATTGGCAATAGAAGAAAAAATATGAGTCTATGATTCCATGAAGTAGAAAGCGGTGGGGAACATTCACAGATTCATCTTATGGGGCCAGTATCACCCTTCTACCAAAACTAGATTAGGGCACATCAATGAAAAAAATGATAGACCCATATACCTGATGAAAATAGATACAAAATCATCAATAAAATATTAGCAACTTGTATTCAAAAACACATTAAGCAGACTGCACATTATGATCAAGTTAATTTTATACCAAAGATGGTTCAACATATGCAAATCAATAAACATAATCCATTATATAAATAGAATTAAGGATACAAATCATATTGTTATCACAATTAATAAAAAGCCCCCAACAAAATCCAGCACTCATTACTTCAACATAATAAAGGTTATATACAACCAACCCAAAGTCAACAAGATAGTGAATGGGGAAAACTGAAAGAATTTTCTCAAAAATTAGGAACAAGACAAGGTCGTTCACTTTCACCACTCCTGTTCAAATATTTGAAATTTTTGCCAGAGAAATTAGGCAAGAGAAGGAAATAAAAGGGATACAAACAGCAAAGGGAGAAGTCAAATTTTCACTGCTTACAGATGATATTATCCTACACTTAGGAGACAAAAAAAATAGCAGAAGACACCTAGAGCTGATAAACAAATGTAGCACAGGCAACTGAATAGGTGACGAACAATTATGCGATGCATGTCAGATAAGGGCGTCTGATGCATTTTACCGCCATTCATCATACTCACTTGTCAGCTGTCTACTGTGACAAATGCAGAGCTTCTTCACTGTTCTTGTGCACCTGTGTGCCAACAACTTACAAGGAATCTAGAAATCTATGTCCAGGACCTCTAAGATTTGAGCTTTTAGAGAAAGCACTCACTATATAGGTTATTAAATATTTTTCAAATGTGTTTAAAATTGCAGTATAGTGCTATCCTATTATAAAGTCACTATTAACATGATTCTTTTCTTTTATTGTTTTAAATAATCACTTAAGGTGTAGTGGTGCACACCTGTAATCCTAGTACTTGGGAGTTAGAGACAGGAGGATTGCTGGTTCAAGGACAGTCTCAGAAACCTAATGAGACCCTGTTTCAAAACAAAATAAGTAAAATCATCACTCAAAAGCCACATTGTATAGTGGAGAAAAAGCACAGAATATGTTATTTCAGTGCTAACTTCCAGCTTGAGTAAATATCTTAAAACCTTTAAACCTCAGTTTCATCCTTTTCAAAAAGAAGACAATATAACCAACCTGGCTGTCCACTTCACAGGGCAGCTATGATTATAACATGCTATTGTCCTCATAAAAAGTGTCTGTAAACTAAAAGACATCAAACAAATACACTACTGATATGATTAAATACAATCAAGAATACAGCATGTAACCTTTGGTGGGAAAAGGGAAACAAAATATATATAGAAAGTATCGCATGACCATACTGAACAACATGTTTCTATTCTAAAAGGTAAAGCAGACAACAAATTTAGATTTTAAAGGCTCTCGGTCACTTCTTTCAAAAGGAAAATAAGTGATAGATCCAAACTGAATATAAGACACTGATCCAAGTAAGAAACCCAAGACTTTATAGTATACTATAATGAAATTTTAAATTGTGAGTGGAGCATGGGCTTCCTCTACAGAGTACACAGAGCATCATCAGAGAGGCAGTATGCCTATGATCAAACTAATCTGATTCCCATAAAAGGTAATGTTCACTGAAAGGTTTTAAGAAACAACTTCTGAGAGATTTCTTTTCATTCAAAATGAACCAAAGTTCTCAAGTCTAAGGAAATCTTAAGATACAATATAATCAACATAAAAATGTTCAATCTACTTAGAAATTCTGAAAAGAAGATATATATTGTAACCTCCAAAATCAGAATGAAAGTCAAGTAGAGCCTTTTCACAAAAGATTAGTCAATGAATAAATGAGTATATCTGAAGATTAACTGTCATCTTCCAAGAGACAAAGCTACCTGGGTAGCATGTGAAAGTTCATTCAACAAATATTCATTGAGTTAGGACCTAGATAATACAGAGTATTTGGTATGATTCCCACTATCCTGATAAAATACCAAAAGACTAATATCTTGTATAATTAAGGGAAAGTTTAACGTAATCAAGTGTCTGTGTGAATGGCATATATGTTAAGCCAAAAGATGCTTCAGCATTTGCTGATAAGTGCCAGAGGCAATCAGAAAGATAAAAACAGTGTGTAAAACATAAAAGTGCTTCACAGAAAAGTGACCAAAGACTGGACTTAGAGAATTGATGTGATTTCAGTATGTGAGAAAGCAACTACAGTTGGAGTTCCCTCAATCCATGGGTTCTGCATCTGCAGATCCTCATTAATCATGTAATAAAAATATTCTTTAAAATACAAAAAGTCTTTAAAAAAAAACCAAAAACTTGTATTTGCCACATACCAAGTATTACACTGCATCAACACAAAGTGATATGTACACATTGCATCAGGTTATATAAGTCATCTAGAGTCAACTTAAAGTATGTATGAGGATTGTATAGCGTATCTGCACTATTTTATGTAAAAGACTTTTATGTAAAATCCCACCCCCACAGATTTTGATATCACTGGGGTGAAGGGCGATGCCCTGGAAGGAATCAACCACGGATACTGCAGGACTAGTGTACTGCGACAAGAGCCAATTCTTTACATGCAATGTTGGAAGGAAATCTTTAACAAGCTGCTTCCATGTCCAGCCTTTTTTTGTGACTTTTTAACAACTCAAACAAGTTAGAAATCAGTAAGAGGAATGACATCAAGAACTAGAACCCTGAAACCTTAGAGACTTTGTTATCAAGTAACAAACCCATGAACCTGACACCCATCACTACATTTCTGGGGAGTGCTTCTCTTCTAATCGAATACCTTTCAGAACCAAAAACTCCCAATTTTACAAAAAAAATTATTCCCCATCTGTGTTTCAGAATATTTCACAGATATGAACTAGAGGTTTCAAAACTTATTTTAAGTACATACACTAAAGTTTCAATTTCCTGTTCATAAAAAACACTGAAAATTCAAGGGGAAAATTCTGCATGATAAAACTAAAGAGTCATATGATTTTTAGATTTCAAAACTAGACCATGTATGAGACTAAAACACCAACTTGCCTAAGACCACAAAACAATTTGGTGATAGAATCATTTTAAATTTAAAGAAGCTTCTTTCATCCATGTACTTGGCATCCATAAAATTACGTAGACAAGGTGCATGTGAAGAGTGTACAGATTTACCATTTCCAACCAGGCACTTTCAAAGGAGAAACTCAGACACAAAGTGCTTTCTAGAAATAAATATCCTCAGAAATGGCATCTCTAGACTTTTTTGACATGTAAAGTCCTGTCCATCATTCTCCTCCTATCTTGTTTTATTTCCTTCACTTCTTTTTTTAAAATGGTGGGATCAACTAATATATATATATATATATATATATATATATATATATATATATATATATATATATATATCACTAGCTGTGAGCTTATTCTCATTTAAATTATTTGAAAATTCTCTAGTGAAAACTTTAACACTTAAACTTATTGCATTATTTTAGTTAAAACATGTCCCCCCCAAAAAAATAATCAAAGTGCTTTGGTCCATAGATGTTGTTCCACCAGCAGTTCATCAGAACTCAATGTTAGTTTAGTTTCTTTCATGCCAAATTTTTGGTTCTTTTAAATTAAGCACATTTAAGAAATGGAGGTTTCTGTTAGCTATCCAAGTCTCTCAACTTTTCCAGGATGTCTTGTCTGGTTAATTCTTGAAATGTCAACTAAAAACAGTGTAATAACTTCCATAATCAAAGGATCCCTGCCAATACAGAATCCAAAGCATTAAATCCTCTTAGTTTTATAACTCACATGGCATGCTAATAAGATTTTTAATTTCATTTATTTTTATTGACTTAAATGAATTCTATCAGTTTTTAAAACTTTAAATATAGGATACATACTTATAACAATTAAAATTAAATAAGAATCAAGTGCAAATCAAATAATAAAACTATGTGATAAGATTAAATTAGAAAACAGCTTGTAAGAACTACTAAAATTAAGCACAAAACTTCATTAATGGCTTATAACTTCACCTGCTAAGAGTGGACTCATGTGTTGTTTATTATATATATATACTGACATGTGTATGTCTCCAATAAGGAGACAGTGCAGTGTAATAGCAAAAGTACAGATTTTAATGGATGTCATAGAATTGAATTCCTTTGCCATGATATTACACCTATTGTTACATTTTACACATAACACATTAATTTATAAATTTGATCTTTCTTATTAAAATTATTTGTTCTTAAGTGAATGTACTGGATGATTTTTTTCAGAGACAAAGATAGAGGTTTATTTAGGAAAGATAGATACAATTTCGAGGGAGAATGTAGGAAGTTGAGAGAGAGAGAGAGAGAGAGAGAGAGAGAGAGAGAGAGAGAGAGAATGAGCTTGTGAACGAGAGCATACTGGATGACTTTTTAAATGTTTCTAAACAAAAAGTGTGATGGTATTCATTTCTTCATTCGTTTATTTAACAGAGAGATGAAAAGACAATTTGTTCAGGACCTACTATGTACGAGGCAATGTGAATAATGTTTTATATACATTATGCAATTTCATCTTCACAACAGTTCTGAGAAGAAAGCCCATTTTGTATCTGTGGAAACTAAAGCTCAGGGAGGTGAGGGCACACTGGTAAGGAGTATCAGATATCCATAAAAGGTAATGTTCTTTTGTATTATGCTCAAGATAAAATAATAAGAACCTGAGAGGTTTTAAGAAACAATTTCTGAGAGATTTCTTTTCATCCAAAATGAACCAAAGTTCTCAAGTCTAAGGAAATCTTAAGATTTAAACTCATTTGTCTGATTGCATACTAATATCCTCACTACTATATGATGTAGTCTTATAGCAATTATTAAATGATAATTTACTTGGTACCAAGACCAACTTAAAACAGAGTTTGAACTCAGAATCAAAATTAGAACATGGTCCTTGAATTTTAAGGAGTTTATACTCCATTTAACTTCACCACCCTAACTAGAGCTATGACAGGTATATCTTTTAATTCAATGACTACTTAAAAATAAGTTAAAATGCATAATCGCAATTACACAGGAGATACATAATGAGGTCCTACTACATGACAGCTGTATGCAAAGTATTATATGCAACAAATAAAGTAAAAATAAACCACTGCTTACACTAAATAGTGATGTTCATTAGAATCTGAGATATAGGTAACAGATGTAAAAAAAAATCTGTAGCTTTTAACTTTTGTTTGGTGACTACTAAATATTTTCTGTTCCACCTAATGCTGAATAAGCTTTCCTCATTTATTTCTAAGTCAGAATTAATGCTTTTATACTTAGGACAACTTCTGACTCCTTGCCATTTATACCATTAAATTCTATAGAATTAAATCTACACATCTACATTGCTATTTTGTATATCATCATTTAAATATTTATATATCATCTTTTACCAAAAAGTATATAGAGTGCCTTCTAAGGATACATACAATACAAATTAGTATAAGTTAAAATTGGTCAAAATAAAACATAAAAGTGAAGACAAAGTGAGCTAGCTATACATCAAGGCAGTGACCCCAAATTTGGCTCTTTTCTTTCTAGCAGACAACCTGAAATTTAAAATAAAAATTATCACATACAGAATCTACAGTCCAAAAGGGATTTTTTGTTGCTTAACATAAAAAAATTATCTTTGATATTAAGATGTTTTCATTTTTTCAAAACTTCTTTAAAAACATGTGAGTTGATAAACATTCTTCATCCATACAATATATGCAACAAAACCTTGATGAACCGGGTTTTTATCACTCCAAGAGTAAAAGAAAAGGTACTGAGTTGTATGTTTATAGCTTTGGATCCCCACTGCTCATAAACACACCACCCACTAAAAAAGCAGAATCTTGTTTGTTTAATAAATCTCCAGGCCCTCTTCCACTGAACAGACTCAACACACTGGGCGAGCAGGAATCTGAAACAGGTGTAGAAGGTAGGTTCTTTTACTTAATAAACGAACTCCATACTAGACAAAAAAGGGAAGAGATATAGGAAGCCTGTATGACCTGGATTTAAAAAAAAAGAGCTTCGTAAGAGCTCACAATGGAATGGAAGAGAGAAATCGCACAGCTGCTGCTTATGGAAAATTGGGGCAACGAAAAAAATAAGGAAAAATAAAAAAGCTTTATTGTGTTATGCAATTAATTCCTTTAGGCTGTTATGCAATTATTTCCCCTTTGGCTGTTTGATTAAAAAGAAAAGTAGTAAAGATTCAAATTTCTTTTCAATTATTTTGGATGCCACTTTTGTTTCTCTGAATAAAACAAGCCATGAGATGGTTAGCTTTATGCCACTTATATTCTAATGACCTCAGTATAGAATAATGGCATCCCAGGGCTGCCTGTGGTTCCAGCCATCTGCACACTGTCTCACAGTGGACAGGAAGGGACTTCTCCATCTGTCCAAAATTCAGTTATGCATAAATGAGACTTTTTTAAGTTTTTCAAACCCCATATGTTTTCTTTCAGAAACTACAGAAGACATGATGGGAAAATTTGAACCCAAATGAGCACTTTCACCAATTAAAATTTTTAAGGTGCTCCAAATTTCTTTGGAGACCCGTGTCTCCCAGAATTTAGTTAACTAGTCTTTTCCAGTCTTCTTAAAATAAGGGCTGCACTACTGTTTCCATAGACTATTAAAAAGACATGTGTATATGATAAGAAACACTATGAAAACAGTTTGGAGAATTGTTTAAGTTGGAAAAAGAAATCATATATAAAACCATTTACCAACTCCCTGGGCTTTCTTTCCTCTTTCTCGGTTCATTCATCTAACCATTGCTGCAAGTGAAACAAGCATTCTGGGCTAAAAGCAGCAGCATACCATAGCAAGACATAGCAACATAGCACAGCAAGACAGCTGTGTCCCAGAACACATTCCCACAGAAGGGCAGGCAGTAGGTGTGGTACCTAGCGCCCGGTGGGGCCACAGTCTGAAGGATTTCAGAAACACTTGGGGAGGGAGTGTTGGAGGCCAGCACAAACCTCACAGTCATACAGATAGAAGCTATGGACCCTTGCAGTGAGGCATTAAGATCAGTGTGGCCTCCTGGATGCACTCAGGATAATAAGAGATTTAAATCATTCACAAAGTAGAAATAGTATCAACTGACCTGTTCATGTCTCTACATTGATTCAAGCATCTAAAGATGAAATGCACAACAGTACATTCAGAAACCATAATGAAAAACATAAGTATACAGTAATACTATAGCTAACTTCCAAATTTAAAAACTTTTTTTTATAAATTGTGAGTAGTGTAAGCCCTGATTCTAAATATCTGAAGTACCATGCATTGTAGAGAAAGGGCTTCTAAAAATAAGGCATAACTTGTTGAGAGAGTCTGACCTAAAGCATGGGGAGTTTTTATAATTAGAGTCTGAACTAAAGCATGGGGAGTTTTTATAACTAGAGACATGGAATTTAATTCTATTTTTTACACTCATCACTGTTCTCAACTATTTGGGATTCTTCTGAGCAGAAATCATTCCTTACAAAGTCCTTACCCAAGTCTCAGCTTCCACACCTACATCTACGTCCATCTCTTTCTGCTATCACAACATACCACCCTTATCCTCTCTTCAAATGGGAAAATAGACCATTCTCATGTTTTCTTACCTTAAGACCTGACTTCAATACTTGTTTGAACTGTGTAAAAAGCCTTCATTAAACATCAGCAAAAACAGACTAATCAAAGATTCCAGGGGGGAAGGAACAAAAGAGATAAAAAAAAATAGAGAGCACTGGGGAACATCTCCTCAAAGAAAAGAAAAAAAGGATTTAATCTTTAATCAAACAGCCTTGGGATTAAACTTGAGAATTGTCATGATAAATGAAATAGAAGGGGTTTCATTTAATCATGACTAAAATACTGAGAATAATAATATAGGACAGAGTACCTGTTACTTAGTGATTATATGACTAATACTAATTACTTTAAGAAACCTGGCCACAGGCATTAACATGAGTTCTGTGTAATGTTAATCTCAAAGTATCCCATAAATTTCTTCTGTTCACTCAAGTCTGGTCAAAAGCATAGAAACGCATATCTAATTCTTACAAAAGCTAATATATTTGTCCAGATTTCATTCCAAAATTTCCACCCTACCTACATATCCTCCTTCACACTGTCTAAAGTTCTGACCTGCAATAGGAAGCCCATTAGTGAAATCCCCATGAGAAGTGGGTATTGCTGTCAAACAGAAGCTAACATCAGCATTGTAAAATATAGAGAATCTTTCATAACATGAAAGATAGCATGGGTGTCTGCAAGAGTCATGCTTACTTTGAAATATGCCCTAGGATTCTTAGTAATGTGGACTCTCCATCAGAGTCATCATTTTGCAAGGAAAGAATAGGTCTCCTAAATCTTAAAGAGATTTCTACACAATACTGGCCAAGATAATTTGATCCATTATGACCAGACAGCTGTTGCATTATAATATATCTATTAGAATAATGATTCTTACCTCTAGGATTTTAGTCAAATAGGAATCTGAAGACTAATTCAAATAAAAATACAAGGTGGCAGCATTAAAAAAAAATCCATTGAAAACTGTCTATAGTATCTATAATTATTCAAGTTATTTCTAGGGAAAGCCTATCCCCTGGGCCAATGTTGTGTGACTTTTTTTATTGCTACATAACTTAAAAGTGCCTTTCATGCTCAGCAGGCACATAATAGGCAAAGAACTGATAAACTAAAATGCTATCATAAGAATATAAATCAAAAAATCAATAAAATTTGGCATAGATGCCCAAATATGACAAAAATTATATACTATGTCACTTATTCACCACCAACTGAAAGGGGGACATTAAAAGCATCATGTTTTAATTCTAGTTTTTAACTCTTGTACACTTTCCCCCACCAATTTATTTTATTTTATTTTATTTTTATTTTTATTTTTATTTTGCGGTACCAGGGATGGAAGCCAGGAGAATTCTACCTCTGAGCTCCACCTCCAGCCCTATTTTTTATTCTTTATTTTGAAACAGGGTCTCACTGAGTTGGAAAGGGCCTAAGTATCTGAGGCTGTCCACAAACTGCAATTCTTTTGTCTTAGCCTCCCAAACACTGGGATTACAAGCCCTGCACCCTCACCAAATTATCTACTTATATATACTTTCTCTTCAAATATAAATTAATTGGGTGATGTGTGCATGTATGTTTCCACCATCTTTTATCCCATTAAGATATGTAACTACAATGCACCAATAAAATAATTTTTTAAAGATATAAATGAATATCTTACCCTTAAACAAGAAAAAAATCATAGCGGTCGCTCAACAGATCTAATCAACTTGTTCACTTTAAAAAAGAATCAATTAAAATTTAATCTTTAAAAACAAATCTAACTGTTAACCATAGAGTAATGATGCTTTAACGAATTGTTCTACAACTTGACCGGCAGATGGGATATCTCTCCTGTGCTGCAACACAAGGAGACACTGGTGAGAAAAATCTAAGAAACTCTGTCAGTACAGGAAGTGTTAGAAACACCACAGGAAGGAGCAATTTATAATCATTTTCTCCTCCACATAATTTAAAGCTGTAGACTGGGAGCCAAATGATGGCGGGGGACACACCTCCTACCAAGCAAGAATTAAGATAGCCAGCTTTAATAGAAGCAACACAGAACTAATTATTCTCATCAATTTCCTTCACAGTGTTAATACGAAACATCAGCACTATAGTGCTGACAGCAGCAGACAGGGAAGTGGTAGAAATTTTTGATCCAGCATTTTACCTTAAACTTAGCTTAGCACAGCATAGCCATATCTATATTAGAAGAGCACAAACAGAACTAGATAGAATCTGAACAGCACAAAGCATTTTCAGATCACAATTATGTGGATTCTAACTGGTAAAGTTACATAACAACAAGTGCTTACATCAACCCCATTATTCAACTGAATCCCTCAACAACCTGCGTGGATAGGACTATTTCCTTATTTTACAAACAAGAAAACAGAGGCCGAGCATGGTGGCACATGCTTGCAATATCAGTATTTGAGAGGCTGAGACAGAGGATCGCAGGTTCGAGGCCAGCCTCAGCTACTTAATGAGGCCCTCTGCAACTTAGTGAGACCATTTCCAAATGGAGAATTTCAAAAAAAAAGGGCTGACGGTGTATTTTGGGGGAAGGAGTGTAAGTGAACAACTTTTAGGTTCTAATAAATGCTATACTGCAAACCACACCATCTTTTAACACCCAAATTAGTATGTACAAGTAGACTTTAGTGTATGCATGTAATTTTTCTGGGTACTTCAGACATCCAAAAATACTATTTACCCAAGTGATGCTAATAATATGCAATAGAATATATAAAAACTACTATAAAGATGCAATTTTATTGGCTTTTAACACACGAAACCATACAGACTAAATTTAAAACCTCTTAGAAAATAACTTCAGAATGCACAGGAAAATTTACAACTAAATTAAAACAATCAGTTAAAAGTTATTGCTCCCATCCTAAATTGTGAGAGCTCGTCTAATAATGAGTCTGGACTACTGTGTTCATTTTAGATATAAGATCTTGGTATAGACTATTTCTAGGCCAAAACGAAAACAAAAAAATAAACAAAATAAAATACACTGATTACCAGTGAGTACACATTAAAATAATGACATAATAAAAGTAAAGCTCCTTACAAAAGGGAAAGTATTAAATCTTGAGTTAAGTTTGTGGAGTGAATTCACCCCATAAAACCTCAACAGAGTCACGCATTGTGCTTATACTTATAATCCCAGTACCTGGGAAGCTGAGACAGAAGGACCGCGGGTTCAAGGCCAGCCTCAGTAACTTAGCAAGACCCTCAGCAACTGAACTACACCTTGTTTGAAAATAAAAAATAAAATAAAGCTGGGGTATGACTCTGATGTAGAATGCCCCTGGGTTCAGCCTCCAGTGCCAAAAAAATTATTAGAAGCCATTTTATGTAATAAAATAAATGAAAGAAAATATAAAATATAAGGCTGTTACATACTGTAAAGATATTTTCCCATATGCAAGAGAAATCATACCTTAATAAAGGTTTTTAAATCCAATTCCTAACACACTTAGTACATAACTATGAGGAAGATATATTGAATTTTAAACCTCACTTCTTCATTTGTATTCTTACATATGGTAAAATAAACTTAAATTTCATCCAAATACTGGCATAAGTATATTCAATATTGAAGCATATGTTCGTGCAAAACAGTATTCATAACAAGATAAGAGCCAAAAAGGAAAAACAATCCAAATGCCCATCAACTCCTAAATAAGCCACCTGTGGCATATATTCAAGAACTTGGAAATGGAAACGAATGACATACTGATCCATGCTGCAACAGGAATGATTCTCAAAAAAACTGTGCCATCAGATTGTCCATCACAATGCAATCCTTCAGTGAATCAAAGAAAAATAAAAAATATTCTTAGTATTTCATAAAGCAAGCAATAAAGAGAGAAGACTTATTAAAAGCATCATGACACGGAGTATCAGTTCAAAAAGTTCAGAACTGGCCAGTTCACCTAACACACTGTTGGTCTGAATGTAAATTAGAATAGCCAATATGAAAAACAATTTGGAAGTGCTTTTGAAAATTAAGAATAGAACTATTATATGATCCAGCAATCCCACAACTGGATATATATCCAAAGGGTATAAAAGTAGTATGTTGAAGAGATTTGTACTCTGATATTCATTACAAGCATTATTTACAACAGCCAAAATATGGACTCAACCTAAGTGTTTGTCAGCAGATGAAAAAATATAGAAAATGAAGTACACATCACCTTTAAAAAAGAACTCCTACATTTGCAGCAACATGGGTGAATTTGGAGGAACTGTAGAGTTCAAAATAAGCCAGATACCGAAAGAGAAATGCTGTGTGATCTGATTTACATATGAAATCTAAAAAGATGTTGAATTCATAAAAATAAAGAACAGAATGGTGATTACCAGAGGTTAGGGATTGTTGGTCAAAGGATACAAAACTTCAGTAAGAGAGGCGAATAATTCCAAGAGATCTATTACCCAACATGATGCTTATGGTTAACAATAATGTATTGTTTTCTTGACGATTGCTAAGAGCTAGGCTCTCTGGTGCACAACTGTATTCTCAGCTATTTGGGAGGCTAAGGTGGAAGGATTCCAAGTTTGGAGCCAATCTCAGTAACTTAGCAAGACCTTGTCTCAAAAATGAAAAAAGGCAGTAGGCAGGTGATATATCTCAGTGGTAAAGCACTTCTAGATTTGATCCCCAGTACTGGGGGAAAGAGGAATGAAGGAAGAAAAGAAAGAGGAAAAAAAGAAAGAAAGGAAGGGAGGGAAAAAGGGAAGGGAAGGAATTGTGAAGAGTAGACCTTAAGTGTTTCCATCACCCAACAAAAAATGATCAGTATATGAGGCAATGTATATATTAATTAGTTCAATTTAGCCATTCCACAATATACACATAGCTCAAAACATCATGTTATACATAATAAATACATACAATTTATATTTGTCAATTTATTTTTTAATCATTCATATCATTTTAATGCATGTACTCTTTTTTTTTCCTTTGGTGGTACTGGGGTTCCTGGAAACCCTTCTACCTCCAGGTTACCCTCCCACACCTATTTTTATACTTTTTTAAATTTGAAAACAGGGTTTCTTATGCCAGCGAGGCTGGCTTCAAACCTGCACGATCCTCCTGTCTCTGCCTCCCAAGCACGGGGACTACAAGCGTGCGCCACCACGCCCGGCTGCATGTTCTCTTTTTTGTGTTTTTTCTTGCATTATAGTCTCACATCATAAAGTAAATCATCTTGACAATGACATACATGAACACACTCTTTATAGTTACCAATTTAAATATTTTTAAAAAACAATATGTATATTTATCAGAATTCTTGGTATGCAGTAGTCCCCTCCACACGCACACACACATCCCACTCATCTACAGTTTCAATTTTCAAGGCTTCAGTGGTCAGCTGCACTCTGAAAAATATCAAATGGAAAAAATCCAGGGATAAAGGATCTGTGAGTTCTAAATTGCATGCCCTTCTGAGTAGGATGAAGCATTCCTTGCCACCTAGCTCTGTCCTGTCAAGGACATGGATAAACCCTTTGCCCAGAACATCCACACCCTGTACTACCCACCCACCTGTCAGTCACTTAGGAGCCATCTTGTCAGATCAAATGTCACAACCTAGAAGCACTTGTGTTTGTGACCCTGGTTTTACTTAATAATGGCCCCAAGATACAAAAGTAGTGAGGTGGGCCATTCAGATATGCCAGTGAAAGCCATAATAAGTGCTTCCTTTAAGGGAAAAGGTGAAAAATCTTGACTATGATAGTGAGGAAAAAAAATCACATGCTGAGATTACTCAGAGCAACCATAAATTGCTGTTATTACTCTCTTACTGTGCCTAATTATAAATCAAACTTTATTGTAATGATGCATGTAAAAGAAAAAAGCACGGTATATCAGTATATATAGGATTTGGTACTATCTGTCATTGCAGGCATCCACTGCAGGTATTAAACACCTCCAGCACATTAAGAGTGTCTGCTTTATTGACTTTGTTCCCAGTATTAATTGTGAATCTTTGGATGGACTAAAACCATGTGTTATAATGACTGGTGAATTCAACCTTTCCTACTATGGTCTGGGAAACACTTTTTAAAAGTATAATGAAGACATTTAATGAAATGAACTTTAAATGCATTTATCTAATTAGATCTGATAATACATCATAATACATATATATAATACATATATATCACCTTTTCCTTCTAAAGAAAATGAAGTTTTAACTTTTTTTAATCTTCTATACATGTCTCTAGAGTAATTCTGTCATCCAATGCAAATAAATTAAAACTCTCATATTCAGGGAAAAATATAAATGAATACCACAAAATAATTGGTCTTCAGAAATTTAGAAACAATTGTAATTTCAATCTTTCCTTTGCCAGAAAACATACCTGTCAACTGAGATAATCCAGAATTATAAATCAAATCTCATTCTTTTATAAAAACAAAACAAAAGCTTAGTGTCTATATTTGTAGAAATCCATTTTCTTAAATGAAGTACATATTTAACATAACTGTCCCTTCTGAGTTAGACAGGATACTTTAAAAGCCTTTTACAAACCAACAACAACAAATAAGCTAGCTGTATTTTATTTTTACAAATGAAAAATCATGTAAATCTATTTATGTATGTTATACTTTTTTTTTTTTTTTGGTGGTGCTGGGGTTCCTGGAAGCCCTTCTACCTCAGGGCTACACTCCCAGACCTATTTTATTTTTTGGAAACAGGGTCTCCTAAGCCAGTGAAGCTGGCTTCGAACCTGCGCGATCCTCCTGTCTCCGCCTCCCAAGCGCGGGGATTACAAGCGTGCGCCACCACGCCCGGCTGTATGTTATACTTTTAATTCCCTAAAACTAATCCAAGAAATAACAAATAGTTGTTACATAAACTATGCATAATATAATTTTTCAATTACTATAATTAAAGTGTTACCTTTTAATACTTCTAAATTATAAATAATGTCAAAATATAACCTATTATAAAACTAGATTATTATAAATTCTAGATTAATTTATAAAAATAAATTAATCTAATTGGTAAATGAACAGAAGCAATCTGTTAAGACCCTGGACTCACAAGACAGATTATCTGGGTTCAAGTCCCAGCTTTGCCTTTTCTATCTGTATAACTACAGACAATAATTTAACTTTCTTGTGACACACCTAAAAACAGGAAGAATATTGGTATCTAATCCATGGAGATTTTAGGAAAATTAAGTGAGCCAATATGTACAACACACCTAGAATGTTTCCTGGCTTTTAATACGTATTAATTATTTCATCTTCATTTGTTACATGTTTTATTTTTTCAGAGGTCAAGAGTATAGTTTTTATTTTATTATCTTTGTTTTATTATTATCTTTATTTTTCAGAACATAGAGTACTGTTATATTAAGTCAAATGGTAAAAATAGTTCATTCCCTCCTTATTACTAATAGAGTTAATATGTTTATTCTTTGGGAGGTAATGAGTCTTTACACCATTGAAGTAAAGGCTGTCAAAATTAATAGTTTTTGTTGTTTTCGAGAAAAGTTCTTCCAGTTCATTTACTGTAATATAATGGGGTGTGTCACAGATAGAGTACATGTAAATGTGCCTGCTTCATAAATGAAACATTATCTTCCTCTTATTATTTTAGAATATTGCTTGACAGGCCCTCTTCACTAGAGAAAAAATGGAAGTCTAAGGAGTAGAAAGAAGTTAAATTCTTCTCAATCATTGGAATCAAAAGCCATCAATAAAATCTGTACTTCCTGCTATCAGGATTGACAAGAAAGACAAGGTCTTTCACTAACACTACTTAAAGAGCTAAAACATCTGAGCTATCTGTTAATTTGCAGGTTGGAGGCCATTACATTTAACTGTGAGAAATGTCAATATAAAAGAGAAAACATTCTATCAGAAATTCAGCCATGGAGATTTTGCCCTAGAATTATACTTTCATGAATAACTCATGAAGTTAATTTATTTCTACCACCAAATATTTTGGGTTATAAAGTTAATTTCTTTCTACCACCAAATAATTTTGCTTTTCTGTTTGTTTTCTTTTGGTTTTTGTAGACCAACCTAGATTCATTCTAACATCTTTATAGATCATATAGGAAAAATAAATATGCTTCAAGTACAATAATACATCAGCTTCAGAAGACTAAGCACAAGGACACCTTTTCCATGGTCACACGAACACCATGCCACCTCTTCACACATCATGGACTTTGCTTTTGGGTACATTAAGCACTCTGTTTATATAATAACCTTTCTTTGCATTTTAACACTAAATATCAGTATTTACTTATTCTTAAATTGCCTACATATCTTAATAAATCATGATTTTTATCATAAACAGGAAGTCAGATAAATAAAATTTTTCTAATACAGATGTTTATATTCTTTCTCAAATCTGCAGAGTGCTATGATGTTGTATAAACTTGAAAACAAATATATGCTGAACAAATTAGTATACTGCTATTGGTGACATCAGAATGAACTCATAAACTTCTAATATATACAAACATACAGAAACATAACATATGCAATGTATATTTGTGTATAATATTGGTATTAAGACAAACCAATACCATATGTACACTGAAGATAAAATATCACTTTCATTCTACTTCTATCAAAAATTTATAGTCTGATTTTAATAAAAAAGTCACCTAAAAAATCCAAATTGAAGGACATTCACCCAAAAAACTGGCCTGTACCATTATAAAATTATACGGTCAAAAAATAAGCAGCGCCAGGCATGGTGGCGAATGCTTGTAATCCCCGTGCTTGGGAGGCGGAGACAGGAGGATCGCACAGGTTCGAAGCTAGCCTTGCTGGCTTAAGAGACCCTGTTTCCAAATAAAAATGTAAAATAGGTCTGGGAGTGTAGCCCAGAGGTAGAAGGGTTTCCAGGAACCCCAGTACCACCAAAAAAAAAAAAAAATCTGAGAAACTCATCCAGACTAAGGAAACAACAAAACAATGTAATATGTGATCTTGGACTAGATTCAGGACTGTGAAAAATAATCATGATTTTTTTTCAGAGATTTTATTTTTTATTAGGAAAACAATAACACAACAATAACACTTTCAAGGAGAATACAGGCCATCTTGAGAGTAAGAGATATGTTTTGGTATTCAGTTTTATATGGAGACTTCATAACATGAGCTTCAAAAAAACCAGGTGAAACACACCTGTATAATACATAGCATTTGATACTTCAAAATGAACAATGTGCATATACATTCCAGAATGCATATAATTTCTATGAAAGAAGGAACAAAAATTTCAAAACAATTGCCAGAAAATAAGGCATTTCAATGTGGAAAGTAGGGGTAATTTCACTTGCCAGGATTCTTACTAACAGCAGCTGAAGTACATTGTCATCAAAAGTATACGGTGTGTCACTAAACTGACATGGCAGAATTCTTTGCTAAACTTGGGTCACATCAAGGACACAGATGAGAAGAGGATGCAGAGAAGTTGGACAAAGTTTTCTCAAGGAGAGTCTTTGTCATACTGTGCCTCTAAGAACCTGGCCATAGTAAACCCTTTTTTCTTGCCTCTTATATTTCAAATCATGAATTGTTTACTAATATTTGTTACTGTGTTTAATCAGCATCCAATATATTTTACTTTGGCTCTGAAAGCCAGACATAGCTTCCATAATGCCAGTCTCAACGTGAGAATGCCAAACATAAGGTTTCCATCTACTTGTAAATACTGCCAGTGAGACTCAGTTTACTCTCATTTGTATGACATTCTTCTGGAGACACTCCCATATATTACTAGCTCTATGGTGCCTCCAAATTTCTCATATTTAAGGACTAGTTATTTTGCAGGATGATAAGATTTCTGAGCTTCCAGAGAATCATGATGTTCTCTAATTATGTTCAATATTTACTATTTTCTTAGGTTAGCTCTCTTACAATGGGCCCATATTTATTCAGTGTCAAATACCTGCTGTCTGATTTTTTTTTCTAAGTTATAAATTATGAGTTCATTTTTGGAGTGATCATCTTTTAGGAGCAAGATTCGATTCTCCATGTGGTCTAATTGATTGTTTATAGTTTGAATTGATGCCTTTACTTCAATTATTGCATCCTTTATTTCTTGTAGACTCTAAATTCTTTTATTATTTCTTTATTATTATTATTTCTTTATTATTTCTACAGTTATATTCTTGATTTGCTCTTCTGGAGATCTCTGAATTTCTGTGTTATCAGATTCTGATATTGTGGGGTTTTGGGCATTCATTGCTCAATTATTGTTCCTCTTTCCCATTATTTCAGAAGTTTGTGCCTTCTCTGGGTTCTTCCCAGGGTTACCACAAATTCACTTAAGGTGTTCTGGATCTCGAGTTTGTGGTAATCTCAGCTGCCACTACTCCTTTACTGGGTTGTATTGCAAAGTCTCAGACCCAGGGAGCTAACTGAGGCTGTGTGAGACCATAGGGGTGCCGGGCTGGGCGTTTCCCTATGGAAATCTGCTACTAGAGTGTGGTATCTCTGCCACTGCTACTCCTTCACTGGGTTGGAATGCAAAATCTCTGGCCCAGGGAAATGATCAAACCTGCATAAGTCCCTGTGGGTGCAATGCAGGGATTTCTCCTGTAGGGGATGCAATTTCACTTATAGTGGTTGTGTGTGCTGATCAAGAGTTGGCAGGATGAACTCTAAGCCACTGCTGGCAATATAGTGCTGCTGCCATTCCCTTTGCCATGAGGCTGGCATATTTCTTCTCTGGCTTTGAGCTCCTCTCTGAGTCCTTGGAGGGTGTGATGAGCTTGGCCATTGGGAGTTTTAGACACTCTTTGCACTGAAAGAACTGTTGAACTACACCTGAATGATCCACATCTGCTTGCCTCACCTCCTAGTTTACTCTTCCTCTCTGGAGCCTGGTGCTGTGAGCCAAGATGGTGTTGGCACAGCTCTGCTGCCAAAATGTAGGCTTGTTTCTTCTCTGGTCTCTGGTTGTTCTTCTAGTCTTCTTTTTCTCTGTCCCTTGTATTTACAGTTTCTATTTTTCTTTTCTTTTTTTGTCTTTTTTTAAATTTTTTTTTATTGGTGCATTATATTCATACAACTTATTGGGGTAAAAAACTTGTGTGTACAAACATGTACTCATCGCTGATTTAACCCCTACCCAAATCCCACCCCATTCCCTCCCCGTCCCTCCCTCCCTTATTTGGCTTAGTGATTGACTTCGATATGTTTAAGTACATTGTGAGCTTTAGAGATTTTCCTCTTCCCCCCTCATTTCTCCTCCTATAGGTTGTCTTGTTTGCTCCTCTTTTCTCCCTAACTCTCACATATTAGGGAAAGCATCTGATTTCTTATTTTTTGTGCCTGACTAATCTCACTTAGCATAATGTCCTCCAGTTCCATCCATTTCCCTGAAAATGATGTAATTGAATTTTTTTTTTGATGGCTGAGTAAAATTCCATTGTGTATATATCCCACAGTTTTGTAATCCATTCATCTGTTGATGGACATCTTGCCTGGTTCCACAGTTTGGCTATGGTGAATTGTGCAGCTATGAACATAGATACACATGCATTAGTTTGGTAGTTTGGTTTCTTTTCTTTTGGGTAGATACCCAACAGTGGTATTGCTGGATCAAATGGTAGATTTGTTCCCATTCTTCTGAGGATTCTCCATACTGTTTTCCAAAGTGGTTGCACTAATTTGCAATCCCACCAACAATGTCTTAGAGTTCCCACTTCTCCACATCCTCGCCAGCATCTGTTGTTGTTTGTGTTTTGAATGATGGCCATTCTAGTTGGAGTTAGGTGAAATCTCAGGGTAGTTTTGATTTGCATCTCTCTGATTGCCAGTGATGTTGAGCATTTTTTCATGCATTTATTGGCCATTTGAATTTCTTCTTTCATGAAGTGTCTATTTAGTTCACTTGCCCATTTTGTTATTGGATGCTTTGTTTTCTTAGTGTTGAGTTTCTTGAGTTCTCTGTATATTCTAGATATTAGTCCTCTATCAGTGGTATAGGTGGCAAAAATCTTCTCCCATTCTGTTGGCTCTCGATTGAGATTCTTGATAGTTTCCTTTGCTGAACAGAAGCTCTTCAGTTTCATGCAATCCCATGTATTGATTCTCCTTTTAATTTGTTGTGCCTTTGGGGTCTTGTTGAGGAAATGTTTGTCTGTGCCTATGTGTTGTAGTGTTGGACCTATGCCCTCTTCAAGGAGCTTCAAAGTCTCTGGTTTAATTTCCAAGTCTTTGATCCATCATGAGTTGACTTTTGTACAAGGTGAAAAAGTGGGATTAACATCCAATTTTCTGCATATGGTTAACCAGTTTTGCCAACACCATTTGTTGAAGAGGCTATCTTTTTTCCAGTGTATGTTTTTGGCCTCTTTGTCAAAAATCAATTGGCTGAAAGTGTGTGGACTCGTTTCTGGGTCTTCTATTCTGCTCCGTTGGTCTACATATCTGTTCCTTTGCCAGTACCATGCTGTTTTTATTACAATAGCTTTGTAGTATAGTTTAAAGTCAGGTATTGTGATTCCTCCTGCGTGGTTTTTGTTGCTGAGAACTACATTGGCTATTCTCAGCTTTTTGTTATTCCAGATAAATTTAAGGACTGATTTTTCTATGTCTGTGAGGAATGATCTTGGTAGTTTAATGGGCATTGCATTAAATCTGTAGATCACTTTTGGGAGGATGGCCATTTTAATGATATTTATTCTGCCAATCCATGAACATGGAAGATCTTTCCATCTTCTAAGATCTTCTTCGATTTCTTTTTTCTGTGTTTTATAATTTTCTTTGTAGAGATCTTTTACCTCCTTGGTCAAGTTTATTCCTAGGTATTTTAATTTTTGTGGGAGATCCTGAGTGGAAGTGTTTTCTGAATTTCTTTTTCAGTGGATTTATGGTTGGTGTACAGGAAAGCTTCTGATTTCTTAAGATTGATTTTGTATCCAGATACCTTGCTGAATTTGTTGATCAGTTCTATAAGCCTTTTGGTTGAGTTTGTTGGGTTTTCTAAATATAGTATCATGTCATCTGCAAATAGTGAAAGCTTAAGTTCTTCTTTTCCTATTTGTACTCCTTTGATTTCCTTTTCTTGCCTTATTGCTCTGGCTAGAGTCTCTAGTACTATATTGAAGAGAAGTGGTGATAGTGGACATCCTTGTCTCGTTCCAGTTTTTAGGGGGAATTCTTGAAGTTTTTCCCCATTTAATATGATGTTGGCAGTGGGCTTATTGTAGATTGCCTTAATAATGTTGAGATATGTTCCTTCTATTCTAATTCTCTGCAGTGTTTTTATCACAAATGGATGTTGAATTTTATCAAATGCATTTTCAGCATCTATTGAGATGATCATGTGGTTTTTGTCTTTGATTCTGTTTATATGATGAATTACATGGATTGATTTTCATATATTGAACCAGCCTTGCATCCCTGGGATGAACCCTACCTGGTCATGGTGAATGATTTTCTTGATGTGGTTTTGAATGCGTGTTTCTAGTATTTTGTTTAATAGTTTTGCATCCGAGTTCATCAGAGATATAGGCCTGTAGTTTTCCTTCCTTGAACTGTCTTTATTCGGTTTGGGTATTAGTGTGATGTTGGCTTCATAGAATGTATTTGGGAGAGTCCCGGTTTTTTCTATTTCCTGAAATAGTTTGAGTAGTATTGGGATTAGTTCTCCTATAAAGGTTTTATAGAATTCACTTGGGAAACCATCTGGTCCTGGGCTTTTCTTTGATGGTAAGCTCTTTATTGCTATTTCAATCTCTTTGATTGTTATTGGTTGGTTTAAGTGTTCTATATCTTCTTGACTCAGTTTAGGAAGGTTGTATTTATCTAGGAAGTTGTCGATTTCCTCCAGATTTTCCATTTTGTTGGAGTATAGTTCTTCAAAGTAGTTTCTGATAATCCTCTGGATTTCTACGCTGTCAGTAGTAATGTCTCCATTTTCATCCCTTATCTTCATAATTTGGGTTGATTCTTTTTTTAGTTAGGTTGGCTAGTGGTTTATCAATCTTGTTAATTTTTTCAAGAAACCAGCTTTTGGTTTTGTTGATTTTCTGTATTGTTTTTTTATTCTCTATTTCATTGATTTCTGCTCTAATTTTAATAATTTCCCGTCTTCTGCTGGCTTTGGGGTTCAATTGTTCCTGCTTTTCAAGGGCTTTGAGGTGTGTCATAAGGCTATTTATTTGAAGATTTTCTGTTTTTCTTATGTGAGCACTCAGTGCTATAAATTTTCCTCTTAATACTGCCTTCAAAGTGTCCCAGAGGTTTTGATATGTTGTTTCTTTATTTTAATTTGTTTCTAGAAATTTCTTGATTTTACCTCTTACATCTTCTATGACCCATTCTTCATTCAGAAGTGTGGTGTTCAGTCTCCACATGTTTATGTTGTTTATCTGGGTCTTCTTATAGTTGATTTCTAGTTTCATTCCATTATGGTCTGAAATGACACAGGGAAGTACGTAACATTTTTTAAATTTGCTAGTGCTCATTTTGTGTCCCAGGATGTGATCTATTTTGGAGAAGGTTCCATGAGCAGCTGAGAAAAATTTAAACTCTGCTGTATTTGGGTAAAATATTCTATATGTGTCCACAGGTCCATTTGGTTAATGGTGTTCTTTAGTTCTGAGACATCTTTACTGACCCTTTGTCTGGAAGATCGGTCTAGTATTGTGAGAGGTATGCTGAAGTCTCCCAGTATTATTGTGTTGGGATTTATGTGTGACTTCATGTCACAAAGAGTTTGATTTATGAAAGTAGCTGCCCCTATGTTTGGGGCATAGATGTTGATTATTGTTATTTCCTCTTGCTGGACTATTCCTTTTACCAGGAAAATGTGACCTTCTTTGTCTCTTCTAATAAGTTTGGGTTTGAATTCTAACTTGTCTGATATCATAGTTGCTACTCCTGCTTGTCTTCGAGTACCATTAGCATGGATTACCTTGCTCCAGCCCTTTACCTTGAGTTTGTTCCCATCTTTACTTGTAAGGTGTGTTTCTTGTAAGCAGCAGATAGATGGTTTCTGGCTTTTAATCCATTTTGCCACTTTATGTCTTTTTATTGGGGAGTTGAGGCCGTTTACATTCAGTGTGATTATAGAGAGATAATTTTTAATTCCCAACATGTTAAGATCTTATTTCTGTTTGAGATACTGTTTATTCTTCTTTGCTTAGTTGTCTGCTGGATGGGAATTCTTGTTTCTTTGGTTCTGGCGTGTATTACTCATTTCCTCTTTGCAGTTAATCTCCTTGAGTATTTTCTCTAGTGCTGGTTTTGAAGACATAAATTCCTTCAGTTGCTGTTTGTCATGGAAGCTTCTTATTTCCCCATCTAATTTGATGGATAATTTTGCTGGGTAGGAAATTTTTGGCTGGAAGTTGTTCTCTTTCAGAGTTTGGAATATGTTACTCCAAGCCCTTCTGGTTCTCATAACTTGGTTTGGGAAGTCTGGAGTGATTCTAATTGGTTTGCCTCTGTATGTCACATGGCCTTTTGTTTTTGTTGCCTTTAAGACTCTCTCCTTGGCTTCCACATTAGTCATTTTGACAATTATGTGGCGTGGGGATCCTCTTCTCTGATCCTGTCTAAAGGGAGTTCTATAAGTTTCCTGGACCTGCGTATTTTTTTCTGCTATTACTTCCTTGAAGAGATTGTTGATCCCTTTGGTTTCACCTTCTTTTCCCTCCTCTATTCCAATTATTCTTAGGTTAGCTCTCTTGAAATGGACCCATATTTCTTCAATGTCAGATTCCTGCTGTCGGGTTTTTTTTTTTTTTTCTAAACTAGAAACTATGCGTTCATTTTTATAATGATCATCTTCAAGAAGTGAGATTCTATTCTCCATGTGGTTTAATCTGTTGTTTATACTTTGAATTGAGGCCTTTACTTCATTAATTGCATCCTTTATCTCTTTTTGACTCTCTCTAAATTCTTTTTGAAAGTCTTCTATTATTTCTAAAGTTATTTTCCTAATTTGATCTTCTAGAGATCTTTGGATTTCTGTGTTATCAGATTCTGATGTTGTGGGGTTGTTGGCATTCACTGCTCCATTGTTATTTCTCTTTCCCATGATTTTGGAAGTTTGTGCCTTCTCTGGGTTCTTCCCTGAGTCACTACGAGTTCACTTAAGATGCTCTGGATCTCGAGTCTGTGGTATCTCAGTCACCACTACTCCTTTACTGGGTTGTATCACAAAGTCTCAGACCCAGGGAGTCAATCAAGGCTGCTTAGAACGTGGGGGGTGCCAAGTTGGGCATTCTCCAGCGGGGAGTTGTAACTATGGTATGATATCTCTGCCACTGCCACTCCCCCACTGGGCTGCACTGCTAAAATCTCCGACCCAGGAAGACTATCTGCGCAAGTCCCTGGAAGTGCAGTACTGGGATTTCTCCCCTAGGGGCCACAATTTGACTCACAGTTGTTGAGTGCGCTGATGGAGCTGTAGTGAACTCGGTGGATTCGCTGCTGCCGCCACTGGCAATATGGCACCACTGCCACGCCCTCGGCCGTGATGCGGCATATTTCTTCTCTGGTTTTGAACTCTGCTCTGAGTCCTTGCCAATTGTGCTGTGCCCGGCCCTTGGGAGCTTTAGATGTTTCCTGCACCAAGAAAACTGCTGACTGCCGCCCGGCTGTTCAGCACGTGCTCACCTCGGCTCGTTGTCCACCCCTCCTCTGAGGCTCCTGGTGGCTGGTTGAGTGGGTTGGTCTAGGGCCGTCCGGTGAACTTGCCGCTGCCGCCAGCAGTAAGACGCTGCTTCTGCATCCTAGGCCGCGAGGCCAGAGTACCTCCTCTCTGGATTTGAGCTCTGTTTTGAGTCTCCCTCCTCTCTGGAGCTTGGTGCTGCTAGGGGAGATGTAGGCCACACCACGGCTCTGGCCACTCCGGCTGCTCTGGCCGCTCTGCACCGCGGCTCTGGCTGCTCTTCACCACGGGTCTGGCCACTCCGGCCACTCCGGCCGTTCCGCGACGCGGCTCTGGCTGCTCTGGCTGTTCTGGCCGCTCCGCTTCGGCTGCTCTGGCCGCTCTGCTTGGCTGCTCTGGCCACTCCGTTCCGGCTGCTCCGGCCTCTCGGGCACGGCACTTTGGGCTGGTTTTATTCCAGTGTCTTGTTTTTCCAGCCCTTTTTCTCTGTCCCTTGTATTTACCATTTTTATTTCTTTGCTGGTGGTGTTTTCTGGCTCTGAAAGGCGCTGGTTTTGTGGTAGTAGAGTTGGATTGTTAGCGGGACTTGTAAGTGCCGCTTTCCTCCGTCGCCATCTTCCCAGAAGTCCATAATCATGATTTTGAAACAATGGAAAAAATTTAAATATGTAGGTAATGGTTCTGCATCATTATTAAAATTTCCTGATTTTAATCAGTATATTGAGGTTATTCAAAAAAATGTCCTTATTCTTAAAAAATGCACAATGAAGTATTTAAGAGTAAAGAAGCAAAGTGTATCAACTTATTCTCAAAAAGTTCTGAGGAGAACAGTAAATTATGTGTGATATAAAAAATTAATGAATCTAAGTAAAATATAAAATGTATAAACAAAAGTTCCTTGAACTATTCTGCAAAGTTTGGGGATTTTCCATCTAAATTAAAATTAAAAGTTGACAAAAAAAGTGCATCTACTAAAAAGAAACTGAATGTCCTTTCTAAAAGACCTAGTCATTCAACAAACAAAGAAAAGGAATTTGATTTTTAATAGAGATAATTTCTAACACAACTTAGAAGTGCCTCATTTCACACTCTTTGGTCAGATCATTTTCCAGGGTGATATAATATTTTATACTAATAATCAGGATCTTTTTTCAGACAAACCACCAAACAATTAAGTTTTGTACATATTGTGGTAGACATCTGTTCACATTTTTCTCCCATTATTACTCTGCCCTTCCTTTTTATTGTGATTCTAAAAAGGCTGTCAGTATTTCCACCTTGTTTTTTTTCCTCCTAAGGGTAAGTAAAAAATCCAGATTGACCCATCAGAACATCTTTTAGTATCTTAAAGAATCAGCTATTGCCTTACAAATTAATTGTTACAAAAGTTTATTTAAAAAATATTAAATATTTGGAAGCCGGGCGTGGTGGTACACATAATCCCGGTACTTGGAGGCTGAGACAGGAGGATGACAGATTCGCAGCCAGCTTCAGCTACTTAGGCCCTCTGCAAATTAGTGAGAACCTGTTTCAAAATAAAAGAATAAAAAAATCAGGCTTGGGGTGGACCTCAGAGGTAGAATGGTTCAATCCCCAGTAACACACACAAAAAAAAGACTTTGCATAAATCAAATTCAGAATGGGAATTAGAGTATTAATTTTATTTTCTAATTTTTTTTAATTTTTTTTATTGGTGCACTGTATTCATACATCATAGTGGGATACAAACTTTTGTAGGCATACATGCACACATCGCCCAGTCAGCCCCCACCCGATCCCCACCCCATTCTCTCCCCATCCCTCCCTCCCATGCTTGGCTTAGTGGTTGACATCTAGTATTATAGCAATTTATCCAAAATTAAAAATGATAATCTCACATAACAGTTTCATTTGTCTGATACCAAGCTTTTGATGACTTAAAGATAACATTTCAATATTTCTTTTTGCTTTCTTTCTTACCAGAGAATATTTTTTTTAGGTGAAACTATCATATATTTATATATTTATTTTTCAGAAAAAAAATCTATCCTAATATGGAATATGGACTCTAGATACCCAAAACAATCTTGAAAAAGAACAAAGCTAGAAGATATGTATTTTCTGATTTCAAACCATATAAAGCTACAATAATTGAAACAGTGTAGTACTATTCTAAAGGCAGATATATAAACCATTGGAATTAAATAAAAGCCTAGAGCTAAATTCTTCCCTATATTGTCAAGTTATTTTTGACAAGGTTTCCACGAACATTTGGTGGTGGAAATAATAATCTTTTAACTAAATATTGTTGAAACATAATAATTACATGAAAAAGAATAAAGTTGGACCCTTACCTAATCCCATATACAAATATTAACTCAAAATAGATAAAAGACCTAAATATAAATCTTAAGACTATAAACTTTTAGGAGAAAATCTGGGTCATAGAACCTCACAACATTGAAATTGGCAGTGATTTCTTGGATATGATTTCAATGGCACAGGCAACAGAAGAGTATACAAACTCCCTAAAAAATAAAAAAAAAATTGTATATCCAAAGACAATGTAAACAGAGTTAACAGTTACTAATAACATGGGATAAAATATTTCCAAATGCTATATCTGAAGGTATATTAATATTCCAACTAGAAATCCTAAAAATTGACAACAATAAAGGCAAATAATACCATTTAGAGATAGGTAAAAGACTAACATAAGTAGTGAATCTCCACAGATAACCAATCTTAGTTGACTGTTGGATGGAAAATCTTGTTTCTCTGGTTCTGATGTGTGTTACCTATTTCTTCTTTGTAGTTAATCTCTTTGAGTATTTTCTCTAGTGCTGGTTTTGAAGACATAAATTCCTTCAGTTTCTGTTTGTCATGGAAGCTTCTTATTTCTCCATCTAATTTGATAGAAAGTTTTGCTGGGTAGGAAATTTTTGGCTGGAAGTTGTTTTCTTTCAGAATTGGGAATATGTTACTCCAAGCCCTTCTGGCTCTCATGACTTGGTTTGGGAAGTCTGGAGTGATTCTAATTGATTTGCCTCTGAATGTCACTTGGCCCTTTGTTTTTGTTGCCTTTAAGATTCTCTGCTTGGCTTCCACATTGGTCATTTTGACAATTATGTGGCGTGGGGATCCTCTTCTCCGATCCTGTCTAAAGGGAGTTCTATAAGTTTCCTGGATCTGTGTATCGACCTCTTGCTCTATGTTTGGAAAATTTTCTGCTATTCCTTCCTTGAAGAGATTGTTAATCCCTTTGGTTTCACTTTCTTTTCCCTCCTCTATTCCAATTATTCTTAGGTTAGCTCTCTTAAAATGGGCCCATATGTCTTCAATATCAGATTCCTGCTGTCGGATATTTTTTCCTAGATTAGAAACTATGCGTTCATTTTTGGAATGATCATCTTCTAAGAGCGAGATTCTGTTCTCCATGTGTTCTAATCGGTTGTTTGTGCTTTGAATTGAGGCCTTTACTTCATTAATTGCATCCTTTATCTCTTTTTGGCTCTCTCTGAGTTTTTTTCGAAGCACCTCTATTATTTCTACAGTTATTTTCCTGATTTGATCTTCTAGAAATCTCTGATTTTCTGTTTTTTCGGGTTCTGATGTTGTGGGGTTGTGGGCATTCATTACTCCAGTATTATTAATCTTTCCCATGATTTAGGACGTTTGTGCCTTCTCTGGGTTCTTCCCTTGGGTCACTATGACTTCACTTAAGGTGTTCTGGATCTCGAGTCTGTAGTATCTCAGACCCCACTACTCCTTTACTGGGTTGTATCACAGAGTCTCCGACCCAGAGAGTCGATAGAGGCTGCTTTAGACTGTGGGGGGTGCCAGGTTGCACGTTCTCCTATGGTGTGATATCTCTGCCACCTCTCCTCCCCCACTGGGTCAAGTCCCAGGGAGTACAGTACTGGGATTTCTCCTCTGTTGCCCGCAATTTGACTCACTGTTCTTGAGTATGCAGATGTAGCTGTACTGGATTTGGTGAATTCTCTGCTGCTGCCGCCGGTGGCAATATGGCGCCGCTGCTACGCCCTCGGCCGTGAGGTTGGCGTATTTCTTCTTGGTTTTGATTTCGACTCTGAATCCCTGCAGCATGTGCTGAGCTCAGCCACTGGGAGCTTTAGATTTTACCTGCGGCGAGAAATCCCGCCTGGCTGATCCGCAGCGGCTCACCTTGGCTTGCTCTAGCCGTCCGGTGAATTTGCTACTGCCGCCGGCAGTATGGCGCCGCTGCCGCGTCCTCGGGGGTGAGGCCCGTGTATCTCCTCTGTGGCTCTGAGCTCTGTTCTCAGTTTGCTTTCTCTCTGGCGCCTGGTGATTTTTTTGTTTCTCTGGTGATGGTGTTTTCTGGCTATGAAAGGCGCTGATTTTGTGGTAATGAAGATTGGTTGTTAGTGGGGCTCTTAAGCCCCGCTTTTCTCGGTTGCCATCTTCCCGGAAGTCCTAATTTTATTTTCTTATTGCAACCTTCTCTGTACTGAAAAAAAAAAATGGGCCAACACAGTAGCGTACGAGAAACAAAGTTAGCATGATTATGAGAATTGATCCGTAGAACTCCAGCTGTACATACAGTAACACGTATAAGGAGAGAGTGGGTACTCAATGTTTGATGAACGAATAAAAATTGGAGACTCCCAGTCCTTACAAACAGTACTGTTATAAGAAACAAAAGTGCCTAGAAATAATAACTAATGGAGAATTCCCATATAATCTTCCCTTTAAAATATATCCTACATTTTAGAGATATGTTTGGATTTTATTATTACAAGAGAATATATGCCGTTACAATTAGGATAGTTAAATAAATACTCAAAAAATTATCAGACCGATGAAATATGGGTCAAATGGCTATTAATACACTCAGCCCTAATGAATTACTTTCTCTTACTTTCACTCATTTTTCTCAGTGTGTAACTGATGAAGATGTTCAGATGAACAGTCTACTTTGACTTAATATTACTACTAACACTTACCAACAAGCATCTAGCCCACGTTCTCTTCAAGAATAGATGGGGGGGGGGTACTGGGGGTGGAACCCAGGGGCTTTTCTACCTCCAGGCTACACTCCCAGACCTATTTTATATTTTATTTGGAAACAGGGTCTCACTAAGTTGCTGAGAGCCTCACTCAGTAGCTGAGGCTGGCTTCGAACCTGCTCACTCCTCCTGTCTCAGCCTCCCCAGTATAGGGATTACAAACGTGCGCCACCATGCCCAGCTTTCAACAATAGATTTTTAAATGCAATAGAATTCTTTAACAGATTTGCAATTCAATCCTCTGGTCATTATAACAAAGTAGCATTAAATGCTAAAGCTAGATATGGCAGAAAAAATTCTGAGAAACTTGAAATGTATGTTTATTTTTTCCTAAGCACTGATATTTAAACATAAGTATTTTTCTCCAACAAATACCATGAATAAAAATCTCAATAGAACACAAGTGAATTTATTCATCTCATCCCAATGGTCCTTGTGGCATTTCATTTAGTAACAGCTCTAAAGATAACTGAGTATATAGCATTTGCTAGGATTTCAAGTTACCATAAATAAATATCCAAACAATATTCTTTTCTGCATTTGAGGCAACTAATTTCCAAATACTATTTCTTTACAAGACATAAAAATACACAATCATCATTATACTTAACAACTTTCTTTAGAGCACTTAACACAACTCTATAAACAATTATTTCTATAATTACTCTCAGTCACTAATTTCTTTTCTTTTTTTTTTTTTTTTTTTTTTGCAAGTCTGGGATGGAACCCAGGGGCATTTGACCTCTGAGCTACACCCCCTGCCCTATTTTTTAATTCTTTATTTTGAAACCAGGTCTCACTGAGTTGCAGAGGGCCTCACTAATTAGCTGAGGCTGTCCGCGAACCACGATCCTCTGGTCTCAGCCTCTCGAATGCCGGGATTACAAGCATGCACCACCATGCCCGGCTCAGTCACTAATTTCTAAGTCCATGAACAAAGATTATGTTTAATAGTGTTGCTAATCTTTGTTACCCAAGCAACAAGCCTGGCCCATAGCTGATGCTCAATAATGGGGTTTTTTCCATATTTTATTTATATGTGGGACATATTGAAAATGGTATACATTAAGATAGTGCTTCGTGCCCTCCTCCCCCATTCTCCTCCCCCCTCCCAATAAGAGTGTCCATTTTAACCATGCTATATTTATACTGTTACAGATATTCGTATGTAGCTCCTCCCTTGAACAACCTCAGCTTTCTTCCTCTCCTATCCTTCCATTCTAGCTTTGCTGAGATTTCCCCTCCATTATCTGGAGTCCCTCTGGTATTACCACTACTCCCTAGCTTGGGCATATTAGAGAAAACATATGTCCCTTCTCTTTCTGTGCTTGACTAATCTCAGTAATGTTTATTAAATGAATAAATAGGTCTGCCAACTTGCTCAGTTCTTTACAAAACAATCAATAGATATTTAATTCGATCCCAATTTACTTAGTCTCAAATATTACTCTTAAGAAGCATATATCAGAAATGTTTCCACAATTAATTGGAGACTTAGATACCTGTGCCCATTCAAAGCACTTAGATATCTCTATGCCACATAAAGTACTTACAAAATATTAAGTTAAATTATATGTGATAAGAGTTACTTTGCTTCTACCTGTGAAATGGCAATGGGAAAATTTAACAATACAGTAGAAGTAAAAGATGTCTCAACTTGTTAATCTGTGCCATGTGTCTCCCTTATTCAATATTTATGGAAGAATTACTCTAAGCCATGCACCACAGTAGGTGCTAGAAAAATCAAGGCAGATGGCACACAGGTTAGTGGGGACGCATGAACAAATAACAATGACATGATACTAAACCTCTTGTAAAAGAAAATACACACACACACACTGCTGGAGCATAGTGCATTAGTTACTCTCCATAATAGAAAAGATTAGAAAATTTCAAAAGGAATGGGTGATGAGACAGAAAATGGGAAATTACTTAGAATATAGTGTAATTTTTTTCCGGCAAAACTGGAAATTTTTTTTTGTCTTTGGCCAACGCTATTCTGTGATTCTATTTGATGAGAAAAAATGTAGAAGTAGAGAGTAGCTACTAGACACTCTTCCTTTCCTTGCTATTAAATATGCTAGCCAATATGATCTGCTTTACTTGTGTCCTCTGACTAAGGTAGGATTCTTACAGTACTCAAATGATGCACAGCTCTGGTACTGGTATCATTCACTACCTAATGAGTTGAATGACAAAGGCATCATATGCTACTCACTGTAGCTTCTGTGAGAAAAGGAACAGAGAGAGGGGTTCTGACACTTTTATTGCTTTTAGTGAAGTGGAAATGATCAGCCTATGGTGATTCCCAGTCACAACTCCCTGACCTCCTATGCTATTCTAAGGGACAAGTTGTTGCTTATTCTTTTACAGAAAGCATACCAAACATCACCTATAAATAAAAGGGCTTTAGTCAGACATTTTCTTGGACTCTAGATACTCCTCTATGTTACAGAGAGAGAGTCTATATCCTTGAGGGCCTCTCAGTTGAGTGATGAAAACATTCTTGAGAACTAAGATTGCCCTTTGTATTACAGTCACATTGACCGGACTAAAGACAGACCCTGTGGCTGCTCAACAAAGGGTTGCTGATGAAGACTTGCCCGGTTACGACAAATCATCCAGCTCTAGCTCCTAGCTCTCATTAGATAAGTAGGACTTAGATATAAAGCTTGAGGTCTCGGGAGGGTGGGAGTGTCTTGTTGGAGCACTCTGCCTCACTCCTTTCCTGTGTGGCACTTTTATTTTGCTTTGCAGTATAACTTCTAGCATTGCAACTATGTTTTCTGGCTCTTTATTTCTATACTGGGCTGAAAAGGACCCACAGTGAATGCCATACTGAAGCACTCTTCAATAGGGTGCCATGTACATAAAGAAGAGACTTTACTCAAAGGAGTTATAAAGCATGAAACAAACACGTAAATGTTCCAGTACATGAAATGTTCTAAGACCAGCAAGAAGTCCCACATGGCTGGAACAGAAACGAAATGGGCAGAAGCAGCAGAAACCTTACAAAGAGACTTACATTAGCTGATATTAGACTATTATGACTTTATCCTACTAGTAATATAGAACCAACACTTTTTGAAACAAAAAATGAAAACAGCAAATATGTTTGGATAAAAAAATGGACTGACAAAGAAAAGATTCAGCAAGCAAAGATGGATTTAGCTGAAGAAGCTTACTCAGCCTGAGGACTGAATTAACATGTTAAGTCTCTCTGTTGATTAATATTGAAGTAACACACAGATTTCTTTAAATCACTTTTCATACTTTGGAAATTGAAAAACATTTTCGAGTAATACAGTGAGCAAGCTGGGAAATTAAAAAGCAGTAGGTGGTAAGTTTGGTTTTAAAACAGTAAGAAAAGGAAAATTAACATTGGTCTACAGAGCAGAGATACCAGATACTTCTTAGAAGAAATGTCAAAGGATTCTTAACTGACATATAGACATCCACCAAAGATAACATGATGGGAATTTAATTTAATATTTTGTCTATAGGATATATTAGTTTTATTGTTTTCCCATATCAGTTGAAGTCTGTCAAGCCTCTGCTATTTCATTGAGCTGCCATCGTCAGAGAAAAGACCACTTGGAAACCTCTGCTACATGACAGTAGAAATGTAAAGCAACTGTAAGTTATTTGAACTTCTTGAAACATTTTGTCTTATCTTACTAAGCATATGTCAAGAAAGTGATCATGTGAAAGAGTAGTTGAACCCTAATTGGAAATTTAAGTACTTGCTCATTCCCTTAAATTATAGGTATTGTCTAAAACGTTTTGCTTTTTCTAAATAAGAGACGTATAACTGTCTATGAAAAAAGGAACATATGGGAAATTTAGATTCATTATGAGTAATAAAAAGCCTGTGTTTATAATCTGGTTAAAACAGAAGTGAATGTGTGTTATTTCAAAAATTTATTTAAGAATGAGCCCTAAGTGAATAGTTTAATGTGGAGGGGGACTAAAAGGAGGGAAAAAAGTAGTGATTCTAGCAATTTACCTCACATACTGGCTGAAATTCAGGGAAGTGAAAAGTCAAATTCCTCCTTTGAAAATCTTTCTAAGGAGTAAACTCTCAAAATGAAAACTAGATTTCAGGAATTTCTATAATACTTTTATAATGCAGTTCACAGTGATAGTGACATTCTTGTACATAGCACTTGGTGGGCTTACCCCAAATCCCTCCTAATGCTCCCTTCCCATACAGGATATTGAGACTGACATTGGTATTCTCACATATGGACATAACATCAATGGAAGTCTATTCCTTCCACTAGACCATCTCCCTGGCTCCACTAGAGTTTCTTCCCCATTATCTAAAGTCCCCCTAGTGTTCTGATTACTCTGTCACTTGCACATACGAGAGAAAACATATGGCCCTTCACTTTCTCTGACTGGCTAATCTCACTTAACATAATGTTCTCCAGGTCCATCCATTTTCCCAAAGATGACATCATTTGTTCTTTATTGCTGAGTAAAATTCCATTGTGTGTATATCTCATAATATTGTAAGCCACTCATCTCTTGATGCACACCTAGGTTGATTTGGCTATTGTGAATTATGTTGCTATACACATGGGTACCCATATATTACTATAATTTTCTGATTTCAATCCCGTTGAAAAGATACCCAGGAGTAGTATATCTGGATCATATTGTGGATCCATTCCCAATTTTCTGAGGAATCTCCACAATGAACTCCATAATGGCTGCAGTAATATTTATTTCCACAAACAGTGTAGAAAAGTTCCTATTTTCCTATATCCTCAACAGTATTTACTGTTATTTGACTTCTTGGTGATTGTCATTCTGATTGGGGTTAGATGGAATCTCAATGTAGTTTTGATTTGCATCTACCTGATTGCTAATGATGTTGAACATTTTGTAATGTATTTATTGGTCATTTGTATGTCTTCTTTTGTGAAATATCTATTTAGTTAAATTGTCCATTTCTTGACTGGGTTGTTTTTTAGTGTTGAGTTTTTAGATACTTTGTATATTCAAGATATTAGTCCTTTATCAGAGGGATAGCTGGCAAAGGTCTTCTCCCATTCTATAGGCTCTCTCTTTAGACTTGTTTCCTTTAATAAATGAAAACATTTTAGTTTAATTATATTCCATTTATTCTTGTTTTAATTTTCTGTGCTTTAGGGGTCTTATTGAGGAAGTTTCTACCTGTGCCTATTGGACCTAAACCCTCCTCTAGTAACTTCAAAATCTCTGTCCTAATTTCCAGGTCTTTGATCCATCTCAAGCTGACTCTTGAGTGAGAGGTAGGAATTTAATTCCATTTTTCTACAAATAGATAAGGTTTCCTAACACCATTTGTTAACAAGGCTATCTCTTGGCCAGGCATGGTGGCACAAGCTTGTAATCCCCACACTTTGGAGGTGGACACAGGAGGATCATGCAGGTTCAAAGCCAGCCTCAGCTGGCTTAAGAGACCCTGTTTCCAAATAAAAATATAAAATAGGTACTGGGAGTGTAGCCTGGAGTAGAAGGCCCCTGGGTTCCATCCCAGTACCACCACAAAAAAAAAAAAGCTATCTCTTCTCCAATTTATGTGTTTGGCACCTTTGTCGAAAATCAATTGGCCATAAGTCTGTGGATTTTTTCTGCATCTTCTACTCTGTATCATTGATCTATGTGTATGTTTTTTTTTTTGTCAATGCCATACCATTTTTATTACTATAGCTCTGTAGTATAACTGAAAGTCAGGAATTGTGATGTTGCCTGCGTGGTTCATAGTGCTGAGAATTGCTTTGGCTATTATGGGTCTTTTTTTTCTCCATACGAAATTTAGGACTAATTTTTCTAGATCTGTGAAGAATGACATTGGTATTTTAATAGGGATTATACTGACTTTGTAGATAACTTTTGGTAGAAGGGCCATTTTGATAATATTTATTCTGCCTATCCAAGAGCAAGGGAGATCTTTTAATCTTCTAAGATCTTTTATTTATTTATTTATTTATTTATTTAGTGTTTTATAATTTTCATTGTGGAGGTCTTTTGCACCCTTGGTTAAATTTATTCCTAGATATTTTATTATTTTTGAGGCTGTTGTGAATGGAATTGTTTTCTGTATCTCCTTTTCACTAAATTAATGGTTAGCATATAGAAAAGCTACTGATTTTTTTAGATACATTTTATATCCTACTAGTTTGCTAAATTTGTTCATCAGCTCTAGAAGTCTTTTGGGTGAGTTTTTGGGTCTTCTAAATATAGGATCATGTCATATACAAATAGAGATAATTTCAGTTCTTCTTTTTAAATTTGAATTTCTTTTATATCCTTCTTTTGCCTTATCACTTTGGCAAGAGTCGTGAGGACCATATTAAAAAGGAGTGGTGATATTGGATATCCATGTCTTGTTCCTGACTTTAAAGAGAATTTCCACAGTTTTTATTCCATTCAATATGATGTTAAAATTGGGTTTATTGCATACTGCCTTAATGATGTTGAGGTAAGCTTCTTCTATTCCAATTTTCTGCAGTGTTTTTAACAGGTGCGGGTGTTGGATTTTGTCAAATGCTTTTCAGCATCTATTAAGATGATCTTGTGATAATTGTCCTTAGATCTACTTCTTTTTTTTTTCTTTTTGGTGGTACTGGGGTTCCTGGAAACTCTTCTACCTCTGAGCTACACTCCCAGACCTATTTTTACATTGTTTTAATTTGGAAACAGGGTCTCTTAAGCCAGAGCGGCAGGCTTCAAACCTGCGAGATCCTCCTGTCTCCGCCTCCCAAGCACGGGGATTACAAGTGTGTGCCACCACACCCAGCTCCTTAGATCTATTTAAGTGGTGAATAACATGTATTGATTTGTGTATTTTGAACCAGCCTTGCATCCCTGGTATGAAATCAACTAGGTTATGATGTACAATTTTTTTATGTGGTTTTGAATGCATATTGTCAGTATTTTGTTTAGAATTTACTTACAGATCTCCCCTATAAGAGGGAGGTCTATCTCCCTCTTGATCTACCCTTCTGAGAACAAGGGCTAAGAAGAAAACAGCCAATTTCCAGTATTCATATATCTAAATAGGAATCTGAGATCAATTAGCATAAACATTCACGAACAGCATTTAAGTGGTTAAAGATATCAAGTATTTCTTAACTGACAACCAGAGCACACAAATGTAATAATTCAGAAATTAACTATTGGAAAGTTAGGTAAATATAGTTAATTAAATGTTCTTACCTAGATCCCTAAGTTTTCCATTATAAACTTGTGGTGAACCAGGCATGGTGGCACACACTTGTAATCCCAGCATTTGGGAGGTTGAGACATGAGGATCCAGGTTCTCAGACAGCCTCAGCTACTTAGTGAGGCCCTTTGCAACTCAGTGAGACCCTATTTCAAAATAAAGAATTTAAAAAATAGGGCTAGAGGTGTAGCTCGGAGGTAGAATGCCCCTGGGTTCCACCCCCAGGACAGAAATAAATACATTAATTAATTAATTTGTGGTGATTTAACTAGTCAAATCATATTTCTACTAATATACAATAAAAAGAAAATTATATTTCATTAATGAATTTCAAATAGAAAAGTAAGTTTTTTATTAAATGTGCCTTAGTTTTAGAATTAAGAGCATAACTATATTTGTGGTTGTAGCAAAAATATTAAAACACTGTAACAGCATAAATGGACAGATATCTGGGGAAATATATAACAGAATAAGTGACATTTTCATTAATTTTGTGAACCTCAAGTAACATACTCCTTACAGAACTTGATTCAATATTTGTTCTTGCCCTTATTGGATATGATGATTACACATTAACCCTTTAAATTTTTTTCAAATATTTATTAAGATAATAATTAGAACTTTAGTTCCACCTTACAAATAAAAGTACTAAATTTATCAAAAGTAATCATTCATACTTCTCTCTTTTACTTTTATTTTAAAAAATTAAGAACAAAATAATTCACTTATATCCATATGCTGATATATTTTTAAATCTCTGCTTTGAAAGCAAATAGCCTAGATAAAACAAATAATTCTAATTAGACTGGAATAGTGGTGGTGTAATGCTTTCAGTCTATAAGTAATATTTGCAGTATAAGAATGTTTTGCTCCCAAGAATTTCATTTTCTTAATAATTTTATGGAGAAGAATAAAAAGAGATTAATAATTCCCCAACTTAAAAAAGTAACAAGTATTTGTGTTATATATAGTTAGCTACATAGAACTCATTACTAGCTAACAGATCTCCTACAAAATAGTCTGATCATTATTCATTTCTATTTATAATTACCATAAAAAATAAATGAAAGGCAACATCAAGGAAAAGTACAAAAATACCCAGGCCCCAACTTTTTTCTTAATCAAACATGAAGTTTTTTCTAAATGTCAAGGGCTTTCTGAGAAAGTGAGTAATAGTCTATCAGTTGCCAAAATCCTCCATCTCTGAACTGATAAAAGAATAATCTAGAAGACTGTTCTTCTGAGAAAAACAATTGTAAATGCCTTCTCAAAGGAAGTAAGCCCAGCAATTTGGAAGTACTATTTTTTGTTTAGCATTTAAAAGAGAAAAAACAATTCTGTGCTGAGAAAATTTCTTCTCTCTCTCTCTCCCTCTCTCTCTCTCCCTCCCTCCCTCCCTCCCTCATATTCACTAGATGGAAGCCAAAGAGTCATCAACTAAAAAAAATATCAATACTTAAATGATAAAGAGAAAAATATACCACTGGTAGCTCTCCATGGGATTTATTTTAGGTGAGCAAAACATATTATTTTCTCTGGATTTACACTACCAAATCCCTTGCCCAAATTCTCATTTTCAACAAAATACTACTCAGATCCCAATTCCACATCCCTCCTATTTCGAAACACTCCAAATATGACAGAAAATGTAATGTCCTTATGTGTTGGGGGAAACATATAATTACACAAGTCACAATTACTCAGGTCTGCTCAAGAAGCACATTTGTTTCCTGGAAACACTCTAGGTTAGAAATCTGAAGAGCTGGACGGTAGCCTTGGACATAAATGTGCCAGTCATGTAACAGAGGCAGCATCACTTTTACTCTTCTCGTCTCTATTCTCACATGTGTTAATAGTGAAGACTGGATTAGATGTTCTCTCAAATCTTCCAGCTGAATGCAAATATGGGCTCTTATTATCATTAGAAGCTGCTACTCCAGAGGGCAATTCTATACTTAGTAGGAGAGGGAAATAATATATTTAATAGTAGCCTCTCAGATAATCTGTGGGGTTTTCCCTCTTTTTCTAATTTAAACATAATGAAAAGACATAAGAAAATAGTGGGGATCCCCTTCTTCATGAATACTCAGGTCATACAATTAATCAAAAAATATTAAGCACTTGGTATGTTCTAGACACATAAAGCACTAAACAAAAATAAACAGGTGAGGAACATCCTTTAATGCAATCTACTGGAAGATAAAAATACACTACATGAGCCAGGTGTGGTACTGCATGCTTGTAATCCCCGCGCTTGGGAGGCTGAGACAGTAGGATCACACAGGTTCGAAGCCAGCCTCAGCTACTTAGTGAGTGAGACCCTGTTTCCAAATTTAAAAAATATAAAATAGATCTGGGAGTATAGCCCAGAGGTAGAAAGCCTCTGGGTTCCACCCCCAGCACCACCACCAAAAAAAAAAAAAAAAAACATGGAATTTGAATTGGGAAAATTGACCCTTTTCTAATTAATGGACATAAGTCAAGCACACCTACCCTTTACACCCTTCCTACCCACATACACAAACATTTAATACAGAAAGTAAGCAGCTCAAAGAGTAAGAAAGAAAATAAGATTGTGTCCCATACCTAAAGATAGTAAAAGATATTACCTTTAGCAAAGGTAACAAGTGAATTTGTCATTCTTGGTAAACTCATCTGTAATTGAAACTTAAGATAGCTTTTTAAGTTAACAAAATAGATAGCACTTGCAGTTAATTTAACTCTTAAGGAAATGCACTGTTATCTTGCTCCTGCCTGTCATCTTTCTCAAATTGTCAGAAGTGGTTTAGCCTTTTGATATCACTCAAGATCAAACAATAACAGACTACACTCTTCTTTCTTCTGACATCAGCAACTGAAAGAACATGTATATCCCACACCTGAAACGGAGTGCGGTATTATTAGTGCAGCCATATTCCCTAGAAATTGTAAACTTTGCTTGAAAAAAATATGTTGCCTTTGGAGTTTTCAGAGTCTGTGACTGCAGAATTATTTACGATGCAGAATTATAGTCTCAGATGGCAAACTACCCCTACTGGTTACATTTCAAGTCCCACCCCCAAATGCTTCTTAGTCCTCATAAGAAACTCCACGTAATAGATAAAATGTTATCCTCACTTTATAGATGAGCAAACTAAGGTTTCACAGACTATATGTAACAAATAAAATTCAATCCAGGCACTCTGGTCCAGATTCTATGCTTTCATCATTTGGATATGGGGACAACTATGCAACAAATGGCCAAAAATTCTATAGAATAAGGGCATGCTAAGAATACAAAATAACTAAAAACTGGAGCCCTTCTGGTTAATCTCTATAGTATTCTTGCTATAGTGGATATCTATCCTATTAAGATTAACAAATTACCAGGTATGATAGTACATATACCCTGTAATCCAAGTCATTGGAAGATGAGATAGGAGAATCACAGGTTCAAGGCCAGTCTCAAGAACTTAGCAAGACCCTCAGCAACTTATTGAGACCCCATTGCAAAATAAAATAGGGCTGAGGGTCTATCTCAGAGGTAAAATGTCTCTGGGTTCAACTTTCAGTGTAACATACATACACAAAAAAGATTAATTAATATCCTATTGTTTAAGATACCCAGGATTAAGAGTGTTGTTTCTATTTTTAAAAAATGAATAAGAATGAAAATAAACCCATATGGTTTATAAAGAATATGTCAAATAGAAGCCTTACATACTATAAGCTCTCATTACAGAAACATTATTTCATAGGTACTTCCATCCCATAATTTAAAATTGAAAGCCTGGTGTGTTGGCACACACCTTTAATACTAGTAGTTAGGAGGCTGAAACAGAAGAATTGCAGCTTCGAAGCTAGCCTGAGTAATTTAAAGAGGTGCCCAGCAACTTAATGAGACCTTGTTAAATAGAAATGGGGGTGTAGCTAAGAAGTAGAACATGCCTGGGTCCAATCCTCAGTAACACACACACACACACACACACACACACACACACACACACACATACAATAATTTCTTAATTAAAAAACGGAATGTCTTTCCCCCAAAATATGTTCTTCCTCCAATGTTCCTAACTGCAGTTATAGTATAACTACTCAATTAGAAATCTGGCCACCAACAACTTGACTCCTCTTCTCTTCTCTTCTCTTCTCTTCTTTCTCTCTCTCTCTCTCTCTCTCTCTCTCTCTCTCTCTCCCTCTCTCTCTGCCCACCCACATAACCAATCTAAGAAACTAAGAGTCTACTCTTAAAGAGCTTTACAATCTAACGATCAGTGAGGCTCAAACCATCATGGTTAACTCCAATCAGCTCTCCTATCCATAACCAGAGATATTTATTATTATGGTTTTGATCATACATTTCCTCCAAAGACCCATATGCTCAAGGCTTGACCTCTGGCCAATGACACTAGGTGGGACATCAGGAAGTTGGGCCTAGTGGAAGCAGTGAGGTCATGCAGGTTTGCCTTTGGAGGGGATATTGGGACTCTGATCCCTTCCTCTCTTCTCCTCACTTCTAGCCACCATCAAGGAGAGCATTGTTCCCTCAGATGCTCTCCAACATGATACGCAGCCTTACCTCAGACCCAGAACTACAGGACCATAGACCATGGACTGAAACCCTGAGCCAAAATAAATATTTTCCTCCTCATAAGTTGATTACTTCATGTATTTTGTCAAAGAGATGGGGAGCTGAATAACATACAATGTCAGAGTAGAAACTTGATCATGTCACTCCTCTGCCTAAAACTCCATCATACCTTATGGTTACCCCTAAAAAAGAAGACCAAAATCTTTAACCTGCCATGATATCCTGATAGCATTGTTATCTGATACCTCCCCTTACGTCTTTATTTTCTGCCTCCCTCTCTTTCATTAATTATCTTTCTTACTCTCTCTCTCCCTCCATTTCCCATCATCTTTCCCTCTCCACCTCCCATCCTTATTATTTTTATTTCTTTCATCCCCTTAGCCTCACTGTTTGTTATTGCCTCTAGTTTTTCAAGCCAGCTAACTATTCTCCATCATATATTGTCTTCCCAATCCTTCTCCGCTTTGCTAATACTTCCTCATTTCTTTAAGTCTTAAGTTAAAAGACACATCATTAAGAGATGTTCGAGGCATCAAAATCTTTTATGATGGACCATACATGTCGTGTTTCATCTTTCCTAACAATCACTGTACTTAAATTTATCACTTCATGTCTATATTTTTGCTGTAACTTTATGAGGAGAGTGACCTTGTCTATCTTGTTTATTGTTGCATTTCAATGAATGATTAAATTCAGAGGGTTCGTGACTGAAGGAGGGAAAATTAACTGAAAATAAGAAAGACAATGCAATAACATCTTGAAAATGTTGGGGAAGAAAAGATGGCAACAAAAGCAAAACAAAGATGTTTTATGACATACAAAAGTTAAACTAATTCATTCTTTGTTACAAAAATGTTAAAGAGAATCTAACCCCAAAGCCAGTAGAAGACAGGAAATTATTAAAATCAGAGCAGAAATTAACAAAGTAGAGAATAAAAAAAAAGTACAGAAAATCAACAAAACCAAAAGATGGTGTCTTGAAAAAAATAAAAGGATAAGTAAACCACTAGCCAAACTAGCCAAAAAAGAGAGAGAATCAACCCAAATTATGAAGATAAGAGATGAAAAAAATATATTACTACTGACAGTGTAGAAATCCAGACAATTATCAGAAACTACTTTGAAAAACTATACTCCAACAAAATGGAAAATCTGGAGGAAAGTGACAACTTTCTAGATAAATACAACTTTCCTAAACTGAGTCAAGAAGATACAGAACACTTAAACCAACCAATAACAATCAAAGAGATTGAAAGAGCAATAAAGAGCCTACCATCAAAGAAAAGCCCAGAACCAGATGGTTTCCCATGTGAATTCTATAAAACCTTTATAGAAGAGCTAATACCAATACTCCTCAATCTACTTCATGAAATAGAAAAAAACAGAACTCTCTCAAATACATTCTATGAAGCCAACATCACATTAATACCAAAAACCAAATAAAGATAGTTCAAGGAAGGAGAACTACAGGCCTATATCTTTGATGAATTTGAATGCAAAACTGCTAAACAAAATAGTAGCAACACACATTCAAAAACACATAAAGAAAAGTATACATTATGACCAGGTAGGGTTCATCCCAGGGATGGAAGACTAATTCAACATACAAAAATCAATCCATGTAATTCATCATATAAACAGAAAAGACAAAAATCACATGATCATTTCAACAGATGCTGAAAAAGCATTTGATAAAATCCAACATCCATTTATGATAAAAAGTACTGCAGAGAATTGGAATAGAAGGAACACATCTCAACATCATAAAGACAATCTACAATAAGCCCACCGACAACATCATATTAAATTGGGAAAAACTTCAAGAATTCTTCCTAAAAACAGGAATGAGACAAGGATGTCCATTATCACCACTTCTCTTCAATATAGTACTTGAGACCCTAGCCAGAGCAATAATGCAAGAAAAGGAAATCAAAGGAGTACAAATAGGGAAAGAAGAACTTAAACTTTCACTATTTGCAGATTACATGATACTATATTTAGAAAACCCAACAAACTCAACCAAAAGGCTTATAGAACTGATCAATAAATTCAGCAAAGTATCTGGATACAAAATCAATCTTAAAAAGTCATAAGCTTTCCTGTACATCAACCATAAATCCACTGAAAAAGAAATTCAGAACACACTTCCACTCATGATCACCCACCAAAAAATAAAATACTTAGGAATAAACTTAACCAAGGAGGTAAAATATCTCCACAAAGAAAATTATAAAATATTGAAAAAAGAAATCGAAGAAGATCTTAGCAGATGGAAACATCTGCCATGTTCATGGATAGGCAGAATAAATATCATTAAAATGGCCATACTTCCAAAAGTGATCTACAGATTCAATGTAATGCCCATTAAGTTACCAAGATCATTCCTCACAGACATAGACAAATCAGTCCTTAAATTCATTTGGAACAACAAAAAGCCCAGAATAGCCAAAGTAGTTCTCAGCAACTAAAACCATGCAGGAGGAATCACAATACCTGACTTTATACTACAAAGCCATTGCAATAAAAACAGCATGGTACTGGCACAAAAACAAATACATAGACCAATGGATCAGAATAAAAGACCCAGAAACAAGTCCACACACTTTCAGCCAATTGATTTTTGACAAAGGGGCCAAAAACATACACTGGAAAAAAGATAGCCTGTTCATCAAATGGTGTTGTCAAAACTGGTTAACCATATGCAGAAAATTGGTAATTAATCCCACTTTCTCACCCTGTACAAGAGTCAATTCAAGATGGATCAAAGACTTGGAAATCAAACCAGAGACCTTGAAGCTCCTTGAAGAGGGCATAGGTCCAACACTGCAACACCTAGGCACAGATAAACACTTTCTCAACAAGACACCAAAGGCACAACAAATTAAAATGTGAATCAATACATGGGATTTCATGAAACTGAAGAGCTTCTGTTTAGCAAAGAAAACTGTCAAGAACCTCAATCAAGAGCCAACTGAATGGGAGAAGATTTTTACCACCTAACTCCTTCAATATAGGACTAATATCTAGAATATACATAGAACTCAAGAAACTGAACACCAAAAAAATAATAATACAATAACAAAATGGGCAAGCAAACTAAATAGATACTTTACAAAAGAAGAAATTCAAATCCAATAAATGCATGAAAAAATGCTCAACATCATTGGCAATCAGAGAGAGGCAAATCAAAACTACCCTGAGATTTCATCTTACCCCAACTAGAATAACAAACATTCAAAACACAAACAACAAATGCTGGTGAGGATGTGGAGAAGTGGGAACTCTAAAATATTGTTGGTGGGATTGCAAATTAGTACAGCCATTTTGGAAAACAGTATGGAGAATCCTCAGATAATGGAAACAAATTTACCATTCGATCCAGCAATACCACTTCTGGATATCTACCCAAAAGAAAGGAAACCATACTACCAAACTAATGCATGTGTATCTATGTTCATAGCTGCACAATTCACCATAGCCAAACTATGGAACCAGCTAAGATGTCCATCAAAAGATGAATGGATTACAAAACTGTGGGATATGTACACAATGAAATTTTACTCAGCCATAAAAAAACACACAATCACAGCATTAATAGGGGAATGGATGGATCTTGAGGGCATTATGCTAAGCGAGATTAGTCAGTCGCAAAAAGTAAGGAATCAGATGCTTTCCCTAATATGTGAAAGGTGGAGTGAAAGGGGTCATAGGAGGAACTCCAGGTTAAAAAGGAGATCCTATAGAGGAGCAAATAAGGCAACCTAACTGTGGGGATGGGAGGGGGGAGAAGGAAACTCTTTAAAGCACATGATGTACTTATTCATATCATAGTCAACCACTAAGCCAAGCATGGGAGGGAGGGACAGGGAGGGAATGGGGTGAGGGTGTGGTGGGGGCTGGCTGGGTGATGTGTGCATTTATATCTACACAAGTTTTTTGCTTCATCATGATGAATAAATACAATGCACCAATAAAAATTTAACAAAAAGAAAAAAAATGTTAAAGGGAATTTTTCACAAAGAAGGAAAATTATACCAGATAGAAATCAGAATCAACATAAGGGAATAAAAACAACAAGAAATGATTAAAATGCCAAAAATGACACATATTTTATATATTTGTATAGTGGATAAAAATATAATTTTTTCTCAATTTTTAAAACACTATATAATTAACTAAGGCAAAAAATACAATGTAATGTGGAATTTGTAGCAAATGTAGACATAAAGTATATAGCAATAATAACATAAAAGCCAAGAGTTGAGAAATAAAGTATACAGTTCTAAGATTTTTACATATAGATAAACTATGATAAAATATTTACACTATAAACCCTAAAGCAACTTCTTCAATAAAAACAAAAAAAAGTATACGTAATAAGCCATAAAGTAGATAAACTAGATATAGAAAATATAGTCAGCTAATCTATAATAAGGAAAAAAGAAAATAAGACTGATAGAAAAGTAGCAAAATAGTACATTTAAATCTAACTACACCAAAAATTATATTAACTAGTCAGGCATGATAACACATGCTTGTAATCTCAGTACTTCTCAATAGACTGAAAAAAAGTAAGGAAATAGAAAACTTGAATGTTGATTTTCTAATTGACACAGACTACTATACTAGAATAGAAGAGTACACTTTCCTATTATTTACCTAGGTACATTATATTTTGGTCCTAAAATAGTCTCAATAAAACTTTAAAAATTAATAATACAGAGTATGTTCTCTGGCCACAATAAATTAAATTAGAATTAGTTACAGAAAGAACCAATAAAACCCCCAAATACTTGGAAACTAAATATCATTCTTCTAAATATCCCAGAGATCAAGAAAGAAATTAAAGAAGGAAAATAAATATTTTGAAGTAATGAAAATGAACACACAGCATATCAAAATGTGCGAAAACAATGGTTAAAAGGAAATATATAGCACTGAAAGAACCATGAAAGAATGAGTTCCTGTTGCCTTAAGCTACTACGGTTATGGTGATTCATTACAGAAGCCCTGGGAAACTAATACGAACATAAATGTTAAAATTTCTAGCATAATTGTGTATAAAGGAATGTCTTAAATACAGAATAGAAGCCTCTGAAAGTAGTGAAGACAAGTGGTGGAGTAGGGAGAGGCGTGAATGCCAAATCACAGGAAGGGAGCACGGGGCAGCCTGAGGGTGTGAAAATACAGGGAGGGGAGCTAACAGTCACAGCAACCTGGATTTATTGAACACTTGTGTCAGGGGATGTTTTGAGCAACTTGCATTGAGTCTTTGCAACACTATGAGGGAAGGGTTACTACTATCATCACTTACCAATCAAGTAGGGACCAAAGGTTAAGAAACTTACTATCACACAGCTAATAAGAGGGAAAGGAGGTATTTAATCAATGGCTGCCCTAGATCCAGAGTCCATGCTTCACCACTGATCTCTGATCAGGGAGGTACACATCCTGGGTAGCAACTGAGAAAAACAGGGAAATGGGGCATGATGGGCTCAGTTGGCCGCAAGATGCTTTTGAGGATGAGTCTAAGTAGAACCTTGGTCGATGGGCAGACAGTCCTGGGAGTCAGCAGAGGGCTTGCCTGGTGGCCTTATGAGAGCCTTTCTATATGGGGAAGCTCTCTGCATGCCGTCATTTCAAGTCTAGGTGATTGGATAAGTTCAGAAGTGCACTCTGCTCAGGCTGCTGGAACTCTGGCTTTTCTGGATTAGTCACCATGATAGCAGAAGCTCACAATGGCAGACTGGGGCCCTGGTTGTTATGAGACAAGGCAAAGGAAATTTAGTTCTGTATCAACTGTTAGAGATACATGTTTTACATTAAAAAGCAACTCAAGCCAAAAGAAATCTCTGAGAAAAATAAAAAGGTCTATAGACTGATAATGGTTCAGTGGAGCTGTCCATGCACCAAGAGAACTGATCTGGTCAGAATCCCTCCCCCCAGTCAATATCAGGAAGAATTCTGGGCCGCTGCATAATTTGAGGCCCCTCGCTCTAGCTCCTTCACCTGACTTACACAGCCCTTCATAAAGAGTATGTGCTTGTCTCTCCCTGATCTTCTACACACCCCTTCTCCTCCGGCCACACTGAATTCCCAGCATGCAGCTCCTCAAATAAGCCAAGTTCTCTCCCACTTCCAGGTCAGTGCTACTCCAGTTCCAGCCCCTTCTCTGCTGCCTTCCCCACCTCCACTACCACTCCTTCCAAAACAACGTCTCCTAGTTCACCTTCTGTAGGTTCTAGGGAAGACAGCGATAACTCCAGGCACCTTGTTTCTGGCTAGGGGGCCCTCCCCTCCGTTCTTCCACTACACCTTGTTCACACTCAATAGCCCTCTGACGTTGAGTGGATCGCTGGTCATCTCCAACTGACAGCAAGATGAGTACACAATACCAGCCCTGCAGAGACACTGAAGTAAGGTCACACATGTAAACAATTGAGCAAGCCAGATGAAGTAAGGTCACGTATGTAAAGAGCTGCACACAATGCTAGGTTCACTGGACCTATTCAGTAAGGAAACAAAATTACTGTTATTGTTGTAGTTGGAATTCATATTTATTTTTGCAGTACTGAGGATGGAACCCAGGGGCATTCTACCTCTGAGTGACATCCGCAGCCCTATTTTTTATTCTTTATTTTGAAACAGGGTCTCACTGAGTTGCAAAGGGCCTCACTAAGTACCTGAGGTTGGCCACTAACCGTGATCTTCCTGCCTCAGCCTCCCAAATGCTAGGATTACAAACATGCACCACCACACCTGTCTGGAATTCATATTTTTTAAACAGTTGGTTATTTTTCTGCCCTTTTCACTGAAATGTGCTGAAGACAGGAGTTAAATTGTTTATTTCACTGTAGTGTCCATATTGAACACATTAAGAATTTAATAGTAAAGTGTTCAATGTATTGAATGAATACATGTTTAAATACATAATATATTGGCAAATATGTAATGAAACTGTATTGAATGGGTGAAATTCACAAATAAACACAGCAATGAATTTACAAAGGGAAGGTCCCCTTGGTGTCATGATCAGGTACTTTTTAGGGTGCTTGGTTCTGAATCACTCCTGACAGCACCACCTCTCTGAAAATGGAGTTTCCAAAAAATAACTTTCACAAAGTTAGGATTTTTGTATCCATTAAGAACTAGTCAGTCAGAATTGCCTGGATCTCCTGTGCCTCCCTCTCCGCACACCCTTTTTCACCTCTGAGCTTTTTGCTTAGTCTGAGAACAATCGCCTCAACATGCTTTTATAATTTTGACATTTCAGTGACATTTTCCTACAGAACCATATATTAGTCTTTCTTGTCTCCCCTATTAATCTGAAACTCCTTCAAGACAGGAATTTGACTATTTTTTAATATATTCCTAGAACCTAAAAGAAAAAAAAAGCCCAGATCTGCAATGAGTCAGAATTAAATTTGAATTTTTAGTGTTTCTGCACCTTCCAAGCTGAGTAGTATTGGGTAAGTTATTTCCACTCCCCATCTCAATTTCCTCATTTAGAAGGTAGCAATACTGATACCTATTTTGTAAAGTTGTCAGTAATACTAAGTAATATTAAACTCATAAGCATGTATCACATTTCCTAGCGTGTATTAAGAATATGATACGTGGCACTTACAGTATAGGTGCTTCATAAAGAGACAGGGTTATTTTTCCTTCAAAAAAACAAAACTGTGTTTAGTTTAACTGTGTCCAAATTAAATGCTTTAACTCAGAAAAATATTCTCTATTAATTATTCAATGAAATTTTTCATCATAAAAACTTAGGGGTACCATGTATATGTGTATCTGTGTCTGTACCAGCCCAACCTAACTAATAAATTACCCAACTATATGTAGCCAAATAAAGAAATGATCAGTCAGGCTAAAAGAACTGCTATAAATATGTAACCCCAAGAGCTCCAGTATATCCATACCAAATACAGGTGAAGTCAGGAAACTTTAAAACTGAAACCCAAAAGTAATCCTAGGAATCACCCAATTCACGCCTTTATTTTTCTGATAAGAAACCTGAGGTGGACAAAGATAATAGCTTACTGAATCCTAATGATTAATACATACCAGATCCTTATAACTGCCTCCCAGATTTAAAATTGTACTGTTTGCTATCTAAACCTACATTTCCCCTATCTTCATCTACCTAAATATCTTAGAAATCAGAAAGAGATCTGAACAATAGCAAAGGATGATGTGGGTGTACAGATTGCATTTTGAGCAGTATAGCACTAAGTGCTTTGTTCTGATACATCGCTATAGAAACTTACTCCATTTTCTATAATTTACAAATAAAGCATTTCTCTTGTTACATATGCAAATGTTCTTAGTGTTTAAAGGGCCTCTTTCTCTTTCCATCCTTACTTAAATTCTTTTGTAGTAATTAGTGCACAGACATGAAGGCTTCCTTTTCTATTGACTCTTAAACCTGGTTTCTATTGTAATTTCGGGTATAATCACTGTTCCTTTCTGGCAACAGCTCTGAAGTCAAAGCCATATTCAAACTGCTTTGCAACATGGGAAAATGAGCACAGTCATTCATTCTCTTCCACGCTCTTCTTAAAGACAGACTTTGAGAGGGCAATAAAGAAGAGCTTGTAGCCCAAAAAGTGAATTAAAACAGGGGGGAGCACCACTGGCCAAAATTCCCTGAGTTCAAAGGTATAAAGACTGAACCAAAGAAAATATTTAAAAATGACTATTATAGAAGTAAGAGGAATAGATTTACAGACTCAGAGAGAAAAGAAATAAAAAAGAAATAGGAAGATGTGATATTAAAAACTCAAAGTAAAAAGCAATTTTGAGAAAAACTTTTGTAGTAAATATGACATATAGTTTAATATATCAGCTGTATAAGGAGATCAAACAAGCAGATAAAAAACATTAAAATCCCAAAAGATAAATGAGTAAAGGTCAAAAACAGACAATTCATGAAAGAGAGAGATCATCTAGCAAAGAGACATGTGGAACAAGTGTTGGATCTCATCCTGATTCTGCGTCTAGCGTCCTACTGAACACTTTACTTCACATTTTCTTTTTTTCTTTTTTTCTTTTTTTTTTGTGTGTGTGGTGGTACTTGGGTTCCTGGAAACCCTTCTACCTCCAGGCTACACTCCCAGTCCTATTTTTATATCTTTATTTGGAAACAGGGTCTCCTAAGCCAGCGCGGCTGGCTTCGAACCTACGCGATCCTCCTGTCTCCGCCTCCCAAGCGCGGGGATTACAAGCATGTGCCACCACGCCCGGCTTTACTTCACACTTTCTGATTGCCTCCATTTAGCTCTTCAACTCTGCCCCTCCTAGGTGGTAAGATCTGGAGAAACACAGTCCGTATAAGGAATTTTATTAACTAGACACAAAGAAATCCCAGAATATGCATTAGAGAAAAAAATGCTAAGAGTCAAATAGTCCGCTTAGCCATGTTATTTCTGAAAGTTTTTGTACCCAATTTGCAGGAAACATTCCAAGGTTTAACCTTTGTTTTTGTTCTTTCTGGGGTTGCTGCTGGAAATTTATAGTAAAACATTAGTCAGATCTAGATCAACAAGGACTTTGTAAAATATTTCCAGCACAAAAAACAAATTTCAGTTTCCCACATTCCAAGTGTGCCAAACAAAGTTGCACATTCATTTTGGAAAAAGAAAGAAAGGAAGAAAATAAGTCAACTAATTTGGAGAGAGACCTCATTAACAAATGTAGAGAAGCCTGCTGTAAGCAAAAATGTGAAGTTAGAAGGGAAAGGAAAAAATTGCTGCAAGACTCCAAAACCTTGTTGTGATGAACGCACCATAGTTGTCAAAACAAGCTTACAAACCATATTATAAGAAGTTCCCCATAGTTAATTTGTAATTTGCATACTTAAGTCTAATTTTCTGAGTGCAAAAGTGATCAGTCTTGAAACAATATCATACTCTTTCTTGACAAGATAGATAAAAGCCATCAAAGTCATGTGTACACCCTAAAACAATAAACACTGTTAGTTTTGTTCACTTTTTTATTTCTCTGAAACCACCTACATAAAGAATAAGCATTTTTCTGTATGTAAGCAATATAAATAAAATATACATTGGATATGAGCTAGCATATGAAACCTAGAGAAAAAAAATATCTATTTCTTTGTCAGACAGTATCACTGCGTTAAAGATGAATTGATTCTCTCAAGACTCTTCTTTCACTTTCAAGCTGTCTCTCCTTTAATTTTAAGGTACATTAATAATACAACATTTTGTAGGTTTGATCCAAGAGATTTTTTTTAAATTGTACTGTTTCTTTCAGTAGACTGGAGGTGGATAAAAATTCTCTTGGCTCTTTAAGAAATACATATATAAGCAAATTCAATTCATAACAGCCTGTTTCCTCCATGATGATAAAAACAAATTGCCAGAGGTAAATTTCTCTGGCTCTATTGGAAAGCTTAGACCAGAGTTAAAAAGAAAAGGAAAACTAAAGCAATCTAGACCTAAATCAATCTGGCTTTCCTATATAAAAAAAACTACTGCAAAACAATGGAATGCTGATTCACTTAAGAATTAAACCTTATTGTCTGGTGGGAAGAAAGGCCTCACATCAAAAGTCCTGCATTCCAATCTCACTGTACTTACTAGCTGACCACCTATGTCCAGTCTCTTTTGTGCCTTATGAAATAAGGAGTTAGATTATTTCTAAAGATGTTCAGCCCTAACATTTTATGATTCTATGATTCCCTACAAATAGAATCAATGCACAAGAAAATGAGTCAAACAAAATGTAGGAAGGGACTAGGAACGTGGAATTACTAAGAGGGAACTGTACAATTTACACTGAAAAGACAACGCTTTTGTACCATTCTAATCTCATAAATAAAATATAACTCAATCTACTTAGTACACATCATAATTTAGAGAATGAAAAAACATGGACATAGCCCTAAAATCTAAATACTCTTTTCTATTATATCTATAAGGAATTGCAAAATGACTCAGTTTGGAGCAATGTTTCCAATCCTGCAAACTAGGACAAAAATAATCTTAAATTACTGCATCCAAGATATTTTTTATACTGGGGATTGAACCCAGGGATTATCCTACCTCTGAAATACACACTCAGCCCTTTTTATTTTTTATTTTGAAACAGGGTTTTGCTAAGTTGTTTAAGTTGTTGAAGGTCTGGCTAAGATGCTGGAGTTTGCTTCAAACTTGCAATCCTCCTGTCTCAACCTCTCAAGTACTAGGATTATAGGTATGTGCCACCATGCCTAGCTTGAACCCAAGATTTTAAGGAATAATTTCTTCACTATACAATTAATTAAAAAGTACTTCTGAAGAAATTTGTAGAATTTTTCTTCAGAATATAGATAGAGAGAGGCGGATGTGGTGGTACATGCTTATAATCCTAGCATTTGGGAGGCTGAGACCAGAGAATAGTGGTTTGAGAGCAGCCTCAGCTACTTATTGAGACCCTGTTTCAAAATAAAGAATAAAATTTAGGGCTGGGGGTGTGTCGCTTGGAGGTAGACTGCCCTTGGATTCCACCACCAGTACCACAAAAAAGGAGAAAAAAAATATATATATATATATATACACATATTGCATGGAACTGACTTTAACATGTACATTTTTCTCATCTTTACATTTCATAAACTAGAACATGCCTTCCAAGTGTGGCATTTTAAATATAATGAAATATAGTGGCTATTTCTTTTTTCTTTTTTTTTTTTTTTTTTGTGGTACTGGGGTTTCTGGAAACCCTTCTACCTCTGGGCTACACTCCCAGACCTATTTTTATACTTTTTTTAAATTTGGAAGCAGGGTCTTTTAAGCCAGCACAGCTGGCTTCGAACCTTTGCAATCCTCCTGTCTCCGCCTCCCAAGCGCAGGGATTACAAGCGTGCGCCACCACGCCCAGCTTAGTGACTATTTCTTAATGTATACTTTATCTTCTTTTTTGAGAAAAGGAAAAATATAAAACTGTGGCAGAAATAAAAACCAAGCCACGATAAGAAAAAAGACTACTTCCCTTACAGAAGAATGTCCTAATACTCCTCAATCAAGAAAAGGAGCTTAGTCCCCTCACCCTTAAGTGTAGGCTATGCTATTGACTTGCTTTCAAACAGCAGAGTAAGGAAAACAGAGGAAAGAAAGCAAGGCAAGAAAGTTCAGTTTATAGTGGAAAACCCAGCCAACACTGTGTTGATGGGTGATTAGGGTTAGTATCATGAGAGAAAAATCACACTGATTGCATGTCCCCTTGATATGGTTTGGGAAGTGTCATCTTCCTCACCAAAGCAGAAATCCAATCATGAGAAAAACATCAGACAAATCCCAACTAAGGACTGCTATAGTCTGGATCTTGACTGTTCCCCAAAGGCTCATGTGTTGAAGGCTTAGTCCCCATGGGGCTCAGAGGTGGTAGAGACTTTAAGAAAGAAGGCCTGGTGGGAGGTCCTCGGGTCCCTGGGCCACGCAGCCCTTTCCTCTTTTACTTCTGTCCATAAAGTGAGCAGATGTGCTCGGCCACACTCCCACTATGGCATACTGCCTCCCCACAGTCAAAATCAATGGGGCTGGCCGGGTGTGGTGGCGCACGCTTATAATCCCAGTACTTGGGAGGGTGAGACAGGAGGATCGCACAGGTTCGAAGCCAGCCTCAGCTACTTAGTGAGGCTCTCAGCAACTTAGTGAGACCCTGTTTCCAAATAAAATATAAAAAATAGGTCTGCGAGTATAGCCCGGAGGTAGAAAGCCCATGGGTTCCATCCCAAATACCACAAAAAAAAAGAATAAATTGATCCTACAGATCAAAAACAGAAAAGGCAAATTAGATCCTAAACTAATCCAAGTTTTAGAAAAATAACCAAACAGTAAGTATAATAATGCAGAAAGATAAAATGCACTATAGAGAATATAGAAGCTCTTATCTCAGTCCTTACTGAGGGAACCATTTTTCATTTGTGACAAGATCTGAAGCATATGTTAGCTCATTTAATACAAAGTAACTGTCACAACAGTTAAATCCTCCACACCAAGTCCTATATGTATGTGTATCACACCAAAACCCACAAAGACGGGTAATTACAGTGTACCAGTAAAAGTATATTAATTATAAAAATAGTTAAATTCTCAACTATTGTGTACCCCTATGGATAGTAATGTTTCTGGAATAATGAACCGTGTTCTCCCTTTTTCTGATAACTCTTGATAACTCTGAATGTCTTGGGTTTCCAGAGAAGACTTATGACACAATGTGTGAAATACATCATTAAACTTGTGCTTCGACTTTTGTACAACTCATAAAACAAATAGAACTAAACCGGTTTATTTGAGCCATCCCATCTTGTGCTCAAAAGACAGGGCCAAAATCACTGTTTAAGGTTCAAATGGTAATATATTTTCTCTGTATAGAAGTCAGCAATGCAGTCAACAACTGCTATAACGTCTAATTCCCTCATTGATTGTAAAGACTGCCAGGCTCCAAATTACTATCAAATTGTATTTTAAATGCTATCATGTATAGTATTCATAATTTACAATACATGTGCTTAATGACAATATTTTTATAAAGGATGATTTGTATACCATTTATGTGCAATAAAAAATTCGTTTAAAAAATTCATCTATAAAGTAAATGAAAGATGTTAAGAATGTAACAAGTGTGATTTCTGGATTGTGGACTCTGTTCCCCATGCCCTAAATATAGTTAACCTACCCTAATAGACAGCACCCTAAAAAAGAACAAGTGCATCCTGAACTAGTCACTTTTTAGGCCCCAGACCTCATTTTTCAAGGAAAATGGAGAGGAAGCATCCAAAGCAGCCAGTAATGGGTCAAAGTGAAAACTGGTTGAAATGGTTAGAGAGATAGGGCTACTGATATAAGATATGCCCAGAAAACAGGATCTCCTCCCATTCCAGTCCCACCTCTGCAGCACTGGGATTTTTCAGAACATCGGCTGTGGACATTCCTAAGGCTCTGGATGGAACATCATGGAGAGTGGTCCCTTGATAGAGCCAAAGGTGTGGTCAAGAAGAGATGAAGAGGCTTTGGATAACCAAGAAAGGCACACAGCTGGAGCACAGACTTTGGAAATAAACACATCTGGATTTGAATCCTCTTCCTTTAAAGATACTCTGTGACCATAAGTATCTTTCTTAACTGCTGTAAGACTCAGCTTTCTTATTTATAAAAATCAGACTAAATATGTCCATCTATATTAGTGTTCTATTTGTGTTTTAACAAATCACATACAAACAATACACAATGTATCATCTTACAGTCCTAGAGATAGGAAGTCCAACACAGTTCTCATTGGACTAATCCAAGTGTTAGCAAGACTTCCTATTGGCAGGCGTTCCTATTGGAGGCCGTAGGGGAGGATCTGTTTCCTTGCCTTTTCCAGCTTCTGAAGGTCTCTCACATCCCCGGCTCTTGACCACATTTTGCTATTTTCAAACAAAGAATATCAGGCCATGTTTTTCTCATGCTGCCATCTCTCCTATCTGCTTCTCTTGCACTTTTAAGATCTTTGTGATTACACCAAGTTCACCCAAATAAACTAGTAAAATCTCCATATTTTGAGGTCAACTGCCTGTTCAATCTTAATTCTATCTACAGCCTTAATTTCCTTTAGCCATGTAACACACTCATAGACATTGGTGTCATACCACTGCATAGAGTTGTGAGAATTACATGCAATAATGTATATAAAATTATTGATATATGAGTTAAAATTAAATAGCTTTCCCAGCCTTCCTCGTTTCTCTCTCCATTGACCATCAAATCTTTTCCTTGAATAACTCTCTTGCATGTTTGGTATTATGCTGGGAATATGCTTCTTGGATGACCTAATTAACCATCTATAGCAACACCAACAGAGCTTCTATACTCAAGGATTGTTGTATTAGAACTGGGAGAGAGAGAGACCTAAGAAATCTTCTACTCCAATCACTTCATATTATAAATGAGGAACACCAGCACAAAGAATGACTTGCACTGGGCATGTTGATGTATGCCTATAATCACAGTAGTTGGAAGGCTTGCACAGGAGGATTTTTATTGAGATCCTGTTTCAAAATACAAATAAAATAGGGTTGGGAGTTTATCTCAGAGGTAGAGCACCCCTGGATTCAATCCCCAGGACCAAAGAAGAAAAACAAAAAGGAAAGTACACACTGTGGCAAGAGCATCAAACAATAGCTTTAAAGTACTAAAGCCTACAATAGAACAAATTTATAAGAAATGCTTATGAAAATTTAGCACTGACATCTATTTAAATCATATATTTAATATTCAGTGTACACCCACAACAGTGTTATTACTAAAAAACAATGCCCTTGTTTTAAGACACTTAACATTTTCACACAAATAATATTCTTTTCCTCGAGTATGAATCTGAAGGAATTGATGATGATCTACAGTGAAACTTCCCATGGAATCAGAAACTGGCCAAGCATGCAGATCCATGGCTGACACATTTCACATGGTGGTTGAGTCTCAGACCTTGCACTGACAGAGGGGAGGGCTAGGATAATATCAATGTCTCATTTCTGCCCCTGTGGTCAGCCATCATTAGTATCTTTTGCAGAAAAGTGAATACATGAAAATCAATTTGAGCTTCTTCTCTTTCAAATAGGATGTTTTCATCTTTCCAAGCCAAGGCATTGCATTTGCCTTTGATAAATGATTTATAAGTCTTCTCTATTTTCTCTCATATATAGTAACAGTTCAAGTCAAAATCGGTAAGATTTAGAATTTCTGACTGTGACATGTCCTGAAAACTAATTTCACTATCTTAGATCATAAACTGTACATGGCTCATGTTTGTGGAACAAAAGAAAAATGTCTTCATCACTTTTTAAAATTACCATGTAAGTAAATTAATCCCTTGGCATATGCTTAAAGATGATCTTTTTATCTATTGGCAAAGATTAAATGCCTTAACTTTTCCTTTGCTTTACAATACAACTAACCCTACTTCACATAACTCCCCATCTCCAAACCTGAAGATGCTACATTCCAACCTGCCATGCTACTAACTCAGAGGACCTACCACAATCCTCTCTCTTATAAAACTAGATATCAGCTTTCATTTTAATTACCCTCTTCACTTAATTTCACAGTCCTATCTTGTCTCATAAATTTTCTCCTTCATAAATACTTTTCATAATTCCCTGATCCTGCATCAAGCCAAGATTGAGGGATGTGAGTGCCCTCAAAAACTTAATGGCATGGCACTCCTTCATGTCAGTATTGCTTAAATATGTATTCAACACTTGTTTATATACTTGATACTGCCTAGGAGAAGGAAAAGAATGAATATAGTACTTTTCTATAATTTTATTTTCATTCTAACTGGTGGATTTGAGATAAGTTTGAGCCTTCACATAGGGCCACTGGTTGGACCCCATCTCAAATGAGTTGCAGTTATCTCTAGGACACAGTCCATGGACAGGGAAAAATCAAACAATGATGTAATTGACTAATCATGGTAATCTTTCATGTGTATAATCGAAGCAAATTGTCTAAATTTGCTCAAGAGATTTTTGGCAGTTGATATTAACTGATCTTATATGCCCATCTATATATCTATCTCAAAAAAAGATTCATTGCAACTAACAGAAATTACTTGAAAAGGTTTCCAAGATATATTTTTATTGTAAAGGGAATCAACACAAAGTAAATTTCTTACTTTTTATTTTCATTATTTTTCTTTCTAGGACAGTAATATGTAGTAAGTTTTTCATTTATTTATTTTTGCTGCCTAGACTCTTATTGACATACTTTTTGATTATAGGAAGTAGAAAGAAAACTTCTTTTAAAAAAGTCTACCTATTTTTTCAATTCAAATTTCATTATGGAGGTAATATTAATCATAGCAGGAGACACTAACCAAAAAGAAGAACAAAGAAAATGAAAATATATTGCGTCCAGCTTAGAAGGTCTCTGAAAAAAGACAACTCAAAAGTTCTCAGAATTGTACAGTAAATTACTGAGGTAATAATGTTCTGTCTTGTGAATATCCATTCCTATTGTATTTCATATGATTTGTGAGGTGGTAGTGTGTGAAACTGGCATTGAAAGCAAGATCAGTGAGTAATTTAGATTAAACGTGCTGAATTTACAGAATTTACACCACTTAGATACTAAAAATTGTCAGGCATTCTTTCTCACTAAAAGTTACTGAAGAAAGGCAAGTTCTTCCTAGTACAGCAATTCTCAAGCTATGGTCTAGGAACAAGTACTTTTCTGAACATTTGGCTTACCAGAATAGAATGCATGTGCTATAGAGAGAAATATCCCAAGAGGACATTAAAAGAACATTGATATATTAGATTATTTTTTTCTCTTTTTCAGCGAATCTTCAGAGTAGGAAGAGAACCACCATTTGGAGAACCACTGACCATAAAATTTCTATTCAAAGATCTTAGAAGATAAACCTGGGTATCCACCTGATGCTCCTATCAGTACTGCCTCCAACCCACCATTTCTGACCTATTTAATATGTGGTTTCTGAAAAAGAACCACAATAGGGTAAAGAAAAATGAGAAACTGTCAATATGATTGTCAACATTTTTTCAATTTGACACTTACTCACATGACCACAGTTAAGACAGCCTCACTATTTACAGTTTTCTCAATCACCAAAAAGGAATAAAGAGGGAAATGAAAAATGATTACACAAAATTACCAGTGAAGAGGCACTGAAGATTACTTTAAAATTTTGACAAAGAAATCATAAAACAATTTGCTTCTTGTCTATTTCCGTTTGAGCTCAATTTAATGCAAGTCTGGCCTAGTCAGTAAAATGCTAGGCAAGATGCCATTAACCCAATATCCATATCATCGAGTAGCCCATCTTAAAATATCACACATATTCAATTAAACATATAGCAGTACAAGCAACATCGTAACATAGGAGATGGCCAGTATTAGAAAGAGAAGTCTTGCCGGGTATGGTGGTGCACGCTTGTAATCTTTGCACTTGGGAGGCAGAGACAGTAGGGTTGCGCAGTTTCAAAGCCAGCCTCACTGGCTTAAGAGACTCTGTTTCCAAATTTTGAAAAATATGTAAAAAATAGGTGTCTGGGAGTATAGGCTGGGGGTAGAAGGGTTTCCAGGAACCCCAGTACCACCAAAAAGGAAAGAAAGAAAGAAAGAAAGAAAGGAAGGAAGGAAGGAAGGAAGGAAGGAAGGAAGGAAGGAAGGAAGGAAGGAAGGAAGGAAAAAGTCTTGGCTAGCCTTTCGTTGTTTTCTTACATAAGAAGCATGAGTTCACAAGAAAGGAGGCCTGTGTGATCATTAACCAGTCTCTGGGAAAGAAATGGCCCAGTTTTGAACCATAGCTTTCCAAAGTACTGTGGAACCATTACATGACTTTCCTGGTAAATAAAGCTCAGATTCAGTCCAAGGTAAAGGCACTATAGCCCTAGAGGAGCAAAACCAAAGAGAAGTGAGGTTAAGACTAGCTCTGTTGCAGATGTGAGGATTACACAAATATATCCAGGTTACTTTGACAAGTATTATTGCTTGACCCTAATGGATATGGTCTTTTGGAACTTGGCATCCATTCTACTCTGTTCTATGTACCTTCCCTAATAACAGGAGAGAAACTGGTAAGTTAAAACTATACTTCTCCAATTTTCAGCAACTAGAGCATCATATAGGCAAACAGGTTCTGCCAATGAGATGCACTACTGAGTGATTCAAATGGCAGTGAGGGAGACAAAGGCCATCGTCTCAGTATTTGGGCACTGGCAAGGAAAATTAGAGAGTCATGTTTGCAATAGCCAAATGCCTCATTATATTTTTAGTTTCTAGTTTAGTAGGTATGAAAGGAAGCTGTGTTCACATAATGAGGGCAGGAGCTTTGTGAACTCTGAATGTTGGCCTTGGATCTCAGTCCATATTTGTAGTCCAATGGTAGCCTCTCTAACTTCCACTTCCAGGGCCATTCCAGCAGGTGTTATAAGCATGGAATTCTCTCTATTCCCTTGATTACAACTGGAAATATCTAAAGTGGTTCTGTTTTCTTGCACTGAAGTCTGACTGACAGATGTTCTCTGGTTCCTTCTTCAGCAGGAGGTGCTATATAAGTCAGGGTTACTGCTCAACGTCCAGGGAATTGATGTCTTTGGTTGACTACCACTCACTCACTCCCAAACTCTTTGCCACCTTTTTCATGCTTCTTAAACATACAAAAATCTAATTTTTAAAGTATTTTCTATATATTTAAGGACAAGGCATTTAGTAGAAATGGAAGTAAATGTCATCACCATCACAAATCTGTACAATCCCTCTCTTCAAGAGGGGCTTGAAAGGAGCAGAAAATTTCACCTCTGATACAAAATCCCAGGGCAGGATTCTGATTGACTTAACTTGGATCTGGCATATATATATATATATATATATATATATATATATATATATATATATATATATATATCTCCCTGGACCAATTTATTGTGGCTGAAATGAAGCTTGTATATAAAAGAGAAGACTGCTATAAACCACCCATTTAACAATGGGTGGTGGTAAGAAGTGATGCCTGAGAGGATGAGCCACACAGACATTCTAATAGAGTTTTATAATCTCTGTATTCAAGTCCTAGCTCTGCCAATTACCTGCTGTTGGCCTCGGGTATGCTATAAAATATTGCTAATATGCGGTTTTCTCTCATAAACAATAATCTTAAATTTTACATCATAGGATATCATGAGGATTACATTTCAGAATACAGGCAAAACAATCAGAGCAATATCAGGTATACTGTAAGCACTCAGTAAATCTGTATTTTTTGCTTTTATCATTATCATTATGCTTTCCCAAGTTAAATAGATGTCTTGACCATTGATTTTCTTGACAAAAGAACCCAAAATTTGTCTTTGATTATATTTAGAGGGTAGACCCTAACCCTGAAGACCATTTAATAAAAGTGACCACACAAATTCCTATCAGGTTCTTAGCTCAAAAAGTGTTATAGTTAGACATAAAATGTCCCCTAAAGAGCTCACTTAATATTTGGAGTTGATGTAATTGAGTCATGAAGGTTATAATCCCAGAAGTGAATAAGTCCACTGTAATGGATTGACCTGGGTGGACTGGTCCCTGCGGTGTGGCCTTGGGGATTATATAAAAGGCTCCTCCTCCCCCTACTCATACTCCCTTGCTTCTGGCCTTCCTGATATACAGAGCACAATGCAGCCCATGTGCTCTCCCTCTGTCATGCCCTGAGATCCTCAGTCCCCAGCCTCACATGGACTGAGCCCAAAAGTGTAAGAAAATAAATATTTTTCCTCTAAGTTATATAGTCAGATATTTAAATTATACCTGCAATAATGCTGACAGATACAAAAAGGCTATCACTTCTCTAGCTGAGCTTAAAGGATACAAAGGTAGGTTTAAAAATCCATAATTATAATCAGGTCCTCTGGAGAAGAGAGCAATGTGTGTTCATTTCAAGCTATTTGTTCAATTTAATCTAATACATAAAAGATCTGGTCTTCGTGGAACTTATTTTTATAAACTAACACTCACAACAAGAAATAAGGTTTTGTTGTCTTATCTTGAATTACCTATTAATTCAAGATCAGGGATCAGTAAAGTTTTTATGTAAGATGCCAGAGAGTAAATATTTTAAGCTCTATGGATCATCTGGTCTTTCATGCAAATGTTCCACTCTGCATTGAAGCACAAAAGCATAGACAACATATTAAAAAATAAGCATGCCTGTATCCCAAGACAACGTTATTTACAAAAAGGCTGGATTTGGTCCACAGGCTGTAGATTGCCAATTTTTTGGTTTAGATATAAAATACCATGTGGTTTGTAAATCTTAAGACTGTGCCCAGAAATGGAAACATCCTCCAAGGATTTGCCTTTCTCATTCCTGCCTTGCCTTCCCTCCTCCTGCCTCTTCTCCTGCTCCTCACTTGTGCTTCTATGAACTTATGCTTCTAAGTCTAGCCCTGAAATACTCTTCTAGATGCCTCTCCCCATCCCCATCCTCTACTACTCTACTCTCTCCCTTCTGTTCACACACATGTTTTTTTTCCTCCTAGCTCCCACATATAAGACATTCAATCCTTGTCTTTTTGAGTCTGGCTTATTTCACTTATATAATGCTTTACAGTTTCATCCATTTTTCTGCAAATGACATAATTTTGTTCCTCTTTAAGGATGAATAAAATTCCATTGGGTGTGCAGGTTCACAGATGTGTGTGTGTGTGTGTGTGTGTGTGTGCACGTGTGTGTGTGTGTGTGTGTGTTTTCACATTTTTTATTCATTAGTCCATTGATGAGTACCTAGACTTGATTATATTACTGGGCTGTTGTGAATTGCACTGCTATAAACATGGGTAACATTTGCTGCTATAGTATGCCGACTTTTGTTCTTTTGGATAAATACTAAGAAGCAGTGTAGCTCTACACTGGTTTCCATGGTGGTTTTACTAATATACAATCCCACCAACAGTGTTTAAGTGTTCCTTTTACCCATATCCTGCAAGAATGCTGACAGATACAAAAAGGATATCACTTTTCTAGTTGAACTTAAAGGATACAAAGGTAGGCTTAAAAATCCATAATTATAATCAGATTTTCTGGAGAAGACATTTCAGCATTTATTATTTGTAGTGTTGATTATTATATTCTAATTGGAATGAAATGTAATTTCAGTATAGTTTTAATTTTCATTTCCCTGATAGGATGTTAAATCTTTTACTCTATTTGTTGGCTAGATGTATTTCTTTTATTTGAGAAATGTCTGTTTAGTTGATTTGCCCATTTACTATGTTATTTTTACGTTTTTTTAGTTCTTCATGTATTCTGGATATTAATACTCTGTCATAATAGTAGCTGGCAAAAATTTTCTCCCATTCTGTAGATTCTCCATATTATTGACTGTTTCCTTTGCCATGGGGAAGGCTTTTAATGTGATGCCATCCAGTTCATCAATTCTTGATATTATTGAGTTTTAAATAAGTAGATGCCTGCACCTATATGTCGGAGTGTTGACCCTATGCTCAGAAAACAAAAATAGTTTTAAATATAATGAAGTTCAGAGTGATAGAGACATGCATGCACACAGCATTTGGCAAGCTAACCCCTCTTTCCTCTTCCTCCTACATAATAAGATTGGTATTGATAATTTCATATAGGCACATACCATTATTGGAAGTGTTTTTTTCATTAATTCTTCCTCTCTACCACCACCAACCTCCTGAAGATCCTATCCATCTCTCCACTGGGGTTTCTCCTCCTTTATCTGGGATCCCACTTGTATCCTAATTTCTCCCTAGCTTTTAAATATGAAAGAAAACATATGACTCTTGACTTTCTGTACTGGCTAATCTCACTTAGCATACATAATGTTCTCTAGAGCCATTCATTTTCCTGAAAACATCATAATTTTATTCTTTTTTATTGCTGAGTAGAATTCCATTGTGTGCAGATCCCATAATTTTGTAATCCATTCATCTATTGATGGACACCTAGGCTGGTTCCATGATTTGCCTATTGTGGATTGTGCTGATATAAATCTGGATGTGCATGTATCACTACAACATTCTGTTTTTAGTTCCATTGGAAAGGTATTTAGGAATGGTATAGCTTGACCAAATGGTGGTTCCACACCCAGTAAAATAAAAGTTTTAACTACCAAATTTAAAAAATCCCGAATCCTCCTATTCTATAGCAATTATATCTTCCGTGCAAATAAGTCATTGGTTCTATTACTCCCACAGTTTTCATCACATACAGTTAGCTCCTGCTGTGTATGTTGGTGTGGTTAGTTCTGTTATTTTATTGGAGCAGCAGACACACTGTATGTTTCTTAAAAATAGGGCCGAGTCTCAGGCCACTTTGAAGAACCCAGCAAACCTTTTGGGGTACCTTATACCTGCACTGAATACACAACTCATTAAAGCTAAAAGAAAAGAAGAAAACATACATGGACCCCTTTTCGTGGTAAGTGCCTTTCATCACTTCATGGGCTTTTTAACAAAAAAGGTTTGAAAAGATCTTGTGAAAAACAAGAAAAAAAGAACACTTTGTTCTTGAAAGGAACTTCAGGAAATGACCATTCAGGATGTGCAAAACTCTGGATTCTTGGCTTCTCTTTTACCTAAAGCTCACTACATAGACCATTTCCATTACCCCTGAAAGAAGCATAGGCAAGAAAATGAAAAGCACAGATCATTCAGTATTGTTCTTTCTTAGAAGCTTCAGGCAGAAAAGGTTTGATGGAGAAGAAACTGTAATAAATGCCTAAAAGACTTTTTTGTGAATGCAAGTGCCTGTGTTTTGCTGTCTCTCATAATTACAGGTGGGTAATTGAGAGTTAGCATAGCTTTCTGTCAGGTGCCTTGGAAGCATTTAGTTTCAAGCTAGAAAGACTCATTGACATTCTACATCATTTTAAATAATAATGCTTTATGCATGTGCTGTCATTATAAACTGTAACTTTTGATATTTGAAAAGGTTTACATTCTATTCAGAAAAAAATCCTTTTTGAACATGGAATTTTGTTTTCTAAAGTAAGTATATTCCTCTCCTACTCCAGCCTAACAACATAACCACTTTAAACTTTAATTGCCTAACTCAAAGGTGCCAGCTCAAATACTCTCGTGCAGTAGAATTATGTCATGAAGCTGTCCTTCTCGAGTATATCATGGTAAGAGAGTTTGTGCTCTAGATTATAGATAGAAAAAGAAAGAAGGGGGAAACAATGAGATGAGAATCAATTTTCCTAGTAGAGTTTCATCAATTTATGATGTCTGTTGTTACATTTTTTAAATTTCAAAAAACAGAGATTTTTAAGTAAACAATACACTTGAGAAGGCTCCATGGCCTTCAGGGAGAAATGTGCCATAAAGCAATTATCCTTGATACTACTGTATGCCCTTATCTCCAACTTAGGTTATAACTCACATGAAGGTTAACTTAGCACTCTGGGGAAAGAACTACTGCCTAACAGGAAAATAAAACACAGAGGAGATCACAGAATGTTTCTTTTGTTTGGAGAAAATGAAAAACAGCCTCTCTACTGCTCATACACAGAAATTAATAACCACATGAAAAACCAAGAATTTGGTTATTTTTTCCCCTACATCAAAAGATACTGCCATTTACCTTGTCAATTGAGAACAGTTCTTTCCCTCCCAAAGTCATATTTTTGTGCAGATTTATATATTATTTTCACCTGTATGGTTTTATCTCTGTAGAATTTCTCCAGTTTTGTTGTCTACCTGTCAGATTACTTTTTCACATTATCATTTCAGTTTCCAGCCAGAATTCTGTACATGCTTCAAGACTTATTTAGTAACTAATTGCCCATAATTATCAAACATTCTTTGGATCTAAAGACACGCTAACATGTACCACAATTTGTTTCTGCCAAAACACATTTTCTTTTCTCATCTGTGAGCTGCCATTATTTCTAATTTTACGTGATACCTTATTAATGGTATCTCATGGGGAAATATGCCCAGTTTCTTTCTAAAAATGTTAGCAATCTAAATATAAATAAAAGTTGTGCTACAAAATGATGAAGGAGTTAGAAAATAATAGGAGTGCTTTTCATGGAATTAACCCAACAAGAGTTTTATAGATTCAGTCAAATAATCAAACATAATAGTTAAAAAGCATAAATATTGTAGTATAATCAATTTTTCTTCTCATATTACTAAATTATAATTTTCTCCTCATGGAAAAGTTTTGGTTTTGGCATTGTTTTGATGATAATCAGATGTAAAGAACAAAAAATTAGGATGCATTTTTCCCACCAGGAGGAATTTCAAAGTTGGCAGTGCATTCATATATGAACAAAGCCAAAGAAGATGGCAAGAGTAAAATATGAGTTTATCTCCAAAAGGAGACAAAATGAACTTAGATAAAATGAAGGCAGAAAAGTAGCACAAACTCTAAAAAATAAACAGGTCATTAAATATCTAAACACTGCCGGGCGTGGTGGCGCATGCTTGTAATCCCCGCGCTTGGGAGGCGGAGACAGGAGGATCACACTGGTTCGGAGCCAGCCTCGCTGGCTTAAGAGACCCTGTTTCCACATTAAAATGTTAAAAAATAGGTCTGGGAGTGTAGCCCATGGGAGTGTATACCGGAGGCAGAAGGGCTTCCAGGAACCCCAGTACCACCTAAATAAATAAACAAACAAACAAACATTGTCAGTGGCCCGTGTATATAGTAAAAATTGCTTCATACATATGACAAATAAGTTTTGTGTCTTTTTGGATTTGAACCACTTTTCTACTAGCTCTTTATCATCATAATTATTAAAGTTATATTATAGGAAAGACCCACAGCTAAGGTGATAGTGAATGTATGATGCTCCCTAAATTTCAATGTGAAATGCTGATGAATCAGATAGGAAACCAAACAAGAAACTGAACAAAAACAAGTGAAGTCACATCTCATAATAACAAATTTTCACATTTAAAAATTTCAAAGAGAAAAACTACTTTAATCACTAAAAAAAAAAAAAAGTAGTCTGATCAAACCTGTTCAAGTGTTTGCCTGTGCAATACTTACTATCTTGGCAAACCAAATGTTGACACTCTTCCATTTTTTCCATGCCAGAAACTGTACTTTTTATGAGATATTATGACAACAGCACCCTTTAAGGTTGGATAATCTTAGTTCTTAAAGTTTTACCTACTTTTAGATTTAGTTCTCTATTAGTCTTTCATACCATTCAAATATAGCTTTTTTAAGCTTCTTTATTATATATTCCCTAACTCATCATTTGCATGGCTTCTGTATCTAAAATAATGAGATTCCCACTTATTTAAAACTTACTTTCACCCTGAATACTCTTTATCTAACATGGGCTTTATGGTTGACTCTCTGGATCATACCACCATGAGGATGCAACTGTAAGTTTTTAACTTTTCTGGACCATAATTTGTTATAAAGCTAAGAAATATGGTACATACCAGGTTAAAACATCTTTTGTGTGTGGTACTGGGGATGGAACCCAGGGGCCTTCTACCTCTGGGCTATACCCCTGACTTATTTTCTATTTAGAAAAAGAGTCTCACTAAGTTACTGAAAGCCTCACTAAGTAGCTGAGGCTGGCTTCAAACCTGTGTGATCCTCTTGTCTCAGCCTCCCAAGTACTGGGATTAGAAGCACACACTACCACACCTGGCTAGGTTAAAACATATTGAAATATCTAATGAGCTGTCATAAGCAAAATTCATGTTAATTGATAAAAAATTGACATATCATGTACTCGTATCAAATCCCAACCTTCCTGATAAAGTAGAAGATATAATTTTTTAAATTGAAGATTATTTTAAAATAGGCCACCATTATAACAATATGCATTATAACTTGTAATTGCATATATTAAGCCAAAGAGAGCCAGGATATAAGTCCAAAATGAACTAAGCAAACTTTACATGGCAACAAACCTCCCATCCTGGCTGGGAGGTGGCAACTCAGGTCCCCTTGCATCGGGGTACAAGCCTTACAAGTAGTTCTCACCAAAAATAAATAAATAAATAACAGAATTAATATATGTCATTTCCTTCAGATGATCGTAAGTATAGGAACTTTTTTCTCTTTCTCTTTCTACTTGTTAGAGACAAATGATACACAAAGAAGACCACAAAATTAAATAAACTGATTTATTCCTGAATCCCTGAACCATCAGGTGGAAAGATGCCCAGCAACCAGGAATACTCACACTGGATGTTGTACCACTGAGCAAATAATTTCAAGCCTTCCACTAAGAAGAGGAGAGGTGGGGGGTTCTTTATCACAACAATAAATTATACCTTAAATAAAATTACCCATTTCTTCTATTTTATTTTCATTCATTTTAATGAAAATTTATGTTTGTATAAGGAAGTTTAAGCTCATTGCTTTGAGGCAGATACTTTTATCTTCTGTCTACTCTACTGTCAGAGGTAGCTGTAAGTGTATTTTGGACCAATGCTAATTATATGAACATTTGTTAAGCTTGAAATTCTAAAATAAAAAAGGAAAGAAGGAAGGAAGGGAGGGGAAGAGAGAGATAGAGAGAGAGAGAGAGAGAGAGAGAGAGAGAGAGAGAGAGAGAGAGAGAGAAGGAAGGGAAGAAAGAGGAGGGAGAAGAAGGAGGAGGAGGAAGAGGAGGAGGAGGAGGAAGAGGTAGAGGAGGAGGAAGAGGAGGAGGAGAAAAAGGAAAGGAAAGAAGAGAAGAGAAAAGAAAAGAGAAAAGCAAAGAAAAGATATTTTCTGGTCACTTAAAACTTTTAAAGACTCCATATTAAAAACTTATGAGAATGAACAGTGATAAAAGTAGAAAGAGGTATATAATACTATTCATTATATCCTAAAAAACCACTCTAATTCCTGATTTTTATCCTTGTTTTCGAGTTTCTAAGTCTTAACATTCCTCAAAAACGTAAAATAAAATGAAAATTCGATGATTTCTCATGAAAGACAGTCTTCCTCAAGTTGAAATCAATTTAATCCTTTTAGGAGATGTTGCATTCACTCTCCAAGAGACATACATTGTTTAAAAAAGGTTCTTTGAGCAACTTCTCAAAGCTAATCCAATCTTTTGTGTAAAAAGTTGGCAAATTTATTTTTAAGCATAAACTAGATTATGTATCTAATAGATCACTTGGAGCTTGTCTATATTTGTAAACTGCTTTATCTAACAGCCTAGAAATTGTGTTATGTCATACCCATCACAGAAACACAAGTGCACATGCACATGTACATGCACACACACATACACACACACACCCCAACAGACTGCAGCTCTGAATAAGCCATGTCTATCATCTGATCCTTCCTGGAGCTAAATGTCAGCACCATCCAGTAGGCTAGTCATAGACCAAACCAAACATTTACTTGACCATAATTTCCCTCAACTCCAGCACTAGTGGCTTTGAGGACCAGAAAAAAAAGTATTTTTAAGACTTTATGTATTTTTTTAAGTATAATTTGTCCAGGGGTGGAAGGAAGCTATCTTTGACATTGCAGGATATTTCCAGTATTCTAGTTTCTGCTAGATTCCAGTAGTACTTTCCTCATCTCCTTTCCAAAGAGTAACAACCAAAAACATGTCTAAACAATGCCAGACATTCCTCCAAGGTCAAGATTGTCCCTTGTTGATAACCACTGTCCAAGCAAAAGGCTTTCATTCTTCTTGGAAGAGGAGAATAATAAAAGTATGCTAAACTCACACACCAAGCATCCATTATGAAGCTAAATAATCATTCCAGTGGTGTAAACTTGTGCTGAAGCAGTGGTACGAAATTGTCAACTGTCGCTTTAAATTTTTGGATTCAGTAATTTCCTTCCAATCACAAATTTCACTTTTGAAAATTCTTTACATGAAAATTTAATTATTCAGCAACTGAAGAAATTTGTATTCCCCTAATAAGAGTTACAAATTCTTCTTACAGAGGATAATAAGAAAAAAAGAAACTAGGGTTTGAGACAAGATGAGAGACAGAAAGAGGAAGTGGCTGTTTTCAAACATGCCTTCATGTAATCACAGGAAAACAAAGCAAGGTAAATCTTTGCCTTCATTGGGATACTTTCATCTCTGTGAAGAAGATACATTAATCAGTCAAAATATTAGTTATGTACCTTTTAAGGGCCAGGCAATGTTATATATAGGGTCTTTCTGAAAAAATGAATGAGAATGTTTGATACAAGTATAAAATCGGCTATAGATATGCAAACCAATGATAGAAAGCATTGCTCTTTTGTCCCTTAAGAACTCTTTTCTAAGACACAGTAGCAAAATTATGTCCCACCTTAGTCATATTTTACTAACATTGTATGATATTACTCTTATTTGTGGTACTGCTGGTATATATAAAACTACAGCTCTGCTAGTTATATAAAAACATAGCATATAAAATTATATATAGTATATAATACTTTATAATGATCAAAACAATTATATTACTGATTTTATATATACTATACTTATTATTGATATTTTTAGAATCTACTAATTCCACGTTGGAAAAAATCGTTTACTATAAAACAGTATACCATGTTACCTGGTAGGCAGTATCACAGATCTCACCTTTGCTGAATTTCTTGATTGTATCATGAGACCATACCAAGTGCTTGACCTATGTCATCCAGGTTGGTTTACGTACATTATATAATATTCTCAATGACAAAATCACCTAACGATGTACTTTTTAGAACATTGTATTCCCATCACTAAGCCATGCATGACTATACTAAAAGTCACAGTAATCAAGACAATGTGGTATTGATTAAGGATAGACATTTAGATCAATGGAACAAAAGAGAGAATCTATAAAAATAAAATAAAATATAACCCTTGTATAAGACCAAGTAATTTTCTCAAAACTGAAAAGGCCATGTCAAATCAATAAATACGGGGTTCAATATCCAGTACTGCAAAAGAAATAAAATGCTGCTAGAGCAATTGTGCCACCATGTATATATAAAAAACCTCAACACATATCTTACACAAAATTAACTCAAACTAGAAAATAGATCCAAAAATATTAGAATTAAAACTCAATAAATATAAATGCATATATGTTTTTACAGAATTCTAAGGAAATCTTCTAGAAGAAAATATGAGAAAAATCTCATCAGCCTTAAGTTAGTCCATGATTTCATACATAGGACACCAAACCACAATCCATGAAAGAAAAGCTGATAAATTGGACTTCATCAAAATTAAGACTTTTGCTTTCAAAACACACTATTAAGAAAATGTAAAGATAAATCTTCTTAGAAGAGGAGGCAATTTGGACACATAGAGACACCAGCAGTGTACTGAGGGAAGACCATGAGGATACAACTAGAAGACTACTCCAGAAGCCAAGGAGAGAAGTATACAAAGAAACCAAACTTGCTGACACCTTAGACTTGAGCTTCTAGCTTCCAGAAGAGTGAAATTATAAACAGACACATCATCAAAAAAGAAAACATGGTTAGCAAATAAGCACATGAAAACATACTTATCATAATTAGTCATTAGTAAAATACAAATTAAAACCACAATGAGAGGCCGCTAAAGTCCAGTAAAAGTAGCTGAACTTAAAAAAAAAAATTTTTTAACTCTAACTATGAAGTGCCTGTGAGGATACAGAGTAATTAAATCTCTTGTGCATTGCTGCTGAAATGCAAAAGAGGTCCTGCCACTTTGGAAAGCAGTTCGGCAGTCTCTTAAAAAGTTAATCACACACTGCAAATGACCCAGCAATCCCACTCCTGACTTCATCAAAATGAGAACTTCTGCTGATTGGACCTCACCACAGGTAGAACTTCTGCTTTTCAAAACACTGTTAAGAAAATGAATAGACAAACCACAAGTAGGGAAAAATGGTTGAAAATTAAACATCTGAAAAAGACTGAAAAACTAAAAACATAGAAGGTTTATGCACCTAAATACTTGAATATGATTATTTATAATAGCATCTGTTATCATAGCCAAATACTAGATATAGCACAAGTGTATTTCAATTGGTATAGTAAACTGTAGTGCATCCATACATTAGAATACTACTCAGCAATAAAAATATACAATTGATACTCAACTAGATTAATCCCAAATTTACTACATGAAGTAAAAAAGCCATATTCAAACAGTGACAAAATAAACAATTCCATTTATATGATGTTCTAGAAAAGTCCAAATTGCAAATACAGCAAAGTATGATTTCCAAGGATCAGGGAGTAGGGTTAACCACAAGGGCCACAGGGAAACTTGGTAGAAGGGTATTCTGGGTAAAAGGGTGGTAGATACAAAACTGTATGCATCTTCAAAACTGATAGAACCATACACTACAAAGAGTAAACTTCATGGCATGTTAATTACACTAAAAAACTCTGACTTTTAAAAAATTACTTAAAAATAGGTAAATAAAGTATTGGGAAAACAATTCAACTATGGCTTCCTCCCTCGAGATCCAGAGTATACCTAGAAAGAAAGTAGAAAACACGGTAGGTTTCATTTTCCCATCCTTGGCCTTGGCCTTTTGTTTTCTACCGATAACAAATTAGAACAAAACTATACCCTTGTAATATTACAGTGAATATAAATACTTTTTAAGTAAAAAAGCAGAGATAGGTATATGATTATTAAATTTTTCATCAAAATAATAAAAAAATCTTTAAGCAACTTCCAATACTAGAGAAATAGTAACCTACCTAAAACCCTTAATCTTGCTGGGCATGGTGGCATACACTTGTAATCCCAGTACTAGGGAGGCTGAGATGATAAGTTTGTGGCCAGCCTCAGCTACTTACTGAGGCCCTATGCAACTTAGTGTGACCTTGTTCCAAAATAAAGAATAAATAATAGGGCTTGGGGTATAGCATGGAGGTAGAATGCCCCTGAGTTCAATCCCTAGACCTATGGAAACAAAATAAATAAAAATAAAAATTAAACCCTTAACTTCAAAGTCTTCTATATTTATTATTCATTATCATGACTTATTGAAAGAAAGTTCAATAAATGCAAGTGGATACGATGTATAAAGAGAGTCTAGTTCTATTGGAATTTAGAAGACCAAGAAAAATTTTCATCTGACTGGAGGTGAGCAATCATAGCTTCTTTAGCAAGAGGAAAAAATAACCAAAATTTTGCTTTAGGTAAATTAGTCTAGCGGCCATGGTAAGGATGAATTTGAATCACTGCACTGATGAGGATTGGCCAGGCTAGAGTGATGGCCATAGAATGATACTCATCAAATCCAAAATGTGTATCTTGCCTATGGTTTACTGCATACCCAGAAATGACATCACAGTTGCTGTCTGAGGTTTATTTGAAGTTGAGATTCAGATAACAACTTAGCCTTCCAAATTAAAACTCTGCAATGACCGCGGTGACCAAGGCATGGCGATGGAAGAGTGGCAGTGCCTGTCAGCTGGGGTTGGCATGCAGAAACGAGACCTGACTATGATAGAAATTAGTCCCTGTTTCATTTTCCCATCCTTGGCCTTGGCCTTTTGTTTTCTACCAGTAACAGGTGTCAATCTCCCCCTTGGAAGAGGAGTATGTGTCTTCACAGTAGCACTTCTAGAGGCGAAAGGCTAATGGCAGACCTCGCCAAAACCACAAGAAACATGAAAGGCCAGGACTTTGATTGAACCCACTCAGAAAAGCTCTCTTTCAAATAAAGCAATTGGAGGTCTCTTCCTTTGAAAGCCAACTGTGATTGCCCAAAAGGAAACACTTCTTTGTTGCTTTTATTTTTTAATTTTTGTTTCAGTGAAACTAGCAGTTGCCCATGCAGAAATATCAACAATGGCATGCCTTCTGTTGTTTAAATATTCCTAATTTGAATTCTGTTGCATAAAATAAATCCGCTAAAAAGCGCCTCTAGCTTAGGAGAATTTTCAAAGACAATTTGTTTATAACAATTGAAGCTGTGAAGTCCAAAGTGCTGAATTCTGTGGCAAGGACAAACTGCACTCTTCTCCAGACTCGTTCACCTGCCGTTTGTGGGACAACCTGTGTCTTGGAAGCCAGGGTAATACAGATAGGCCCTCCAGATGGAGCTGCAGTTGGCCTCCACCATCGAAGGCTTTCAGTAGTTGTCATCTCATATGTGACAAACAGAATTCTTGCCTGAATTCTGGCCTTACCTCCTTCTTTTACCCTACGGGTTCACCATCCCCCCTTTTTTTTCCCACAGTGCACAGTTCCAGTGCATTTTCTAATTCTAGAGCTCGCTGTACTGTGTGTTCCTAACTGCATTATTGCCATATTTCTGACCTGTGACTTCTATATTTCATCTTTGTATATGCATTGTTTCCACTTCCCTTCCCCACTTTGCTAGGTCCCCAAGTTTAACTTCTGTGACCCTCAGTTTTCTCATTTGTAACATAAACAAAGTAATACCAATAGTGTAAGATAGTTTAAGGACTACATGAAACCATAAGTAAAGTAATTAACATGACCTGAGATAAAGTGCTAAATAATTTCCAGCTGCACCCAAGTGTATTTATACATGGATAACAGATCTTCTGGCTTTGTTCTGCATTCATAGAAATAGAAAATAACCATTATATTTAGTTTTCAAATGGCCATAGGGGGAAATTCTCTTCTTTATTAATGACAGATTGACCCCCTTCTTTCCCTTCTCTTCTAAAGATTAAGTAATTCATTTTATTTCCAATCAATCACATTTTCTCACCCTTTCATCATTTTTACTTCTTTCATCTAGGTTCTCCAATCTTATCTTACTTATAGGACCAAAAATCCCTCTACTAATTTTCAGTAATAGTAACCCACTGACCCCAAATTCAAAAAGCACTTACCAAAACCTGTCTTCCTAAAGGATTACCTGGAGCCCCTAATTGTGATGTGATCCCTACCTATGTTTCAGGCACCTAGAGAAACTAAAATGCTACTAACTTTCATAAAGCTCTAAAAACCTCCCCAGGACCTAGGTGCAGGAGGACAGAATAGCACAAGACCTGCAAAAGTGTTAGTTTTTGGTTCCTAGTTCAGTTGATAGACGATACTGACCAGCCTAACATGATTGTTATGGTTTGACATTATGACACTTCACCCCTTGGCAAAATTGTCTCCTCCACTGGCATCATCCCAGGACCGCCTGCTGTGATATGAATAAATTTCTGCTGGTCAAGAGGCTGCAAGACTCCAGAGGAAAATATCCACCATGTGTATGTGTCTTCTCCAAACCTCTGGCTGAGTCATCCAAGTCAAGTAGTCACTGAGATACAAAGGGGCTCCCTCCACCTAAGCCAGGTGGTCAGGGAGAAAGGAATATAATAGTATCCAAGACAACCAATGACTCTTTTTATGCAGAGCAAGTCACTTGCATTTACAATCTAAAAATAAGGCACCTCCTACCATGGGTAGTTCCCCAAAGCAGGAAAGGTGGTGCACTCTGAAGATCTTGATTTGCAATACAGATTCCCCAGGAACACAGCCAGTGGGAAGAACTACACATGAAACTGATAAGATTCCAGCAGGCAATCTCACTCCTGCAAAAGAACCAGAGCCAAGTCTCCATTCAACCTGCTGCTAGCAGCTCCACACACATGGCCAAGGCAATGGTGACCACCAGCCTTACTCCTAGTCATCTTTGCTCTGTTCATACCACAGGATGCCTAATTGGAAGGTGCAAGAGTGTTCAACTAGTAAACAACTGCAGATGAGGGAGTCCTAAACTCTGGGGACAGACAGAAGGATACCTCTATGATCCTAAAGCTTGACAGAGAAGGAAAAGGACAGCCTGCTGACCCTACCTAACAATTTTAACAAGGATTAGTGCTTGGGAGTAGTTGGTGATGGAGGCAGAAGTGCAGATCCCTATCAAGTTTCTAAAGTAGAGGCTCCTGGACAGTGGGAGATAGTGTGGGGTTATGGAGTATGCTGAGAAGAGAGGAAGGGAAAGAGCAAATAAACACAACCATATCAAAGTCAATCATTAAGCCAAATATGAGTGAAGGGGTGGTGAACAGGGAGGGAACTGGGGAAAGGCGTAATGAGTGATGTGTGCAAGTATGTCTCTACCACCTTGGACTCCATTAAGATGTATGACTACAACTCACCAATAAAAAATTTAAAAAATAAATAAATAAACAAACAAACAAGCAAAAGCCTGCAAACACAGCAGAAGTGAAAAGATGGTATTTGAGAACTGTAAGGGAATATTCACTCTTTTTTTTTTTTTTTTTGCAGTACTGGGGATGGAACCCAGGGGTATTCTACCTCCGAGCTACACCCCCAGCCCTATTTTTATGCTTTATTTTGAAAGAGGGTCTCACCGAGTTGCAAAGGGCCTCATTAAGTAGCTGAGGCTGTCTGAGAACCCAGATCCTCCTGTCTTAGCCTCCCAAATGCTGAGATTACAAGCTAGCATGCCCTTAGCTTTTTGAAGAAGAAAACAAAGGCATCAAAAGAAGAGAAAGGCTCTCTCAGAACCAGAAAGGCAAACATTAAAGAGGCCAGCACCAAGGCCAGAGGTCCCTGGGATCAACTGGCTTCTAGTTGTCCTTGATTCTTTTTCCCTAACCTGTATCTTTTCAAATAGTATACATACAGCAAACTAAATCCTCTCTACAGAACAATTATCTCTGTATTCCTAACAGTGTATCTTTTATAGATTTCCCTGACAGTCATTTTTCTATGCTGGAGATTTAACTTTCTCTTACAGTAAATTATTCAGACTCAAATCAAAGTGAAAGATGTCTTTATTTAATTACTGGAAATACAAGCTATTATTGCCAGTGGCGATTAGGAATGAACAAGATCCGTTTTCTTATCCAAGCCACCTCTGCAATCACTACTCGCATTAAAAAAAATTGTCATTTTGGTTGAGAAAAATGAACCATTACTTCAAAATCCAAGTCACAATTTATCATTTTGAATTTGAGTATTTACTCACTAGAAGGTTAAATAGCAGGTGATCTTCGCTCTTTTGACTATGAAAAGAGGCCAAGAAGAGTACCTTGACCCATCTTCTCGGGAACCTAAACAAGTGTCTGGAGAAAATCAGTACAATGGAGGGGAAAGTGCCAAATTATTTTAAAACTGCTCTACTCTTTACTATCGCACCTAGGACTTAACTACTTTTCCTGAGAGAAAACTCATCACAGGTATCTTTAGCATAAAGCACCAATCTTTTTAATTAATAGACTTTAATTTTTAAAAAGTTTTTGGTGTACAGAAAAATTAAGTACATAGTATATCATTTCCATACATTCCCCTCAGACACACAAATTTCTCCTATATTTAATATACTGCATTAATGTAACAAATGTGTAATCATTAATGATTCAGTAACAAAGCATTATAAAGTTCAGAGTTTACATTATGGTTTATTCTTTGTGCCACACATTTCTAGGGAGTTTGATAAACACAGAATGCCACATATCCAGCACTATATCATCATACAAAACCACTTTGCCGCACCCTAAAAGTTCTCTGTGCTTCACATTTTTATTTCCCCCTCCATCCCCTGCAACCACTAATCTTTTTTTCTATGTCTATAGTTTTCCCTTTTTTCTAAAACATTATATTGTTGGAGTCATACAGCAGGTAGACTTTCTGGATTGGTTTCTTTCACTGGAAGACAAGCATTTAGCATTAAAGTTTCCCCCTTATCTTCTCAGGGATCCATAGTTCATTTACTTTTATTGCTGAGCAATATTTCATTAGGTGGGAAAAGAGTATTTTCAAAATGAAGGATTTGCAACCCCTTTCCTAACAGCCCTTCTAAAGAAAGCCATCACACACAATGGAGTTTTACTCAGCCATAAAGAAGATTATGATATTTGCAGGAAGATAGATAGAACTAGAGAAAATTATGCTAAGTGAGATCAGCCAGTTTCAAAAAGTCAAGGGTCATATGTTTTCTCTCCTATGTGGAAGACAGAAAGAACAAAGGGACTGGGTGAAAATGAGGGGAGAGACTCAAAGAGTGGAAGGGGATGAGAGAAGGGGAAAAAAGGGGTGGAACAGGGGCCTGAGGAGGTCAACCAACCAAATAGGTTATGTTCATAGATGAAGGGATCACTAGCAAGCTCACTAGCATGTATGGGGAGGTAGGTGGAAGACAGCAGGATAGGATACAGAAACAGACCAGGAGATACTGTGTGCATATATGAAGGTATCACTTTGAATCTTACTACAATGTATAGTTACATGCACCAGTAAATTATTTTAAAAAATAAAAAAGCCATCAAGATATAAACATGTTTTTCAATCTTGACAAAAGAGTTTTAACTGGGAATCTACCTTGAAGTCATCCCCAAACACCACAGAAAAGTAGTCTTTAGCAACTACAAGTATAAAAATAACTAATGTAACAAGAAAACAGAAATTAAGAATCAGAAACAATTCAGTTGATGACATTACTACCACCATAAAAAACAGAGAAGCAAAAGAAAACGGTTAACAAAATACTCCTAATTTTATCAGCATCAAAAGATGATGAAGTCTTCCTATGATTAAAATATGTAAGCAGATAAAAGTATGTATTTTCTCGTATAGTTCTTTGTGTGTGTGAAGTATACAAAACTTGTTTCAGAACCATCCACTAAATGTTAAAAGCTAACTTTGTCCCTGGTGCTGTTCTGGATGTTGATCAATAAGGAGAAAAATATTCTCTGTGATTTTTTTTATAATAAGAACTTCTAAGGAGTGAAAGGAGGCAGACAAGGAGCACAGCATGACAAGGGATGAGGTAAAGGTTATGCCTGGAATGCCTTTAGATCCATGGAATGGCATCTACCCCAGCCTAGGGACAGCTACACCTGAAAGGGAAGCCAGAGTCAAGGCAGGAAGTCAATTCCAGGAAGAAAATAATAATGCAGAAATAACAGTATATGCAAAGGCATGAAGCCAGAGTAAATACTACATACTTGAAGAACTAAAAATATTCTGATATGGCTAAAAACAGGGTTCTTGGAAAACAAAGGGTCTTAATTGTCTTATAAAATTTGGATTTCTTTCTGAATGCAATAGGATACTATTGAAGGATTTTAAGTTAGGATATAATCAAATTTGCATTTAAAGTAACCTCTCTAGTATCAATATGAAGGCCAAATTAGAAAGTCATAAACCAGAATTCAGGAAAACCAGTTAGCAGGCATTCACCAAAATAGAGAATATAAGTGCAAATTATGGTGTAGAAAGAGAATATGAGATAACATGTTATATTTATATACATGCACTAATATATTTATAATGTATAATAATATGCATAATAAATTTAAATTGTGAGCATGAAAAGACCATTAAGTAACTAAATAAAGTATGAACCTGAAAAGAAGTATCTGGGGTAGACTAAAGATGTTGGAATTATTTAATCATCAGATAATTAGAGGCACTTATTGAGTTCATAGGTATATATGATATTAAATCATTTCATAAAGTATACAAAGGGTTATGATAAAAAAAAATGAGAAAATAAAAGTAGTAATGTTCTGAGTCACACCAAAATTTACCTTGAAAGAAACTGAGAAGTGCCCAGACAGGTAGAAAGAAAATTTGGTGGAAGGAGGAAGAAAACTAACATTTACAAAAAGGAAGGCCAGTTGACAATATGAAGTTTCTTTCCCATAGAAGTTTAAAGGTTTGAAGAATGTTAACTGGCTCAGCCATCATGATGAAAACTGTTCACATAATTGGTAATTGAAAGGTAGAAACCAGATTACTGAGAAGTGAAAAGTAAGATGGAGGCTTACATATAAAACTAAACACACACACACACACACACACGCACACACACGCACACACACACACATTTCTCCTTAGAAATATTTTATTAATGGGAGGACTTCCGGGAAGATGGCAACGGAGCAAAACGGGGCTTACGAGCCCGCTAACAACCAATCTCTATTACCACAAAATCAGCGCCTTTCATAGCCAGAAAACACCATCAGCAGAGAAACAAAAAATGTAATTTTAAAGGACAGAGAAAAAGAGGGCTGGAAGAACGAGACACCAGAAACCAGACCACAGTGCTGCAGCCAGAGCCACGGCTTGAAGCGGCGGGCGCCATTTTGCCTTGCAGCACCAGGCTCCAGAGAGGAAGGGAACTCATAACAAAGTTCAGAAACCAGAGAGGAGATACGCCAGCCTCACGCCCGATAACGCGGCAGCAGCGCCTTACTGCTGGCGGCAGCGGCAAGTTCACCGGACAGCACCAGACCAACACACTCAACAGCCTACCAAGCTTCAGAGAGGAGCGGCAGACAGTGAGCCGAGGTGAGCTGCTGCGGAACAGCCGGGCGGGATTCAGCAGATCTCTCGGCGCAGCGAGCATCTAAAGCTCCCAGGGGCTGGGCTCAGCACACCCTGCAGGGACCCAGAGTGGAGTTCAAAAACAGAAAATAAATATGCCAGCCTCACAGCCGAGGGCGCAGCAGCGGCACCATATTGCTACCGGCAGCAGCAGCAGCGAATCCACCGAGTCCACTACAGCTCCATCTGCACACTCAACAGTGAGTCAAATTGGGGCCCCTAGAGGAGAAATCCCAGTACTGTACTCCCAGGGACTTGACCCAGTGGGGGAGTGGTGGTGGCAGAGATATTACACCATAGGAGAACGCCCAACCTGGCACCCCCCATGGTCTAAAGCAGCCTCGATTGACTCCCAGGGTCTGAGACTCTGCGATACAACCCAGTAAACAGTAGTGGGAACTGAGATACCATAGACTCGAGATCCACAGCACCTTAAGTGAAGTCGTAGTGACCCAGGGAAGAACCCAGAGAAGGCACAAACTTCCGAAATCATGGGAAAGAGGAATAACAATGGAGCAATGAATGCCCACAACCCCACAACATCTGATACCCGATAAAACAGAAAATCAGAGATTTATAGAAGATCAAATCAGGAAAATAACTGTAGAAATAATAGAGGTGTTTCGAAAAGAATTCAGAGAGAGCCAAAAAGAGATAAAGGATGCAATTAATGAAGTAAAGGCCTCAATTCAAAGTACAAACAACCGATTAGACCACATGGAGAACAGAATCTCACTCCTAGAAGATGATCATTCAAAAAATGAACGCATAGTTTCTAATTTAGAAAAAAATATCCGACAGCAGGAATCTGACATTGAAGAAATATGGGCCCATTTTAAGAGAGCTAACCTAAGAATAATTGGAATAGAGGAGAGAAAAGAAGGTGAAACCAAAGGGATCAACAATCTCTTCAAGGAAATAATAGCAGAAAATTTTCCAAACATAGAGCAAGAGGTTGATACACAGGTCCAGGAAACTTATAGAACTCCCGTTAGAGAGGATCAGAGAAGAGGATCCCCACGCCACATAATTGTCAAAATGACCAATGTGGAAGCCAAGCAGAGAATCTTAAAGGCAACAAAAACAAAGGGCCAAGTGACATTCAGAGGCAAACCAATTAGAATCACTCCAGACTTCCCAAACCAAGTAATGAGAGCCAGAAGGGCTTGGAGTAACATATTCCAAACATTGATAGAAAACAACTTCCAGCCAAAAATTTCCTACCCAGCAAAACTTTCTATCAAATTAGATGGGGAAATAAGAAGCTTCCACGACAAACAGAAACTGAAGGAATTTATGTCTTCAAAACCAGCACTAGAGAAAATACTCAAAGAGATTAACTACAAAGAAGAAATAGGTAACACACTCCAGAACCAGAGAAACAAGATTTTCCATCCAACAGACAACTAAGATTGGTTATCTTTGGAGATTCATTATTTATGTTAGTCTTTTACCTATCTCTAAATTGTATTGTTTGCTTTTATTGTTGCTAATTTTTAGGATTTCTAGTTGGAATATTAATATACCTTCAGATATAGCATTTGGAAATATTTTATCCCATTCTATCAGTAACTTTTAACTCTGTTTACATTGTCTTTGGATATACAATATTTTTTTTATTTTTTAGGGAGTTTATTTACCCTTTTGTTGCCTGTGCCATTGAAGTCATATCCAAGAAATCACTGCCAATTTCAATGTTGTAAGGTTTTATGACCCAGATTTTCTTCTAAAAGTTTATAGTATTAAGATTTATACTTAGGCCTTTTATCTATTTTGAGTTAATATTTGAAAATATGTTAGGTAAGGGTCCGATTTTATTATTTTTCATGTAATTATTATTTTTCAACAATATTTAGTTAAAAGATTATTATTTCCTCCACCAAATGTTCGTGGAAACCTTGTAAAAATAACTTGACAATATATAGAAGAATTTATCTCTAGGCTTTTATTTAACTCCAATGGTTTATATATCTGCCCCTGGAACAGTACTACACTGTTTCAATTATTGTAGCTTTATATGGTTTGAAATCAGAAAATATACATCTTCTAGCTTTGTTCTTCTTTGAGATTGTTTTGGGTATCTAGAGTCCATATTCCATATCAGGATAGATTTTTTCTGAAAAATAAATAAATAAATGTATGATAGCTTCACCTAAAAAGAAAAGAAAAGAAAAAAATATTATCTGGTAAGAAAGCAAGCAAAAAGAAATATTGAAGTGTTATCTTTTAGTCATCAAAAGCTTGGTATCAGACAAATGAAACTGTTATGTGAGATTATCATCATTAATATTGGATAAATTGCTATAAAACTAGATGTCAACCACTAAGCCAAGCATGGAAAGGAGGGATGGAGTGGGAACGGGATGGGGATCGGGTAGGGGCTAACTGGGCAATGTGCGCATGTATGTCTACAAAAATATTTTCTTTATACCATTGTGATGTATGACTACATTGCACCAATAAAAAATTTAAAAAAGAAATATTTTATTATTGGTATCCTTAACTTTCCCTATCATTCATTTCTTCAACAAGTACTTATTTGGCACCACTCAATAGCAAGATACAAAGTGTTTACATTCTAAGGAGGAAATCAGACAATAAACAACCTAAAAATAAAATGTACAAGATAATCTCACACAGTGATAACTGTTAGAAAGAAGCAGAGGTGGAATGCTACAGGTAGATGAATCAGAGGAGTCATCAGAAAGAAAATGATACTGATGTTGGAACCTGAATAAAAAGGAATCATCCTGTGAAGCTGTGGTGGGAAGGCATTCCAAAAAACGGGAATTGCAGGTCCTAAGGAGAAAATGGTAAGCACATAACTAAAACCACCTAAGTAACTGCTAAGGCTGGTTTATACCTCTGCTCAAACACTGCTCATAAAACCTTCCCCTTGCTGAGTCCACTGACGATGCTGTTGAACTGTCATGATTGGGCAAACTAGTGGGCTCATATTGCAATGGAAAAAAAAAAAAGAAACCTGAAAAAATGTGTCATGGAAACCTCCCTTTACCAATAATAACAATTCAAAGACTGCTCACATATTTTATGTTCATAAAATGAACAAAAATGACAATGAAAGGAACTTTAGATTAATGAGAGGAGACACCAGCAGAAGAGAGAGAGGCCTAGGGGAGGGAGGTGGGGAGGAGAAAAAAGAGATCTGATGATGGAAACAATTCAAATGATCCTTTGTTCATACAGGAAGGTACTTGTGTCGATGTAAATATTACCTATGGGGAGGGAGGCAGAGGAGAGGGACCTGGAGGGAAACACAATGTGTGTGTGTGTGTGTGTGTGTGTGTGTGTGTGTGTGTGTGTGTTCTGTCACTCTGAACCTCACTATGATGTAAACTACAACACACTAATGAAAAAGATATCAATAACAGATTGTCTTCAATCTGACCACATTTTGAAGAACTCAAAGGAAAAAAAAAATGCCTGTGCTCCTGAAGGTAGCTTTTCCAAAAAAAAAGAAGCCACATGGAGGTCACATTCCCTTGGCCTCCAATTCCAGAGGCTGTGCCTTCCCCTACCCATGAAGGGGAGGGGAGAGGGAGAGAGGGAGAGGGAAAGAGCTTCACAAAAGGAAATTTTTATAACATAGCTCTTATGTTAAAAGTTTGGGTTTTTTTTACAGATATAGCTCAGTAGTACAGTGCTTCCTTAACATGGCCAAAGTCTTGGGTTTGACTACCAATAATAGAAAGAAAAGAAAGAACAAAAGAGGAAAGGAAAGCATGTGAAATAGAAAAATAATTTTTTAATTTTATATGCGAAGCACATATTTTGAAAAAGTATACGTTTATATCTGTTTTCTTTTCATGGTAGATTTTGGAATTTTTGCATATTTGATACTTAATGGCAACAGAAGGCCATTTAGCAGTAATTAGCAGCAAGAAACCTTCAACTCCACTTTTATTCAAGAACTAACAGGTTAGCTCACCTAGAGTTTTTCAGAAACTTAGCTCTGAGCAAAGAAATACAGACAGGGCTGTCTCTGGGGGATGCTGCTTTGAATGAAGGTCACCATTGTGCTGCTGGTGATGGAGGTGGTGGCTGTGGTCACCATTGTCCTGTTTGGTTTGGTTTTGTATGTACCCAACTCTAATAGGTTAATATGCTAGAGAAGAAAAATGAGTAGAAAAAAAAATGAACAGTTGAAAGAGAAAATAAAAATTCTTGATGGACCAGAGTCCTCAGAGGATAGAAGGAAACAGAATCCAGAGCAGAGCACAGAATTATTCTGAAACATGCTTAAAAAAAAAAAAAAGACAACTTCTTGTGACACTGAAAAACAACTATTTAACCCAGGTAAAATGCTTCATATAATCAATCTGTATTACACTGAAATACAGGAGAGATATTTTTAAGCTGCTTTATGATTTAAAAGTTGTTAATAATAATAGCTCTTTAACTAGCACAACATTCCTCTAAATGACATCATTGTGTCACTGCACTATTTTGGCTAAACTCCCACTGGTTTAATTTCAGAAACATCCTTAGAATAAAATGCCAAATTAAAAAGAAGTAACATCTTGTGATTTCTTTAAAATATTTCAACTAGAGCCAGGTGTGGTGGCGCACACTCATAATCCCAGTACTTGGGAGGCTGAGACAGGAAGATCACAGGTTCATAGCCAGTCTCAGTTACTTAGTGAGGCCCTCCACAATTTACTGAGACCCTGTTTCAAATAAAGAATAAAAAATGGGGCTGGGAATGTAACTTAAAGGTAGAATGCCCCTGGGTTCCATTCCCAGTACCTCAAAAAAAAAATTTTGAACTAATTTCAAAAGCATGCTTCCTGGAAAACAGTTGTGGGTCTGACCATAACAGAAGAAGAAATTATAGAAAACAGTAGCAGCTACCAAACCACCCAGCTTTTAAGAACAATGCCTTCCTTTATACAGTAAGTTTGCTCCTGAAAATTTCTTTAAAAATTGAATTTGTATTGTGGAGGCCATTTAGACACAGAAAAAAAAAAAAACCTGCCATTTACTATTGTGTATTCTAGAACAAGTTACTAAAATAGATTTACTTTTTTGTAATTTTCTAGAGATTCAACTCTTTCCATTATGTCTGGCTGTGTTTGGCTACTTTGGAGAGCTAGCCTAGCCCATTGAGATAAAACAAGAAATACCTTTTCTATGAAATGTATAATTAACACCTATTTTACAGCACCCACCTGTTGTCAAACATCACAAATTGATGGACTAAAGTACAAGCTAATTTCATCTTTTCACTGGTTCAGGGCAACAAAGAGCAAGGTTGTCAGATTTACCAAACAAAGGTAATCATTTTCAAGTTCAATTTAATTTATAATAGATAATATTTTAATGTAAGTAAATCTTGTGCAATATTTGTGATATACTTGTGCTGAATTATTATTAGGAAGTTATTCTTCACTGATCAGAAGTGCAAGTTTAACTGGACATCCTATATTTTATCTGATAATACCGTAACCAAAGTGGCACTCATCTCCAAGCTGGCTATGACAGAAGGGAAATAGAAAAGCCAAAGTAAATGATGAAGCCTCAGGTGCTAGACTCCCCCCTACACACACACACACACACACACACACACACACTCACTCACTCACTCACTCACATCTGAATCTTCACTAGATTTCCAAACATCACATCATTTCCTCATTCAGGCCTGGGTTTGGTACTTTATAGGAGATAAAAATTCATTATAATAACATAAATACACAAAAATATAACTTCCTTTCCTATAATAAAATTGTTTTTCACTGTTGCTTTACTCTGCTCAGGGGAAAACTTAATCCCAATTCTCTGATTTTTTTCAGTCTGTTTGGGTTTATATTCAGCCATGTTAAGGTTTAAATCTCTCAGACTTTTCTCCTGATAGCCCCTCCCTGAGGATGAGTGTAAGCCAACCGAGGAACACTCCACGCAGCTGCCAACATGGCAGTTGGAGGAGAGCCCTCTACACGTCCATCTGGAGCTGCCTGGACGCTTCACTAACCTCCTCCTGGGCAACTTTTCCCAGTGTTTTTAGCACTGGATAGCACTCACCCAAAAGGCAACTGACCTGTCTGGAGTATTCAGTTTCTACTACATTCTGCAGCACTGGTGCTCCAGGATCTGTGAGGTCAGCTAACACCTCCCATCTACTTCCCCTCATCCTCTCCATGCATTAAAGCTCACTGGCCCCTTCCCTCAGCTGTCTTCTACACGACATTCTGGTCCCAGGGAAAATGATGCCCCTGTACACCATCCCACAAATGAAAAGAAAGGCTTTAGCTGACAGCATGGCATAAAACATTCCCTCTTTCCCTAAGATTCTTAAATACTCATAGACATCTACTTAGAACCTAGGATTCATTAGTCATGGAGTAAGTTCTAATATGCCTCCCACCCTGAGGAAATGGGGAGTATTGGCTGATAGTATTAGGAGACCAGCAAAAAAAAAAAAAAAACATGTGTCTTCTTTCTATAAACTGGCCTTCCTGATAATTCCATCATCTTTACAACCCTTTTTAATAGAAAATGATTTCTATGTATAATTAGTGCAACTTTTATCCTACTGTGACACAGACTCAATTGTACCTTGTTATTTTCACCAGACTGGCCTCACACACTGATGGGGCATTTATTCATAAATGGCTTGTGTTGTGTTCAGGAAAAAGTTAAGCTTAAAAACTAATAAAGTACTTTCTGCTCAGTGGAAACAGGAAGGAAGGAAGACTGAGGTTCATTTTTAATGGAAATACTACCATCAACTATGTGTATACATGTGAATATACCATTGTCAATCTGGGCAATTGATAGTGAGATAATGGGGAGGTAGGGGGCACCAAGTATGGTGTGCATGTATGCCATGGTCAATATGATTTACATTATGATGGGAGACTATTAATGTACCAATTAAAGCAAAAAAAATAAAGTACTTTCTGACTTTTACTGCAGCCAAGTTCTAAGTCCAAATGATTTAATACATTATCTCATTTTAATGCATTTTCATTTTTTAAAAAATCTAAATTCTAAAATCACTACACAGTAATTTTAAGTTTTCTTTCCAACAGGAAGTTCTCACTCTATTGTTTATACCATGCTTGGCCCAAGAGAACTTTTATTAGAGCCAATTTTTGAAGTATGATTAAGGAGTATATTCATATAGATGACTAGGTATAAAATAAGGATGGTCCTCTAAGCACGGCCATCCCTTGTGGAAAAAAACTTTACTCGTGTATAATATGATATAATGACATAAATTCTTATCATTATCTGAATTTTATCAATTTTAGATCGAGATTACAATGAGATCACAAATAAGAAATGTTGCTTCATAGTTTTCATTTAAAATCACAAGCTATATATTATTTCTGGTATCTATAATACCTTTGATATGAACTTATTATTTTCTGAGAAGTCCTACGTAACACATTCACTTCACCTTCTGTAAGCTATATATACATATCTTAATGTTTTTATTATTCCGAAGTTTTATTACTACAGTTTGTCTTCAAAATAAATGTTTTAATGTCACCGGGCGTGGTGGCGCACGCTTGTAATCCCCGCGCTTGGGAGGCTGAGACATTAATGTCAATACTTTTAGCAGTATCATCTGCTTATCCTAAAAATACAATAAGCTATTTCCTTCAGTATTACCAATAATGTTTTAGTCTGCTCTAAGAGCTCAATGTATGATTGTTTGTACATACAACATAGATGTATATTTTTATTACAGTTGGCAAAAGGCAAGCTAAAACGTTTTGTCCATTTTTTTCTTAAAAAATACATATTCCTATTTACCAAAAGTTCTCTTTATTCATATGACATATCATAGGACTTTCTGTTTCAACCCAAAATAAGAAATGATGCCTTTGACCTGAAATATGAGCCTTCAACCTGGGCTAAAAAGCTCACAAACTCTAAAACTTGAAAATTTGCCAGAATAACTTCCCACATTTATCTTCTCTAAATTTACATGTGATCATTATTGAAATTGTCAAAAATAGCACAACTATTCTCAGTGAATCTTACACTGAAGTTGGAAAAAATGACCAAAACTTAATTACCTTTAATTTTATAAATATAAATTTAGGAGGAAGACATAATGTACAGTTATCAGTGATACATGTGGTGGACCATTTCATTCTACACAAACAGAAAAATCAAGAAGAGCTTCAAAACTCCCAGTGTCTGGATGAAAAATTCAGTAAAACAGAGATAAGTACCAATAACCAGGAGGAAATACAGTAGTCTCCTTTATTCAGGAGGGATATATTCCAAAATCCCCAGCGAATGCCTGAAACCATAGACAGTATCAAACTCTATAATTTAATGCCTCTTTCAACTTAACTAAGCACTTAACTACACATGGTGGCCATCATTTTTGCAGTTTGAGGTGCAACAGCAGAAACAACACAAATTTCTTTTTCCTTCTTTATGATTTTATAGAAGATTTATCCTTAACCATAAATCTTATTTCACCTTTAAACAAAAGAACTTTACGGCTTCTCTTTGGCATATTTGAATTGCTAGCAACACTACTTTTCTGTTTGGGGAACATTATTAAGTAAAATAAGGGTTGCTTAAACACAAGCCCGGCGATGGGGTGACAGTCAATCTAAGAACCTAGACAACTACGAAGTGACTCACAGACCGGTAGAGAACACTGCGTGGATATGCTACACAAAGGAATGAGTCACGTACTGGGCAGAACAAAGCAGGATGCTGTGAGATTTCATCATGCTACTCAGAATGTTGTGCAGTTTAAAGCTTATGCATTATTTATTGCTGGAATTTTCCATTTAATATTTTCAAGCAGTGGTTGAGCACAGGTAACTGCAACCTTGAAAAGTAAAACTACAGATAAGGGGGGCCTACTACATTATAATGTCTTCATTAAGTAAAAGTATTAAAGCAAAACATGCAACTTAAACTTCAGAGCATACAAAAAATAAAAATTCAAAATAGTCTAAACAGTTCTATCCCATAATCCTAACTATTTCCAATCAGTAATCAGCACCATACTTGGAAAATCAGCCACAGGTCAGCTGTTAAAGCTATATGGATGTAGCCACAGCTCATTACCTACTTAATTGTGGATATATCTAATAGGCTCATACAGCTCTTTTGGAACAAAGGTTTTATAATGGAGGAGATGATAAATACTCAACTATGATGCCACCAGATGCTATAATAATATGGACAGCATTTATAAAGGGAATACTGGCATGTTTTAACACTGTATGCTACAATAAAATAATTTTAAATGAGGTTTGTAAAACTATAAAATACAATTTTAAAAAGAGGAGTGAAATATACATCACAGGTTGATAGTGTGGCATCTTGCTGAAATCCCATAAGAAGTATTAAAAATGTTAAGATAAATATAGTTTATTCAGGCAATAAGCACACGTACCAGTTAACCATAGGGGAAAAAAGAAAAGCTATTTACACTATAAAAATTCAAAGACATCCAATCTGAAATATAATATTAATTCTGAAAAATATTAATTAATTTATATTTTTGGCCATTAGAAAACCACAGTGTATAGAAGTACATCTATATATACACATACCCCTCTACATCACAAAATACAGAGCAAACCAACAATACTACTCCATCTTCTGATAACATTTCCCCTCCCTAGATGTATTTCAGCCTAAATATTTCTACTGCTGTCTCATTTGGAACACAAGATATGATATAAAAGCTGATTATTTTCCTCCTAACTAGCAACCTTAAAACTGTCCAAATATGGTATTTCAGAGAACAAAATTAGTATGGCTTTAAAAATGAAGAAATAAACAGAACTTTTTATTACATTTTAAATTATCCCTCAGGCAATCATCCCCTAACAAACCAACAGCTTAACATCTACAGAAGGCTATATAACTGGTATGTGCATATTTTAAGCTCTGATGTCAGAACTGTTGGCCTCATCTATGCAGGCTGAACACTTTGAATTTTAGCCAGTAGTGCCCTAGGCACTGTCCCAACACTACTATTAACCCAGAAAGCTATAGCAGTATACTTTCACCTGGCAAGGACACTGCAATAATCATCGTGATGGTCTCTGATTGTGCATCCAGGTAGAGACGCACGGCCTGGATATACAAATGTATTATGAATATGTTTGAGATGATGCTTTTCATTGGTTGTATAGTAAATATGTGACTAAATTGATTTTCTGGAACAAATGCTGCTGAGTCAATATCAGATGGCTCATGACCAGTTTTGCCTAGTCACAGCGAACACATCAGGACTAACACACTACGTTTTTACTCTTCTTCAGCATCTCAAACATTAAACTCAGCTGTCTTCTAGTCTTTCTGACTTGTGGCAAGGCAATGTACAAAGAACAATTTCTACAACTGCTGAAATACGTGATCTACAAAAACGTAATATGTGCAGAAACCTGTTCTTTCACATGAAAAAGAAGCTTCAAAATAAACTATAATTGGAAAGATAAACAAAAGTTACAAACCTTTAGAAAGACTGGAAAAAGAATGAAGATTCAAATAAAATAAAAAATAAAAGAGGAGACAATAGAACTGATAAAACAGAAATATAAAGGCTCATAAGAAAGTCTTAAGAACAGTTATAGGTCAATAAATTGGACAATCTGGAAGTCAATAAATCCCCAACAGATAACCTAACAAGATGGAATCATGAAAAGTAGAAAATATGAACATCATACTAATAAGAAGATTGAATAATTTAAAATCTCCCATTAAATATAAAAGCCTAGGACATGATGGTTTCATTACTGAATTCTAAAATATATTTAAAGAACTAATACAAATCTTTCTCAAACTTGTCCAAAATATTAAAGAGGAGGCTCTATTTCCAAACTCATTTTACAAGGCTAGCATTACCCTGATATCAAAGCCAAAGATATGACAGGTAAAGAAAATTACAGGTCAAGAGCCTTAATAAAGATAGATGTAAAACTACTCAACAAAATATTAGCAAACTGTATTCCAAAGCATATTAAAAGTATCATTTAAGCCAGGCTTGGTGGCACACACTTGTAATCCCAGTACCTGGGATGCTGAAACAAGAGGATCATGCAAGTTTGAAGCCAGCCTAAGCTACTGAGGCTCTCAGCAACTTATTTTATTTGGGAACCCTGTTTCCAAATAAAATGTAAAATAGGTCTGGGAGTATAGCCTGGAGTTCGTAGAAAGCCCCTGGGTTCCATTCCCAGTACCACACAGACACACAAACACACACACACACACACACACACACACACACACACACACACAGAAGGATCATTTACAATGATCAAATGAAATTTATCTCTGTGATAAAAGGATATTCAGTATGTACATATCAATAAATGTGATGCACCACATTAACAAATGAAGAACAAAAATGCAGATAAAACACCCACCAAATTCAACATTCTTTCATAATAAAATATTCTCAGCAAACTAGATATAGAGAAATATATTTAACACAATAAAAGCCATATATCAAAAACTCACAATTAACATTTGTTTAGTGGTGAAAAGCCAACATGACAAAGATGTCCACTCTTGCCATTTCTATTCAACAGAGTGCTAGAAGTCCTAGCCAAAACAATTAGGTAAGAAAAGAAATAAAAGTCATCCAAATCGGAACGGAAGAAATTAAATTGTCTCTGTTTAGAGATTAAATTATCTTATATATAGAAAACACTAAAGGAATTACCAAAAGAACTGTTGGAACTAATATATGACTTCAATAAAATTACAGCATAAAATATCAGCATGTGAAAGCATTGATATACACTAACAATTGTAAACAGAAATTTAAAAATTCATTTATAATAATAAAGATAAAATACTTAGGAATCAATTCTGGCAAGGGGGTAAACAATCTATACACTTAAAACTATCAATCACTGATGAAAGAAATTAAGAGAAAAAGACACAAATGGATATTCATGACCCCATGATCATGAATCAAAAGAGAATCAATATTGTTGAAATGTCCATACTACCTAAAGCAATCTGCAGACTCAATGCAATACTTATTCCAATGGCAAAATTCTCAACATTCCAGTGGCATTTTTCATAGAAATAGAAAAACAATCTAAAATTTATATGGAACCACAAAAGACCCTCCAAAAAACTAAAGTAATCTTGTACAAGAACAAAGCTGGAGGCATCACACTTCCTGATTTCAAATTATATTCCAAAGCTACAGTAACCAAAATAGTATGGCAACAGCATAAAAGCAGACACAAATAATAAAGGAAAAAGAAGTGAAAGCCCAGAAATAGGCCCATACATACATAATCAAATAATCTTCAACAAAGGTGCCAAGAATCTACACTGTAGGGAAGGATAGTCTCATCATAAGATTGGGGAAAGTAGATATTCACACACAAAAAAAAGAAAAAAATTCTTATTTACATTATATGCAATAATCAATTGGATTTTCATTGAAGGTTTAAATATAAGATCTGAAACCATAAAATTCCTGTATGAAAACCTAGGGGGACAGCTCCATGATGTTGCTAAGGGCTATTACCTTTTGGATATGACACAAAAAGACAAGCTAAAAAAGCAAAAATGAATTGAGACAAGACTGAGACTACACCAAAACAAAAAGTTTCCACACAGCAAAAGAAACAATCAATAAAGAGGCAACTCATAAAATGGAAGAAAATATTTGCATATCTCATATGTGATTAAGAACTAACATCCAAAATAAATAATTGCTATCACAGCCAAATAATCAAATAACCCAATTAAAACATGGGCAAAGGGCCTGAACAGACATGTTTCTAAGGAAGACATATACGTGGGCACAAGGTATAAGAAAAAGTGCTAACATCATTAATTATGAGGGAAATGCAAGTCAAAACCACAACCAGAGTCGGGCGCGGTGGCAACGTTTGTAATCCCAGCATTTGGGAGGCTGGGACAGGAGGATTCGGGTTCACAGACAGCCTCAGCTAGTACTTAGTGAGGCCCTTTGCAACTCAGTGAGACCCTGTTTCAAAATAAACAATAAAAAATAGGGCTGGGTGTGTAGCTCGAAGGTAGAATGCCCCTGGGTTCCATCCCCAGTATCAAAACAAAAACAAAAACGTAAAAACCACAACCAGACATCACCTTATGCCTGTTGGGATGGTTGCTACCAAAAATTCGAAAGACAGGTGTTGGCAAGGGTGAGCAGAAAAGGGAATCCTTGCATGTTGTCAGAGGAAATGTAAATTGTTATAGCCATTATGAAAAACAGTATGATGGTTTCTCACAAAATTAAAATAAGAAAGAAAGAGGAGTAGTTCAGTGGTAGAGCACTTGCCTAACATGTACAAGGTCCTGGGTTCCATTCCTGGCACCACAAAAAGAAAAATAATATCATATGATCCAGTAATTCCACTTCTGAGTATATATCCAAATTAAATCAAATCAGTATATTGAAGAAATAGCTGCATTTCTATTCACAATAGTCAAGCTGGGCATGGTGGTGCACACCTATATTGCCAGCACTTGGGAAGCTGAAACTGGAGGATCACAGATTTGAGAACAGCCTCAGCCACTTAGCAAAATCCTCAGCAACTTAGCAAGACTGTTTCAAAATAAAAAAATAAAATAAGTCTGGGAGTGTAACTTAGAGGTACGATGCCCCTAAGTTTAATACCCACTACCACACACAAACAGGAACTATAAATATATGGTTTAAGCCTTTAAAAAGGAGATACTTCCATTTGTGATAGCACTGATTAGCCTAGAGGACATCATACTAAGTGAAATATGCCAGACACAGAATGACAATATTGTGTGATTTCATTTGTGTGTAGAATCTAAAAATGTAGAACTCATAGAACAGAGAGTACAACAGGTGCTTCCAGGGTCTGAGAGGTGAAAGAAATAAGGAGATGTTAGTCAAACGATATAAACTTTTATTTATAAGCTTAGTTCTTGGGATCTAATGTATGGCATGGTGACTATAATTAATAAAATGTATTATACTTGAAGTTGGCTAAGAGTAGATCTAATATGTTCTCATTTCAAAAAATAAAATAACTGTGTGTGTTGGCGGATATGTTAAGTAACTTCATCTTGACAATCATTCCATGGATGGTGTGCGTGTCAAAGCATCACAGTATATATCTTGAATATGTATAATTTTGTCAATTATATTTCAATAAATCTGAAAAATAAGTAAACTATAAAACGTGAGATGAAGGATATCACAGTAAGGATGGTGCTATGACTCAGATTTGGTTTTCCCTCCAAGGTTTAGTTCTTAGTGTGATCTAAGAGGTAGCAGGCAATATCTTTAAGAGGTGGGGCTCAGTAACAGGTCCTTAGAGTGCTGGAGCACTGCCTTGGAAAACTATGAAAAAGATTAGAGCAGATGTCATTTTCAGAGTTAACTCTTTTAAGATTCTATTATTTCTTCTCAATACCAATTTTTATTGGCCATTTTATGGACTTGGGTATGTCAATATAAGATTATGCACAAATGACCCATACTGGTACAAATGCTGAAGTTTTTAACAGCTCTGAAATTCCTATTCGCATTGTAATTTTAAAACAACTCATAACAAAGCATTAACTATTTTCAACAAACTTTCCCACCATAAAGTAGCTCTAAGCTGCCCACAAGGCAAACTATCATACAGCAAACTACTTTATAAATTAAGTCTTTTCTGGTGCAGGAAAATTGGCTACTATGTGCTTGATTCAACAGCATTATACCTAAGTGTCACCAATAAACTAAACTCCAGAGACAACAGACAGAAACAGAATAACAAACCTTAGAATTTAAAATATGTATCTTTAATGGTCTTGCTTTACCAATTTAGTAGGAGACACCTACTTGTCATGACCATTAACTATTCAAAATGGAAACTAAATTTTAGAAATGGAGCAAATATATAATAATGCATCGTTCATTTTTAAATAAAAGGCAAAATTCTTATATAAAAATCCATAAGGTTTTTCCTTCAAATATTAACTATAGAAAAAGAAATCACCCTAAAAGATCTACAGTTTATGAAGTAGTGAAAATGGCCTGATGACTATTGCAATAAATTGGAAATTAAGAAATGAGAATATTTAGGATCTGCTACTGACTCAGAATAACCTTGAAAGGTGTATCTAACCTTCTTTCTCTTCACATTAGAAAACAAAAAAAATGTAAATAAATGTAACCATCACTTTTACTATCCTCTGGGACAAACAACTATATACAATCAAATAAACATAAAATTGCATATGTGGGAGATAGAATAAAATAGGTTTGGGTTGATTTGAACTTTGGTATGGCACACTGCTTCATAATTCAGCAGTTTTAATACCTGTGCAATGACTTTTTAAATAAAATTTTAAGTAGTTTGAGATATTCAGAAACAGGTTTTAAGACAGCATAAATAACCATTTTACTTGACTGGGTAAATAAGAAACATAATATCATCTAAAACATGAATACTTTAATACAGCAGTATTTGGTTCATAGACTCTTTTTTTTAAAATTACAATATAATTTATTGCACAAATTTTGAACCTTAAATGCGATACATTAGAATTCTGAAGCTGATCTTATTTTACTATCGTACCTCCTTTACCCCAAATACAAATGCACATAAAAAATTAAAATCATTAAGTCACAGCCAGCAAAGATTTAACCAAGATCACAAGAGAAACTGATGTTTAAATACTACTCTGATTATTTCTAGAAGAATCTTACCCATTACCTCTTCCTCTGAAAATAAATTTTTGTATTATTAAAAATTTCTCAGTTTTGTTTTTTTTTAATTTTTTAACAATTTTTTTATTGAACATAAATAGTATACATTTACACTATATTTGGTGCCCTCTCCCCCCCACCCCCGTTTTCTCTTCCCCCCTCCCACCAATGGTTGTCCAGGTTAACCATGTCTTATTCATAATTTTACACATGTTCAGGTGTAGACCCTCATTAATCAAGATCGGCCTTTCTCCTCTCCTATCTTTCCATTAAAACTTAGCTAGTATTTCCCCTCTAATATCTGGAGTCCCACTGGTATCCTTTGTGTTTTCTAGTTTGGGCATATTAGAGGAAACGTGTATCTTCTCCTTCTGTGCTTGGCTGATCTCACTTAACATGATGCTCTCCAGGGCTTTCCATCTTCTTGCAAATGATATTCACTATAACCTCAAAACCAATAAAATACCTAGGAATAAACCTAACCCAAGATGTAAAAGACCTCTACAACAAAAACTATAAAACATTAAAGAAAGAAATAGAAGAAGACCATGGAAGATGGAAAGATCTCCCATGCTCATGGATAGGCAGAATAAATATCATCAAAATGGCCATTCGGCCAAAACTGATCTATAGGTTCAATGCAATTCCCATTAAAATACCAGTGACATTCTTCAGAGACCTAGAAAAATCAATCATGAACTTCATATGGAGAAAGAAAAGACCTAGAATAGCCAAAGCAATTCTCAATAACAAGAAACACGCAGGAGGCATTACAATCCCAGACTTCAAACTATACTATAGAGCAATAGTAGTAAAAACAGCATGGTACTGGCACAAAAACAGATATACTGACCAGTGGATTAGAATAGAAGATACAGAAAAAAATCCACACATCTTTAGTCAATTAATCTTTGACAAAGGGGCCAAACACATACGCTGGAGAAAAGACAGCCTTTTCAACAAGTGGTGCTGGGAGAACTGGCTAACCATTTGTAAAAAGATGAATCTAAACCCCTATATCTCACAGACTCTTAAAAGGAAAAATTCAATCAAAACTCTTTCAAGAGAGCTGGATTAATTACAGAGCAAGGAAGGGAAGATATTCTCCCAATTGAGCAATTAACATATTTCATCTAACAAAGGTCACTGATGTGGGTCTATTGCAAACAGAACCATTGTTCTAGAAGCTTAACACTTGCCCTTAGTGTTCATTCAGTCCAACTCTCAGTTGCACATTTTACTACACTGCACCTGAGTAACTCCAGATGTATATGTTTCTTAAATAAGATATATTTATGACCTCCACTGTAATGTTAACTCCAATGGAAAAACCTTATATTCTCCCTACAGAAAAGCCATTCCCAGGGCATTTTCATTGTATATCCCCTTATCCTACCTACTGTATGACATTTTTCCTGCTATAAGACTTTACATGCTTGAAGATTCATGCTAAAATTAATCAGTTTCCTCTTCTCTATATTCTTTAGTACATTAACAGCTAGTTTTGTCCTGGTAAGCACAGCTTCACAGGATCTCTACATTATCTTGTGGCCCCAGGGCTCTTGAGTTTCAGGTGAAGCCTAGGATGATTTTCTAAGTGGTCAGTCATTATCCATCTGGAATTTTCTTTTCTTTTTTTAATTTTAAAGTACTTAGTTGACAAGGATTTAATCTATTCAAAGTATATAGCATGATTATTTGAGACAAATTTATATAATATATGCTATATACATTGATTACCACAATAAAATTAACATATCTATCACCACTCATACTATATATTAAATCCCCAGAACCTAGGTACCTTATAACTGAAATTTTGTACCCTTTGAGAATTGTCTTCTTAATTCTCCTATCCTTCAACTTTTAGACATCACACCATCTACTCTCTGCTTCCATGAGTTCAATGTTTTTAAATCCTACCTGTAAGTAAGGTCATACAGTATTTGTCTGTTCACTGTCTTGGCTTATTTCATTTAGTATAATGCCCCCAAGGTTCATCCATATTATTACAAATGGAAGTGTTTCCTTCTTTCTTGGGCTAAATAATATTCCACTGTTTATATGCCACATTTTAATTCATTTATTTCTTGATGGACATGGGTTGTTTCATATCATAGCTATTAGAAGTAGTGCTGCAATGAACATGGGAAGGCATCATCGTGTCAAGGTACTGATTTCATTTCCTCTGGAAATATATGCAGAAGTGGGGTTGCTAGATCATATGGTTTTTCTACTATCAATTTTTCAGAAACCTTCATAATGTTTTCCACAATGCTATACCAATTTACATGCCCACCAACTGTGCAAAGGTTCCTTTTTCTCCATATTGTCACCAACTCATCTCTTTCTTTTCACATCTGTTAGGATGTATATTGTGAAAAACACAAGAGGTAACCATGGAATTTTGTTTCAATTGAAGGATATTAACCTGCAGTCATTTGACTAAATAAATTCTGTATAATTTATTTTTATTTTGCTTCATTGGTGAGTTTATTTTAAATTCAATTTATATTCTACAAGGTATCGTGTACCTTTCTGGTCTTGGAGTTATCTAAAAGAGATAATTCATCCAGTTCTGGGGGAAAAAAATGTGGTGTTTTATCATAATGAACCTCATTGTGATTATAATTCACCAATTTAAAAAAGCAATTTCTTATCATCACTAAAGAAAGGATCATGCTTCACTAAACCATACTATCTGAAAGAACAAACTTTAGATACATAGGATATGATTACATAGTATATAATGATCCCATAAGTTGGAGTCAGGCCAGATCATTGGATCTAACATTCTATTTCTTCCATGAATTGTCAGTGGTCTAGAACTCAGGACTTTCATTTTACTGTCCATAAAAAGACATCTCTGTAGACACTTATAAGAACCAAATGTTGCAATTCCCTTCTTGAGAGTTATCAAGTTCTTTCTGTGACACAGCATCACCAAACACTAGCCTATATATGTTCAAAAACATTCTGTTCTATATATTCAAAACAGTGTTGGACCCTATATGTGTACAAAAGTATATAAAAGATAGAGAAAATATCCTTATGAAAATTTCAAACCACTTAGGAAAAAGTCTTCTTAAAATAATACAAAACAATATTATGATAGCTCCTAGTACTGGACGTGTGCTGTACTAAGTCTCTTGTATAGTTTAAAGGACTAACTTTCCACTTTATATACTATTTTCTTTAAGCATGTTATAAGTTAGGTGTTATTTTCCTGGGGGTTTTTTTGTTTGTTTGTTTGTTTGTTTTTTGGGTTTTGTTTTGTTAGGTGTTATTTTCCTGGGTTTTGTTTTTTTGGTTTTTTGGTTTTGGTTTTGGTTTTTGTGGTACTAGGCATGGAACCTAGGAGTATTCTAACTCTGAGCTACACCCCCAGCCCTATTTTTTATTCTTTATTTTAAAACAGGGTCTCACTAAATTTTGAAGGGCCTCACTAAGTAGCTGAGGCTGGCCGCAAACTTGAGATCCTCCTGTCTCAGCCTCCCAAGTACTGGGATTACAAGCATGAGCCACCATCACACTTGGCTATTTTCCTAGTCTCAAATGAGGAAAGTTATAGCCGGGTGTGGTGGCACATGCTTGTAATCCCAGTGCTTGGGATGCTGAGACAAGAGGGTCACACAGGTTCAAAGCCAGCCTCAGCTACTTAGTGAGGCTCTCAGCAACTTATTGAGACCCTGTTTCCAAATAAAGTATAAAACTAGGTCTGGGAGGATAACCTGGAGGTAGAAAAGCCCCTGTGTTGCACCCCTAGTACCACAAAAATAAATAAATAAATAAATAAATAAATAAATAAATAAATAAGGAAAGTTGGGTGTCCAAGGCAGTACCTACAGTCTAACTAGGTTTGGCTAACTAAAAGGCCCACACTCTAACTTCTACAATCCATGGATTCTCAATGAATGATTGTATAATCAGATGATAAACTGTATGACCAGATAAAAGCTAAGAATGTCAAAAAATGAAGAACTTATATATTGACTAGAGGTCATAGGATGAGGTAGCAGAAAGGGGAAAGACTTGTTTGACATTAAAGAATCATTAGTACATAAATAAATAAATAAATAAATAAATAAATAAATAAATAGAAAGGAAATGTATATTCTAAATACCAAGTTATATAAACTTTGTTCAAAGATCAGAAAGCAAGAACAATATTCCAAGATCAAAGAGATAAGGATCAGAGATACGCGATGTGTTCCTAAGTTGGCATATATCTGAAATATAGTATTTTAATTTCACATATTTTCACATCCTCATGTACATGTGCTTTAGTCTACATAGTGTTTAAGGCAATAAAGTCAGCTTTAATTTATATCAAAGAACTTCAGAGGCCTCTGGAAATGGGATGTGTTTTTATAATGTTATTATAAGTAGTAAGGGTAGAAAAAGAGAGAAATGAATTAAATTAGAGTCTAGATTATCAAATCTTATTTTATTTTACTCCACAAAACTAAAGCCCCAAGAAAATCTCTTGATTTATAGCCTCACAAATTAATGTGTAAGTTTGGGATCTCTATAATGGCTGGATTGCTACTACTTGTAGCACCAACCAGGAGGATAAATAAATAAATAAATCAAGCAGTCCAAGCATATCAGCTACAAATGTGTATCCCCAGATAGCAAGAGCTAAAAGAACCTTTGTACTTTCGGGTTAATCCTGCTTTGTCATCTATTGATGGCAGGGACCTCATCAATATACTCCCATCTCATCTATCCAGGTTTCTGACTCACCTGTTCTAACCAAAGCTACTTTCATATTAGTCTTTTTGAACATAGGAATACAGGCCAGGGATATAGCTCAGTGGTAGAGCACTTGTTTAGCATATGTGAAACCCAGGGTTCAATCCTTGGTACCGAATAAAAAAGATTACTTCCCTGAAAGTAGAGAAATATAGAGACTCTTGTGCCCTCACCTATGGAATAGTTTAAGTTCATGTATAGGAAAGAAAGTACCATAGTTTTTCAAAAAAAATTGCAGTTAAAAAACATGGAACAAAGTACTCCAGAGGTCTATCTGGTGCTGGAAAAATCTCTCAGAAAGGATGTTAAAGATATCATAAAAAAAGAAAGTGAAGTCTAATGAATGAATCCAAAATATTTATTATGGTTGATTCACTAGACATACATAATTCAGAGCCAAAGTAACATTGGCCTTTTAGATTTGTTTAAAGAAGTGGATATAAGAGTGAATTATGTTAGAGGAAAGCCTAAATAATACCTAGAACAAGGGATGATCTGCCAGCCCTTGGCATACAGGAAGCTGCAGGATAATGCCCTTCTGAATTTTAAAAGTGACATAAAACACATTGATTTTAATTACCTATGATCTGAGGGAAAAAACTCTTGGCATGCCTCTTTGTCCACAGCAACACCACCACCAGTGCTTACTGAGTATGCGTTGAGGGTTCGATACTGGGAGACTGACAAGAACACAGCATTGAAGTTGGCGCAGACACGGCCCTGTCCTTATACAGCTTACTTTCCGCCACAACAGGGACTGATAAATATGGTTAGACCAGGGAACAAATCATGACTAATTTTCTATTACAAAGAATTCTGCCTTGTAACAAGGAATCTTTCTTGCTGAATTAGCAATTTTGCAGAGATCTGAATCTTTTTCAGTAGAAAAAAAAATTTTTTTTCTAGTGTGTGCTTAATAGGTTTTTGGAACTTCAAAGTAATTGGATAGGAGATAAAAGACAAATTCCACCAAGCCAAAGAGCAGCTGATGTTCTGACACTCTGAACCCTGCCTATCCTGGATACGTAATACTCCAGGCTGAGTCAGTGTAATTGACATCTGAAGCCAGCTTTATGTGCTATTAGTACAATGACATTAGAAGAGTTATTTAACTTTTTTTTGGTGGTACTGGGGTTCCTGGAACTCCTTCTACCTCCAGGCTACACTCCCAGACTATAGATAGATAGATAGATAGATAGATAGATAGATAGATATAGATATAGATTTTTTTTTAAACAGGGTCTCTTAAGCCAGCACGGCTGGCTTCGAACTTGTGTGATCCTCCTGTCTCCGCCTCCCAAGTGCGGGGATTACAAGCGTGCGCCACCACGCCCGGCTATTTAACACTCTTAATACGTTTTTCATCTGTAAAACTGTTCTGATAGTACTAACCCCACTCTACCATTTTAGATTTTTTAGTACTTAATTTATAAATGTTTTAGTCATGTCATGTGACATATAGTTGTCATTTATTGAATAACACACATGATTTTTATATACATATATAAAGAGGCACACACAATTACCTATCTGTCCCCAGTGCTATTCTCCCAGAGTACCACCCTTTTGCCCTTGAAGTATTCACCTTCTTGCAAATTCACAATTAGCTAATGTAAAAATGTAATCACTGGAAATGTGCTAATGAGAAAGGATAAGAGAAGAGGACACTTACCACTGCCTGCCAACTCAAATACCCCTTGGTGGTAAAATATGATCTTGGAAACAAAAATGTACTAAAAATTACTTGGGCCAGAGCAGTGACTCATGGTATGAATTTTAAGCAGCAGCATCTGGGAACTTACTACAGTGGCTCTCAGTAACTGTGACTATCTCTGTTATTTGTGCTAATACCCAGGCCAGCACTAATTTTTTTAAAAGAAGAACTTAAATAGTGTATCCCTTTTTTTCCACTTAAAGTACATGTAGAGATTCATTTACCCTGGATCATTCTATAAAACAAATATAACTCCTTGAAAAATAGGGCCAGAGAAAGCTTAAATGTCCACCTAACATCATTGATAGAGCTAGAACTTAAAAAACACAATTCTCTTTCAGGCCAGTATTTCAAGACCACATCACGTTGACTTAATGATATTTAACTAAACCTAAGTTCTGTTTTGAAACCCTCCATTCAAAAGACACAAAACTCATGAATTAGGCAATGCCACACTCTTTGCCACATTAACAGATAAGACTCCTCAATGAAGGAGTTGGTGCCTGGCCACGCAAGTCAGCTATTTAAGTCATTTCTCAAGACACCATCTGTCATCGAGCACAGTCCCAAATTTCATGCACCCTAACCGAAATGCCTCACAGACTGCTCTGATCTGAATAAACATTCCACTCAATTAAAAGCTTGACGACCCTGCCACCTAGCGGCTGGACCTCAGCCTGAGATGCTCCACCACAGGAAGCGTGAAAGTATCTCCAAGAGACATGGAATTAGTACTGTGTGAATATATGCCATGGTCAACATGATCCACATTATGATGTGAGACCATAGTGCACCAATAAAAAAAATAAAATGAATAAAAAAGACATGGAATACAGTCATTATGAATATTGGCTTCATAAGTACCAATTCTAAAAGCAACCTTCTAAAAGTTCACTTTTGCTCTATATTTATCTATACAAATAAATCCTACACAAAGAAGCAAAAAATCATGCACTTTTAAAGTATTCTTTCCTTTAACATTTCACATTTAACAAATTTTTACTCTTCAAAGATCAAAAAAGAAAACTAAAAGTCAATTCATTTTCCAGTGGATTTATGACTCCTTTATTTAGTGAATTTTCTCTGCACACCCACAACCTTCTCCTGGTTTTTGGGTGACTTTTCTTCTCGAGTAGCCCCTATCAAATAAAGAAGCCATTTGGCCACGCCATCATAAAGGTTCCCTTTAGGCTGCTGAGATATCACTAGTCAAAGGGTAGTTGGACCATCACAAAGCAGCAAGACTTTTCTTTAAATCAGGTATCAGAACATATGCGGAAACCTCTAAAGTACACCTCTAAAAGTAAGGACTGAGCGCTGCTAAAATCTGCGTGAACACAGCAGATTCGCCCAGCAAAAGCAGATTATTTCTATCCCAACCACTTAAAGAAGAGTCTCCCCAGATCTGCCTGTACCTCTGACAGGAAGGACAGCGGGAAGTCTAAAGTGTTCAACTGCTCCACCGAGGAGGGCATCAGCTCCTACCTGTTGACGTTTGAAGGCCAAGTAATCCAGATTTTCCAGCTCCTTCCCAAGCTTCTGGTAGGTTTTCTGAAGGTCAGATTTGTTGGAAACATTTTTAAGAGACTCGAGTGTCCTTTGAAACTGAAAAGGAAAACATCATTAGGATAGCAGCATATTGTTTCTCAAATTCCCAGCTAGCTAACCCAGAGACAACAATGAGCCTCAGTTTCTCCCATCCATAATACAGACATGGCAAATGCTAACTAATTATCTTTTGGTGAAATAATTAGGTACAAATGTAAAAAGTTAGAACCTGTATCCTAAGTATAACTAATGTTGCTTTTTTTTTTTTTTTTTTTTTTGGTGGTACTGGGGTTCCTGGAAGCCCTTCTACCTCCGGGCTACACTCCCAGACCTATTTTTACATTTTTTTTTATTTGGAAACAGGGTCTCCTTAAGCCAGCATGTGCGGCTGGCTTCAAACCTGCGCGATCCTCCTGTCTCTGCCTCCCAAGCGCAGGGATTACAAGCGTGCGCCACCACGCCCAGCCTAATGTTACTTTTTTAGTCTTCTTTCTAACAAAAAGTGCATACTTTGTTTTTGAAAAAATAACATTCATACTTAGAATATATGATGCTTTTAAAGAAAATAATTGGAGCCAGCCATGGTGGCGCACACTTGTAATTCCAGCAATTGGGAGGCTGAAACAGGATGCTTGCAGCTTGCGGACAGCCTCAGCTATTTAGTGAGACCCTTCGCAACTCAATGAGATCCTGTTTCAAAATTTAAAAAAAAATTTAAAAACAGGGCTGGGGGTGTAACTCAGAGGTAGAATGCCCCTAGGTTTCATCCCCAGTGCTGCAAAAAAAAAGAAAAACAATTAATGAATGTATAATTTCAAATCCTAATAAAAAAACATTAAAAGAGCTCTCATATTCCATTCATGGAAACAAATTTATGAAAAGGTAGCTGCTTGCATGATATTTTTTTAATAATCAAATGAGACCTGACTTACTTCTGTAGAAAAAAAAAATCTATGGGGAATAGGTCAGCCAGCAAACTTCAGAGAGATCTCTCTGAGCTTGTATTTTGAGGAAAGCTAACATTTTGATGATCAAAGTATACGTGGCGTGTTCAGCAAACATTTATTCATCTCTGCTCTATAACACAGATGAGTTCTGAAATCAGTTGTGCTAAATCAGAATGTTCCTGTTCATTTTTTAGTCAGATACTAGATAAATACAAAGATGACAAATTATAGAGGATCATGGAATGCTGTCTGCTACTAATAATTAAGCGAAGTGAGCTCCCAAGAAATTGAATCCCTGGTTTATTTTAAGAAATTATAACATCCTTTGGAAGGTTAGTGATTGAAAATGTCAAGTAACGTAATTTGCAAGATTTGCTCTTTATGTCATTTATGTCCCATGTCCTTACTCTGTTCCATTAGACGGATTTCTGCAGAGACTCCACCACCACCTTCAACACACTGGAACTCCACCGTGACTCTCATGCCATGAGACAGGCTAATAAGATTTTATAGAATATAATTAAATTTCCAGGGAAATGATTTAAACCTTACTACATCAAACTCTACAGAATAAGTCATATTAGAATGGCATTCTACTGGATTAAATCTTCAATTTCATGAAAGCAACATGTTTATCTCAATCTAAGGTGGCAGAGGAAAAAGAAATGGGAAGCAACACTGCTAAACTAAATTTCCACAGCAGGACAGCAAATTAAATTCAACAAATAATCACTTAGAACCTACTCTGCTCAAGGCTTTGTGAACAGAAAACATATTTCCTGCCCTAGAGAAACTTACAGAATACAGGGGAAACTAGACATGAAACTTAGAACTGACATTTCTTGAGCGCCCGTTCAGACCCAGGTATTTCATGCTTTCCGGTTGACTCCTTTCAAGAACCACAGGCGTCCCTATTACTATTCCCATTGTACACGTGAGTAAAGTAGGACTCGAGTTTGATTCACCTTGTTCACTACAGTGTCTCTGCTCTCTCGATCCTGACACTACTCGACCACAAGGCAAAGCAGTAAGGGGAGTGCAAAGGTAGCATGCAGTGAAAATTCAAAAAGCTCGTTGAGACTGAGACTGAGACCACAGAGAAGACATAACAGAATTTGAGTTGGACAGCAAAGAAAAGAAGGACACTTCAGAGTCCTATGAAACAAGTCTGTATATCAGTTTAAACATGTGCGAAATCCTCTCATTTTCCCACCTCTTGTAACATAAGTTCTTAACAAACATAATTTTAATAACCTTTATATTAAATACTTATAATATGATTTATGTGCCTTACCTACTTCTTGGTCCCTTCTCGCTATGTTCAAATCAAAATAAAATCACATTGAAGACTCTAAACAATGTAAGTAATTTTATCTATGAATCAATACAAGCTATTTTGCCAAGCAATCCATTTAATCCTAAGCATTTTTCATATCCTGCACCTTCTATTCCTGAAAAATATTTGTTCTACTTCTTAAATATTTCTTCTTCACATTTATCTCTGTGAACTTTGTAACTCCAAATGGAAAATTTAAGGGAAATACACTTGTAAGACTTCATAATAAGAAACATAGAAAAATAATACTTCCCTGTAATATGTCCAATGGTCAAAGAAAGAAGGGGGGAAATCCAGTAATGATACATCGTCACTGAAGGTTGAGTTTGCATAATGTGGAGATTTAACTTGAACTTTCATATCAAGACTTATATCTTCCCCACATCATACATAAGAGCTAAAAGTACTCCAAAACTATGATAATTTATTCATTTAAGTAAATTTTTTCCACTTAAAACAACAAATAATTGGCAAGGAGAAACCACATGGAACCTGTACTAAAACTTTGAATTAGTTTCCTATTCAACATACCCCAACCCCAACTACTATATATTTAAAATGATAAAGATAAAAGCATTGGTTTTACTTTTCAGATGAAACTGAAGTACAGAAGATTAAAAATAAGACTGGTTAAGCTGAGTAATAGATTTTCAAGAGTTTTGATTTTTATTTGGTTTGAGTATTTTTCTTTCCAACAGGCTACTATGCTAGATCATTGAAACAGCAAATCTCTTGTTAGTTCAGGGCATTGTAATTTCATTTTATCGATTATTCTTTTCAAAATAAATGGTCTCCCAGTTGGAGATAAGTTGGGAAAGGAAGCACAATTATTTGAAGAGATTCTAATATTCCTGGAACTTCTCTCTTAAAAGTTTTAAGTGGGAATTTAAAATGAGCCAGAACTCCAAAATAATTTGTTGATCATCAAATTAATCCTGTGTTAAATTTTTTCACTCATTATCAACCAAATGTCAACTTTTTTTAGAAAAATGAATCAATTTGAATGAAAAAATAAAACCTAGGTATCTTCTAAACCGGTTGAAACCAAATATAAAAATGGTAAATGAACTGAGAAACAAATCCAGTTGACAGGGCAGATGAGAATGAAAATGTGCAAAAAAATATTCCTAAACCAAATACCCAGGGTAAAAGATAAACACTTCTGAAGCAGGTTTCTCATCAAATTCTTTCTGTTCAGAAATAATAATAGTAATCCATCAACTAAAGCAACAGAGGCAATGATTGCTCATCTTCCAACAAAATGTCTGAAAATCTGTTTTGCAAGAAAGAGAAGCAAAGAAAAGGCCACAGGGAAATGTCTAGTTTGGCTCAGCATTCCCTCTTCCCAAATAGATTATTTTCTCCCTTTTCCTGACAATACATATTTAAATAAATCTTAGCCAATGTTCTACATAAACTACCCACCCCATCAATTCACAAAAAGTATGTAGTTTCTTGGAGTAACTGGTAAAGGAGGAAAAAAAGAAATCAGCTTAAACAGCAGGAAGGAATGCAGCCAGGGTCCTGGCAAGTAAAGCTCCTTGGCCCTCATTGCCAATGTCCTGGCTTCCTTTTGTAGTCAGATCAATTGATTCAAAAAACTCCAAAGCTCCAGCAGCTTACTAATTCCCTACTGAAAAAAAAAAAAAAATATCCAGTATTGCTCCAAAACTAAAGCCATTTCCATAGTTGTCACTTTCCATATTTAATAGTTTGGGCATTTGCACAAGGTGCTGGGTGATACCTGTAGCATAAAAATAAACTCCAGACTCAATGTTATAAGTAAAAATGAGTATCCAATAAGTGATTGAAAGTACTAGATTACCAAGTGCAAGTGCAATCTTCGTGTCTCTAAGATGCCAGTTTGAAACAACACCAAAAGATTCTGGAGACTATAGCAGAGAAAGGAAATAGTCAAAAGAATAGGTATCAATGCGAGTAAAAAGAAAAATTTTAAGCATAAGAAATGGCTAAACTACCTTATTTAAGTATGGCAACCACAGAGCAACCAGAAATGTATTACAGAAAAAAAACTATTTCATTTTTCTGAATGTAATCACTGACTCTCATACATGTTTTCCAAAAGAACTTATAATACTGCTTATTAAGAAGTTTGCATCTGAATTAGAAAATTCAAACATATACATAACTCAAATGGGTTTTGCTAGAAAAAAAGTTTTTTGTTACAAAAATTTAAAACATGGAACAAAATTAGAACAGTCCTATGTAGTTGGAAGCATGCTGGTTTGAAGTCTGAGTTATGAGTTTTTGCTATGTCATTTAATAACTGTGTAACTTTGAACAAGTCACTGATTCCAATTCTTTTTTTTTTATTTTATTTTATTGGTGCACTATATTCATACATCATAGTGGGATACAAACTTTTGTAGACATACATGCACACATCGCCCAGTCAGCCCCCACCTGATCCCCACCCCATTCTCTCCCCATCCCTCCTTCCCATGGTTGGCTTAGTGGTTGACATCTAGTATTATAGCAATTTATCCAAAATTAAAAATGATAATCTCACATAACAGTTTCATTTGTCTGATACCAAGCGTTTGATGATTTAAAGATAACATTTCAATATTTCTTTTTGCTTTCTTTCTTACCAGAGCATATTTTTTTCTGTTTTTTTAGGTGAAACTATCATATATTTATATGTTTATTTTTCAGAAAAAAAATCCATCCTAATATGGAATATGAATTCTAGATACCCAAAACGATCTTGAAAAAGAACAAAGCTAGCAGATATATATTTTCTGATTTCAAACCATATAAAACTACAATAGTTGAAACAGTGTAGTACTGTTCTAAAGGCAGATATATAGACCATTGGAGTTAAATACAAGCCTAGAGCTAACTTCTTCCCTATATTGTCAAGTTATTTTTGACAAGGTTTCCACGAAGATTTGGTGGTGGAAATAATAATCTTTTAACTAAATATTGTTGAAAAATAATAATTACATGGAAAAGAATAAAATTGGACCCTTACCTAATCCCACATACAAGTATTAACTCAAACTAGATAAAAGACCTAAATATAAATCTTAAGACTATAAACATTTAGGAGAAAATCTGGGTCATAAAACCTCACAACATTGAAATTGGCAGTGATTTCTTGGATATGATTTCAATGGCACAGGCAACAGAAGAATATACAAACTCCCTAAAAAATAGAAGAAAATATTGTATATCCAAAGACAATGTAAACAGAGTTAAAAGTTACTGATAGAATTGAATAAAATATTTCCAAATGCTATATCTGAAGGTATATTAATATTCCAACTAGAAATCCTAAAAATTAACAACAATAAAGGCAAACAATACAATTTAGAGATAGGTAAAAGACTAACATAAATAATGAATCTCCACAGATAACCAATCTTAGTTGTCTGTTGGATGGAAACTCTTGTTTCTCTGGTTCTGGTGAGTGTTACCTATTTCTTCTTTGTAGTTAATCTCTTTGAGTATTTTCTCTAGCGCTGGTTTTGAAGACATAAATTCCTTCAGTTTCTGTTTGTCATGGAAGCTTCTTATTTCTCCATCTAATTTGATAGAAAGCTTTGCTGGATAGGAAATTTTTGGCTGGAAGTTGTTTTCTTTCAGAGTTTGGAATATGTTACTCCAAGCCCTTCTGGCTCTCATGACTTGGTTTGGGAAGTCTGGAGTGATTCTAATTGGTTTGCCTCTGAATGTCACTTGGCCCTTTGTTTTTGTTGCCTTTAAGATTCTCTGCTTGGCTTCCACATTGGTCATTTTGACAATTATATGGCATGGGGATCCTCTTCTCGGATCCTGTCTAAAGGGAGTTCTATAAGTTTCCTGGATCTGTGTATCAACCTCTTGCTCTATATTTGGAAAATTTTCTGCTATTACTTCCTTGAAGAGATTGTTGATCCCTTTGGTATCACTTTCTTTTCCCTCCTCTATTCCAATTATTCTTAGGTTGGCTCTCTTAAGATGGGCCCATATTTCTTCAATGTCAGATTCCTGCTGTTGGATATCGTTTTCTAGATTAGAAACTATGCATTCATTTTTGGATTGCTCATCTTCTAAGAGCGAGATTCTGTTCTCCATGTGGTCTAATCGTTTGTTTGTGCTTTGAATTGAGGCCTTTACTTCATTAATTGCATCCTTTATCTCTTTTTGGCTCTCTCTGAGTTCTTTTCGAAGCACCTCTATTATTTCTACAGTTATTTTCCTGATTTGATCTTCTAGAAATCTCTGATTTTCTGTTTTATCAGATTCTGATGTTGTGGGGTTGTGCACATTCATTACTCCAGTGTTATTCCTCTTTCCCATGATTTCGGTGGTTTGTGCCTTCTCTGGGTTCTTCCCTTGGGTCACTATGGCTTCACTTAAGGTGCTCTGGATCTCGAGTCTGTATTATCTCAGACCCCACTACTCCTTTACTGGGTTGTATCACAGAGTCTCCGACCCAGGGAGTCGATAGAGGCTGCTTTAAACTATGGGGGGTGCCAGGTTGCACGCTCTCCTATGGTGTGATATCTCTGCCACCACCACTCCCTCATTGGGTCAAGTCCCAGGAGGCACAATACTGGGATTTCTCCTCTGTGGCCCGCAATTTGACTCACTGTTCTTGAGTACGTAATGTAGCTGTACTGAACTCGGTGAATTCACTGCTGCTGCCGCCGCCGGTGGCAATATGGCGCCTCTGCCACGCCCTCGGCCATGAGGCTGGCGTATTTTTTCTTCTCTGGTTTTGATTTCCACTCTGAATCCCTGCAGCGTGTGCTGAGCTCAGCCACTGGGAGCTTTAAATGCTGTCTGCGCCGAAAGATCCCGCCTGGCTGTTCCGCATCGGCTCACCTCGGCTTGCTGTAGCCGTCCGTTGAGTTCGCCGCTGCCGCCGGCAGTATGGCGCTGCTGCCGCGTCCTCGGGCGCGTGTGTCTCCTCTGTGGCCCTGAGCTCTGTTCTCAGTCCGCTTTCTCTCTGGAGCCTGGTGGTTTTTTTGTTTTTCTGGTGATGGTGTTTTCTGGCTATGAAAGTCGCTCTTTTTGTGGTAATGGAGATTGGTTGTTAGCGGGACTCTTAAGCCCCGCTTTTCTCGGTCGCCATCTTCCCGGAAGTCTCTCTGATTCCAATTCTTGACTGCATTAATCTATAACATAAGGCAAATTGTCTTTGCCTGTCTACTTTTTGAGGTTGTGAAATCAGTTTAAGAAAACTAAAAAGGGCTCATTCAACAAATATTTATCATCAGCAACATACCAGACATGCAAGAAACAGAAGAAAAGGGAAGAATTAGAATAGAATTTGCAGTCCAGTTATACAGTTTACTGTTTTATAAATTTAAAAGTTCCAAAGAATTGTAAGATACCATAATCATTATAATCATGACACTTTTAAATAGTGAATGAGAACTGAACAAAATGGTCAGTCAGTAATTGTTCATTGGGCATTACCTTTGTGCGGGCCACTAAGCTAGACACATTTTTGGGGGTGAAAGGGACTAGGAATTGAGCCCAGGAGCATTGAACTACACCCCCAATTCTGTTTTAGTCTTTATTTTGAACCAAAGTCTCACTAAATTGCAGAGGGCCTAAGTTCCAGAGGCTGGCCTTTTTTCTTGTTTCTTGTGATCCTCCTATCTCAGGCTCCCAAGTACTAAGATTACAAGTGTGTGCCAACACACCCAGCTGGAAGTAACTTTTTACAGTTAAAACCCAAGTAAATTCATTTTCCTTTGGCCTTCTGCTTTGGCAATGGTCCTAACATGCAGATCTTCTTAATCATATCACTGTTTAACATTCTTTAATGATTCCACCTTAGCCTTCTGATCATAGTTCAACATGTTTAATTAAACACATAGACCTTTCACAGTAGGTCTACATCTACCTCTTCAGCTCCTACTCTTGTTCCTCCCACCCAATAAACCTTCTATCAGACACCCAGAATTATCACAGGTTTTTGAGTTGTACTATTTTCTCCAATTAAAATGCCCTCTCCACCACCCTTTTTGTCTAGTTAACTTTCCAAACTCACCCAACACATCTTCCCTTGATACAATTCCTGCCATGCCATCATAACACCTTGCAACACCAGTTATTCTATCATAATAACTTGTGTTGTTAATTTATTTCTTATCTGTAAACTCCAGAAGAGCAGGACCACAGTGACATTTCATCTGAACCACATCATACAGTGACTGCCAGACAGCGCGTGCGCACACACACACACACACACACACACACACACACACACAGAAACATTTCCTGACTGGATAAATTAATCAAATTAAAGTTAAAATGATTAACTGGGATTATGGAGATTTTTTTCTAAAATGTTAGTATTTTACATTTTTAATATGTGTGGTCAGTCAGGCATAGTGTACACACTTGTAATACTAGTACTTGGGAGGCTGAGGCAGAAGGATTGCAAGTTTGTGGCCAACCTCAGCTACTTAAGGGAGTGAGCAAAGCCCAGGAGCTGGCATGAAAGAGTAAACAAAATACAGGAAGAGGAAACCAGGCATGGTAACATACACTTTTAATACCAGTACTTGGGAGGCTGAGACAGGAGGATCAAAGGTTTGTGGTTAGCCTCATCTACTTAATGAGGCCCTCCGCAACTTAATGAAACCCTGTTTCAAAATAAAGAATAAAAAATAGGACTGGAGGTGTAGCTCAGAGGTAGAATGCTCCTGGGTTCAATCCCCAGTCATGGAAAAAAAAAATGGAGGAGAGAAGAAGGCCTTTTTCCATTGCATTGTAAATAAGGACAAGAGATAAGAAAGTGGCCCACTTTTTCAGGTAACAGTGTATATCCAGAAAATTAAATGTGTATCTTTAAAGCAGATACCATCCTCCTGCTAAGAATCCTGTAGTTAGCTACAAAACACCTACACACAAAAAAAATCTATAATTATTATAGTTTGGGGTATGTTTGGGGGTGGGTAGCTAACTACCGAAATCTTAAGGATAGCACTGTCTGCACTGGGGGAAATATCCTAAGGAATTATTTAAGGTGGAACCTGATATTCTGAGGACACAAATTAGCAGGAGCCAAATTTGGTAGTGAAGAGAAACTCTTTGTTGCATTCAAATAAACAGGAATGTAGTAGACTGTAAGAGAAGTAGGAAGAAAGAGGGTGTACAAACAAGGAAATAAAGTTGCTGAAGGTGGGAAGATTTCCAACTTACCAGCTGAAGCCTGTTAGGATATATGGTTACAATATAGAAGCATCTCCCTTCTATCTTCCCAAGTTTCTATAAGGTTCTCAGCATTCATAAACATTCATTGTTAAGAAAGAAAATTCAAGGGGGAAAAAGTCAAGTTACAATTCTGGATGAACATAATGCAGAAAAGAAATAGAAAGGCAGCCTTAAATGAAAGCATTACTTCAGTAGGAGCATCAGCTCGGAGTCTGGTTCTCAAGAGTGACCTTGAGAATCTGAGCTCCCAGAAAATTCACAGAAATCTTGAGGAGGACATTATACTTGACAGGACATGGAATGAAGAGACAAACCAATTATATCTAGATCTAAAGTGGAAGGAGATCCTGACAGACAAGTGGTCTTTGGTTCTATGTTAGTAGATGGTGAGTAATTTTAAATGAAAGTCAAAGAATAAAGAATAAAAGCAAGCAAGCAATGGTCACTTAGAGCTCTTATTGGGTTATTAAGAGTAAGTCATGCCAAACTAACTTCATTTCCTTTATAACTGGGGTTACTAGACTGATAAATCCATGATGCCACAGACAATATATCTTGATTTCAAAAAGGCCTTTGGGAAAGTACTTGATGCTGAAAGTAAGAAGCAGAGCTTATAAACTAGTCCAGTGAAGTGCGCTAGAAGCTCAGTGCAACAACTGCACTCAAAGTGTGTTAATATTTGAGTGCTGTTAGCTGAAAGATACAACACTCCTATCCATGTCATTAAACATTTTTATGAATAACATGGTAGAAGAAATTTTAAATGTCACCAGGTTAAGAAAAGAAGACAAATTTGAGAGCCAAAAATATCCTGATGGACTATAACAAAATGCCAGAATTAGCAAGATGAAATTTTTTGACTGTTAAGTATCACATCTACCTTTACATATAAAAAGTGAAACCAGTATCATATGAGGAACACCTGGAATAAGCGTAGTTTGAGTTCACAGATGTGGTAGTTTTAATTTCTCTCAAAATCCGCATGAACCAACAGCATGACAAGGCTACAGAAATAGGTAAGATAATATGGACAGTAAAGAGACAATTTTCTGAATACATCTTGGAATAGTCACATCAGAGAAATATGTCTGAATTTCAAGATGTTTTGATTTCTATACTTTATGTGAGTTACCTACAATCTAGAATATGCACAGAAAATATTTCCAGAAGTGATTTGGAGACTTTTATTTCTTGTAAATTGGTAATTCAATTTCATTCTTCTGCTGCAGATAATGAATAAGGTCTGATGAAGCATTCTTATCATGTTTGAGTATATCAAAATAAAGATTGAAAAGTTCAATAGAAAACTAAAATTATATCAAGGGACACAGGCAATTTGAAACAAATACATAATTTTGATTCTGCCACTGCAGCCACATGGTACAGCTCTCATCGTAGAGCAGGGGGAGCGACCAAGGGGCTCCTTGGTACGGATGACCTAAAGCCCCACTGGAACTTGTATGTGACGTATTCCCAGGCCCTTTGCATCTGCTATGTCCCTGTGGCTGGGTTCAGATTAAAGTACTCCCAAGACCAACTTCATTGGTCACATGAAGGACTACACCACCAGGTTCTCGTTTCCCTCATACAGTAAAGTGCACAGACCTCTCAGGACTGGGGTGCATGTAGTGTGTATCACAAATGGCAAGGGTGCCAGCTCCAACAAAAGACTCACTGACCATCAGCTCCTCTGTTCGCCACGCCTAATAACCCTACTGAGAAAGCAGAGTAACCCAAGTACCTCAGTATGCTGCCACCACCGCTGATAACACACAAGAAAAACCTAACTTAAGACTAATGCCCTGTCCTTCCTTCAGAAGGTGGGATTTAAAGGAGTTATATTAGCTGGGCGTGGTGGCACACGCTTGTAATCCCTGCGCTTGGGAGGCTGAGACAGGAGGATGGCGCAGGTTCGAAGCCAGCCTCGCTGGCTTAAGAGACCCTGTTTCCAAACAAAGTATAAAAATGGGTCTGGGAGTGTAGCCCAGAGGTGGAAGGGTTTCCAGGAACCCCAGTTCCACCAAACAATAAATAAATAAATAAATAAATAAATAAATAAATAAATAAATGAGTTATATTCACCATCATTGCTATTAAGTAACTGATACATAGACTGGCTTGGTCCCTGAATTAAGTGAATGAGTTACAACTGAGTTTAAAAAAAAATAAAAAATGAAATCTTGAAGAAGTCCACTAAGGTACAAGCCAGATTTAACCCTCTGCAAGGAACACTAGTTGAACTGAGAAATTACTAAACAAAACTGGTAACAAGACTGGTTACTCAGATGTCTAGCTGTCATTATTGATTCCTCTATTACATTGCTAGTTGATGTTCTAAAAAAATGCACTGCTTCAATTGTTGGTTCTGCTTCTGTGGCCTAAGTTATTTTGTTCAGTATGAATTTAGTCAGTATTCCAACCTGACTGTTCATCTAGAACCAAACTAATCCATAGTCCCTATAAACAATGTTTTGAAACTAGTTTTCCCCTTCTAAGTAGTTCTACAGCCTAATTTTTGACATATCACAAGATATTACTGAAGGGGAGGCTCCAGACTATTCCCCATAACTGTATTTCTAGCAATAACTTCTAGGAGAAAGCATCCTCATTGTAGCTAGATTCTAGAATACACACACACACACACACACACACACACACACACACACACATTATATATATATATATATATATATATATATATATATATATACACACACACACACACACACACACACACACACACTGGAAATTAAACCCAGGGGCATTCCAACTTCAAGCTACACCCCTAGCCCTATTTTTTTTTAATTTATTTTATTGGTGCACTGTATTCATACATCATAATGGGATAAAAATACTTTTGTAGACATACATGCACACATCGCCCAGTTAGCCCCTACCCGATCCTCACCCCATTCCCTCCCCATCCCTCCTTCCCATGCTTGGCTTAGTGGTTGACATCTAGTATTATAGCAATTTATCCAATATTAACGTTGATAATCTCAACATAACAGTTTCATTTGTCTGATACCAAGCTTTTGATGACTTAACGACAACATTTCAATATTTCCTTTTGCTTGCTTTCTTACCAGAGAATATTTCTTTCTTTTTCTTTTTTAAGGTGAAACTATTATACATTTATTTATTTATTTTTCAGAAAAAATCTATCCTAATATGGAATATGGACTCTAGATACCCAAAATGATCTCGAAAAAGAACAAAGCTAGAAGATGTATATTTTCTGATTTCAAACCATATAAAGCTACAATAATTGAAACAGTGTAGTACTGTTCCAGGGGCAGATATATAAACCACTGGAGTTAAATAAAAGCCTAGAGATACATTCTTCCATATATTGTCAGGTTATTTTTGACAAGGTTTCCACGAACATTTGGTGGAGGAAATAATTATCTTTTAACTAAATGTTGTTGAAAAATAATAATTACATGGAAAAGAATAAAATCAGACCCTTACCTAACACATACAAATATTAACTCAAAATATATAAAAGACCTAAATATAAATCTTAAGACTATAAACTTTTAGAAGAAAATCTGGGTCATAAAACCTCACAACATTGAAATTGGCAGTGATTTCTTAGATATGATTTCAATGGCACAGGCAACAAAAGGGTAAACAAACTCCCTAAAAAATAAAAGCATATTGTATATCCAAAGACAATGTAAACAGAGTTAAAAGTTACTGATAGAATGGGATAAAATATTTCCAAATGCTATATCTGAAGGTATATTAGTATTCCAACTAGACATCCTAAAAATTAGCAACAATAAAAGCAAACAATACAATTTAGAGATAGGTAAAAGATTAACATAAATAATGAATCTCCACAGATAACCAATCTTAGCCCTATTTTTATTCTTTATTTTGAAACCGGGTCTCACTAAGTTGCAGAGGCTCTCACTAAGCAAATGAGGCTGGCTACAAACATGCAATCCTTATAAGTTTATATTATCCATGTAAGTTTCTCCACTATAATCCTTTTGATTCCAGGTAGAAGTCTAACATGACTATAAGTATTTTTAGAAAAATTCCAAACAATTTCCAAACAATAATTTTAGAAATTTCAAGGATTAATATTAGGTCTCAAGGGTCAAAAAGATGAGAAATTCTGATTTTAGCCAGTTTAAATTTCTTTACTGTATTATTTCTCAGCAACTTTAATGTGCATCAAAAAAACATTCAGAGGGAATTTTTGTATACAGTCTTGACCACCAAAGAAAGTTTTGCTTTTTCATATTCCATATTTACTAGACAAGTTCTAAAGAACACATATCAGGAAATAGTAGGCTAAATAATCCTAACCTTGATCATCTCCACAAAAAAATTGTAGGGTCTTAATTCTACATGAAATCTTGATAGAAGTGAGTTGATAGCAATTCATATATAAACTTTTCATAGGAATGAAATTATTTTAAAACTGTCACCATTTACCCAAAATTATGATTCTTTCTTTTTGATAAGATGCCACTTCCTGATATACTTACAGGAAGATGGTGACCAGTGGAAGCAGCACATACCAGTTCTGCTGACACCCAATCTCCATTGCCTTAAAAACAGCATTCTACAAAGCCAGAAAATACTATCCATAGAAGAATAAAACAATAGGTACAAGGGCCAGAGAAAAAGAAAATTATAAGACCAATCAAAGAGCAGAAAAGAAACCTGCCTGCCTTGCGGTGGCAAATGCCACAGCGGCGCCATCTTGCCTCACAGGACCTGACTCCAGAGACAAACAAGAAAACAACCAAGAGCCCGAAGTGAGCAGCTGCAGACTATCAGAGATATAAGCCATCAGATCTCCTGCCGAAACACCTACTACAATTTACAGCAGTGGCAGCTGAGCTCGCAACACCCTCCAGAGATCCAGACCTGAGCTCAATACCAGAAAAGAAGATCGCCCACCTCTCGGCCACAGGCACCACAACAGTGCCATCTTGCCTCATTGCACCTGACTCTAGGGATGATCAGGAAAACATCAAAGGACCTGAAGTAAGCAGCTGCAGATCATCGGAATTGTACATCATTTCTTCTGGCGCAAACATTGGCTACAACTTGCAGCAGCAGCGGCCAAGCTCACCACGCCATCCAGAAACCCAGACTGGTGTACAACACCCAACACCATAAGTGAAGCTGCCCAGGGATTCCCACAGTGGCGAAGAATGCCCTGGGTCTGAGACTTTGCAGTTTAACCTGGCAAAGGAAGGAATAGAGTCTACAACTTGCAACAATGATGGCTGAGCTTACCACACCCTCCAGAAATCCAGCCTGGCACTCAATAACACCATAAGTGAAGCTGCAGATCCCACAGGAGAATGCCCAGTGTTGAAAATTTATAGCACTGAGTGCTCACATAAGGAAGAAAAGAAAATCACCAAATAAATAACCTAATAACACACCTCAAAGCCATTGAAAAACAGAACAGTCTAACCTCAAAGCCAGAAGGCAGAAAATTATTAAAATCAGAACAGAAATCAACAAAGTAGAGAAAAAATACAGAAAATCAACAAAACCAAAAGCAGGTTTCTTAAAAAAAAATTAACAAGATAGATAAACCACTAGCCAACCTAACCAAAAAAAGAGAATCAACCCAAATTACAAAGATAAGAGATGATAAAGAAGACACCACTACTGACAATATAGAAATCCAGAGGATTATCAGAAGTTACTTTGAAAAACTATACTACAACAAGCCAGGCATGGTGGCGCACACTTGTAATCCCAGCATTTGGGAGGCTGAGACCGGAGAATCGTGTTTGCAGACAGCCTCAGCTACTTAGTGAGGCCCTCTGCAACTCAGTGAGACCGTTTCAAAATAAAGAATAAAAAATAGGGGCAGGGGGTATAGCTCAGAGGTCAAATGCCCCTGGGTTCCAAACCCCATCCCCAGACCCGCAAAAAAAAAAAACTATACTACAACAAAATGGAAAATCGGGAGGAAATTGACAACTTTCTAGATAAATACAATCGGCCCAAACTGAGTCAAGAAGATATAAAAAATTTAAACCAACCAATAGAAATCAAAGAGACTGAAACAGAAATAAAAAAACTTACCATCAAAGAAAGCCCAGGACTAGATGGTTTCCCAAGTGAATTCTATAAAACCTTTATAGAAGAGCTAATACTGACACTCCTCAGACTATATTATGAAATAGAAAAAAACAGGACTCTCCCAAATACATTCTATGAAGCCAGCATCACATTAATACCAAAACCAAATACAGACAGCTCAAGAAAAGAAAACTACAGGCCTATATCTTTGATGAACTTGGATGCAAAACTGCTAAACAAAATGCTAGCAACATGCATTCAAGACCACATCAAGACAATCATACACCATCACCAGGTAGGGTTCATCCCAGGGATGCAAGTCTGGTTCAACATATGAAAATCAATCCATGTAATTTATCACATAAGCAAAACCAAAGACAAAAATAACATAATCATCTCAATAGACACTGAAAAAGCATTTGACAAAATCCAACATCCATTTATGCTAAAAGCACCGCAGAGAATTGAAATAGAAGGAACGTACCTTAACATCATAAAGGCAATATACAACAGGCCCACAGTCAACATCATATTAAATGGGGGAAAATATTGTGAATATCCCCCCAAAAAATGTAACAAGACAAGCATGTCCATTATCACCACTACTCTTCAATATAGTACTTGAGACTCTAACCAGAGCAATAAGGCAAGGAAAAAAAAATCAAAGAAGTACAAATAAGAAAAAAAGAACTCAAACTTTTACTACATGCAGATAACATGATACTATACTTAGAAGACTCAAAAAACTCAACCAAAAGGCATATAGAACTTAACAAATTCAAAAAAGTATCTGGATACAAAATTAATCTTAAAAAATCAGAAGCTTTTCTGTATACCAACCATAAATCCACTGAAAAAGAAATCCAGAAAACACTTCCACTCAGAATTTACCACAAAAAAATATACTTAGGAATAAGTTTAACCAAGGAGGTAAAAGAACTCTACAAAGAAAATTTAAAAAAAACATTGAAAAAAAAATCAAAGAAGACCTTAGAAGATGGAAAAATCTTCCATGTTCATGGAGAGGGAGAATAAATATCATCAAAATGGCCATACTTCCAAAAGTGATCTACAGATTCAAAGCAATACCTTAAATTACCGAGATCATTCCCCACAGACATAGAAAAATTAGTCTTTAAATTCATTTCAAACAACAAAAATCCCAGAATAGCCAAAGTAGTTCTCAGCAACAAAAACCATGCAGGAGGAATCACAATACCTGACTCTAAACTATACTACAAAGCCACTGTAATAAAAACAGCATGGTACTGGCACAAAAACAGATACATAGACCAATGGAGCAAGACTCAGAAACAAATACATACACTTAGAGCCAATTAATTTTTGACAAAGGGGCAAAAAAACATACACTGGAAAAAAAATAGCCTGTTCAACAAATGGTGTGGCAAAACTGGTTAGCCATATGCAGAAAAATGAAAATAAATTCCACTTCCTCACCCTGTACAAGAGTCAATTCAAGATGGATCAAAGACTTGGAAATTATACCAGAGACCAAGAGGTTCCTTGAAGAGGGCATAGGTCCAACACTACAACACATAGGCACAGATAAACACTTTCTGAACAAGATCCCAAAGGCACAACAAATTAAAAAGCGATACAATACATGGGATTGTATGAAAATGCAGAGCTTCTGTACAGCAAAGGAAACTACCAAGAACCTCAACTGAGAGCCAACAAATGGAAGATTTTTGCCAACTACTCCTCTGATAGAGGACTAATATCTAGAATATACAGAGAACTCAAGAAACTCAACACTAAGAAAACAAAGCATCCAATAACAAAATGGGCAAGCAAACTAGATACTTCATGAAATAAGAAATTCAAATGGCCAATAAATGCATGAAAAAATGCTCAATATCACTGGCAATCAGAGAGATGAAAATCAAAACTACCCTGAGATTTCACCTAACTCCAACTAGAATGGCCATCATTCAAAACACAAACAACAACAAATGCTGGCAAGGATGTGGAGAAGTGGGAACTCTAAGACATTGTTGGTGGGATTGCAAATTAGTGTAACCACTTTGGAAAACAGTATGGAGGATCCTCAGAAGAATGGGAACAAACTTATCATATGATCCAGCAATATCACTTCTAGATATCTACCCAAAAGAAAGGAAACTAAACTACCAGACTAATACATGCCTATCTATATTCATAGTTGCACAATTCACCATTGGCAAACTGTGGAACCAGCCAAGATGTCCATCAACAGTTGAATGGATTACAAAACTATGGGATATATACACAATGGAATTTCACTCAGCCATAAAGAAAAACATAATTACATCATTATAGGGAAATAGATGGAACTGTAGGACATTATGCTAAGTGAAATTAGTCAGTCACAAAAAAAAAGAAATCAGATGCTCTCCCTCATATGCAAAAGCTAGGGAAAAATGAGGCATGGGAGGAACTCTAGATGAAGAAGGAGATTCTATAGATGAGCAAATAAGGTGATCTAAGTGAGGGGATTGGAGGGGAGGGGGGAAGTTCTCTAATGCACATGATGTACTTTAACAAACATATCAAAGTCAATCATTAAGTCAAACATGATAAGGAAGGAGGGGAGGGAATGGGGTAGGGATTGGGTAAGGGCTAAATGAGTGATGTGTGCATGTATGTCTCCACCATCTTGTACCCCATTAAGACGTATGACTATAATACACCAATAAAAAAATTTTTTTAAGATGCCACTTCCCTTTTCAGATGAAGTACCATGGTTGTACTGTATATATATATATATATATATATATATATATATATATATATATATATATGATGTACGTGATCCAACCCAAGTAGAGGCTCCCACAAACACCATCAAGTGTAGGAAAAATGGTTGTAATTAAAAATGCCTTTGACATATCTAACATCCTTTAACAACCTGTTATAGGCCCAAGCATTTTTCTTAATACTTAAAATAGCTATTTGTAGTTAAAACTGTTCTAATCCTTGGAATACTAAATTCTGAAAGTATATTCATTTCTTTCCTGTTGCATTAAAGAACATAATTAAAATCATATGTTCTAGTTTTCTCATCTATAATATAGAAATCATAATCATAGTGTTATTGTGAACATTGATTTGAAAAAACAAGTCATCACAGTATTTGGCATATTATGAAACCTCCATAAATATTAACTATAGTTTTATTGCAAAAGGTAGTACTCTGCTATCTCATTTGAGTGACATGTGTATGAGTTTCCTAAGACTGTGCATAGCTCTTAGGGGCACTCAGTTAAAATGATAATGAAGGTGGATGTGCTGTTTGTATACATTTATTTCCTAATTGATTATGGTGACAATTTCCACCTTCATTCTGCCCTACCTCAAAAGAGCTATAGACTAAAATATAGAAAATACTGTGTCATCAGTACTATAAATCACCTAACACTCAATTTTTCATATTTATATTTATAGCATTTATTAGAATCTGTATTCACATTGAGAAAATAGAGTCTCAGAAGTGTTCAGAAATTTTACTAAGATTGTGTAACAAATTTATAACCAAGTAATAAAGGCAAAAAGAGAATTGAATTGGATTTTTATAGTAATAAAATTATCCAAAGGAATATGAAGTAGAAAGGAAGGATCACTTTAGTGTTAAAATAATCAATAGTAAATACAAGTAAGATGCAAAGAAAGGTTTAACAGCAATTAGAGGAAACTATTTTGATAAGAAGGTCAACCAAATCAGGCCATTGCTTGCTCAATGGAGCAGTGATAGTACAATCACCAGGCAGCTTTATGAAAACACAGATGTTAATGGACAGAAATGTAGGGATCCTATCTAAAGTAGGAAGGTCAGCAGAAATTTCAAGAGGTTCTCTGCATCCTTTCCTTCTCTATACTCTTTATGACTTGTTCAAAATAATTAAGGAAACCAAAAACAGCTTTCAAAAGTTCTATTTCTACTAAAACTGCTAAATGATTGGCAAAATAAAGCAAGCAGAATACCTGGTTACCTTGGTTTTTTCTTAATTAAAATGTATTTTTAGTTATTTTTTTAAATGTATGTATATATTTTCATAATGGATTATTTCAGAGATCATAAACTACCTATAAATAATACACTTATCATCTTTAATCAAGAGAAGATGGCAAAGTAGCATCCACTTACAAACTACAATAAACTTCTTGATGGATGCCTTAAGCTTTAATAAAGGTTTCTCTTCCTCAAATTATTTGTCTTTATATATTTAACATATATTATGTATGTAAATCTTTTCTGATATTAGTGATTTATATTTATAGAGACCATAATAATTTAAATAGTCAAAGGTCTAAAACTTTCTTTTAGCCACTTCTTTATCAGCAAATCATTTTCTGTTCTTGACTTTCCCACTTACTTTAGGACTAATTTCTGACTTCATTCTTTTAAGGTACTTATCAGTCTTCACAAACTGATCTGGTAAGCTTGTGAGGGTTGACATTAAGAAATGAAGGTGAAGCCACGCATGGTGGTGCACACTTGTAATCCCCATGCTTGGGAGGCCGAGACAGGAGGACTGTGCAGGTTCGAAGCCAGCCTCAGCTACTTAGTGAGGCTCTCAGCAACTTAGCGAGACCCTGTTTCCAAATAAAATATAAAATAGGTCTGGGAGTACAGCCTGGAGGTAGAAAAGCCCCTGGGGGTTCCATACCCAATACCACAAAAAAAAAAAAAAAAAAAAAAAAGGAGTGAAGGTGAGGCAGGGAGGCACCGGGATTGACACCAACTTCAGAGAATGGAATTAAAAGTAAAAACAACACCATAGAAAACTAAGCTATCTTTTACTTACAGATGACACATGCTGCAAGAGACACATGACATCAATCATGTCCGCAAGGATAAGGAGTCTGGTAACAGCAGCCAACAAGGCACGGGCAGCTTGAACCACAGCTTCCCTTTTCGGGAGATAACAGGGATCATCTGTAAATCTCTCAGCTGACACCTTCAGAGCTTCACCTGAAAAACAAAACCAAAAATAAGTTATACTTCAAGTTTTAACTATGCCTATTTCAGCATTTATCAACCAACCTAATCCCAAGTGAATCTGACTAAGCAGAACATTAAAATACTGTCAGTTGATGCTAGAATATTGTCTAATAAACAATGCAGATGAACATTTGTTTTTGCTAAATGCACTGGAGTGTAAAAAGCAGAATACCACTTCCTGCAGAAAAATTATGTTCTATTGACTAGCAACACCAAGTAAAAACTGCTGTCAACTCCTGCATTTGCTAAGTCTCAATTGCTATGAAAGTTTTATTACTAAGATTTCAATCATAAACATTCCTATTTATAAAAAATAAACTGAAATCTTCATTAAGTTTCTTTCTAACTCAGTGGATGTTATAAAAGACCTAGTCTTTAAAATAATGATTGTAGAAGCCGGGCGTGGTGGCGCACGCTTGTAATCCCTGCGCTTGGGAGGCAGAGACAGGAGGATCGCGCAGGTTAGAAGCCAGCCGCGCTGGCTTAGGAGACCCTGTTTCCAAATAAAAATGTAAAAATAGATCTGGGAGGGTAGCCCGGAGGTAGAAGGGCTTCTAGGAACCCCAGTATCACCAAATAAATAAATAAATAAATAAATAAATAAATAAATAAATAAAATAATGATAGTAGCCGGGCGTGGTGGCGCATGCTTGTAATCCCCACGCTTGGGAGGCGGAGACAGGGATCGTGCAGGTTCGAAGCCAGCCGTGCTGGCTTAGGAGACCCTGTTTCCAAATAAAAATATAAAAAATGGCTCTGGGAGCGTAGCCCAGAGGGAGAAGGGCTTCCAGGAACCCCAGTACCAAAATAAATAAAATAATGATAGTAGCCAGGCATGGTAGCATGTCATACCTGTACTCTCAGTACTTAGAAGGCTGAGATAAGAGGAGCACAGGTTCAAAGACAGCCTCAGCAATGTAGTAAGACTCATAGAAACCTAGCAAGATCCTGTTTCAAATTTAAAAAAATTAAAGGCTGAAGGTGTATCTTGGAAGTAGAATGCCCCTGCATTCAATGACTACTACAGAGAGGAAGGGAAAGAGGAAAGGAAAGGAAAAAGGAAGAAAGGAAGGAAGAGAACAAAGGAAGGAAAGAAGGAAGGAAGGAAGGAAGGAAGGAAGGAAGGAAGGAAGGAAGGAAAGAAGGAAGGAAGGAAAGAAGGAAGGAAGGAAGGAAGGGCCCTAAAAGTTTATCATAGGTAGATTCATTCTATAGCAATATAATGAATAAACTGCCTCCTAAACTTAGTCACAGAAATATGTCATAGTACATAATTTACAGAGAAATATGTCTACTACTTCTAAAGTCTTAAATTAAAATATATTTTATTATAAAAATAATATATAGTCATTTGTTTTAAAAGTTCCCAGTTCAAAAGGGTCTTCCAACAAAGAAAAGCCCAGAAACAGATTCCCAACTGAGCTCTACAAGACCTTTAAAGAAAAATTAAGCCAAATGATCCTCAAATTTCTCCATGAATTAGAAGAAGAAGTACTTTCAAACTCACTCTATAAAGCCAGCATTCACAGTCATATCAAAACCAAAAAAAAAAAGATTCCTTAAGGAAAGAATATTACAGACAAATATCCTTGATGAATATGAATATAAAAATTCATAATAAAAATACTAGCAGAGGATTAAAGATGGCAGAAGAGAGAAAGAGAGTGCATTTTTGGTTGCTCCACATCTCACCATCTCTGGAAAACATGGAGACCTACACTTACACTAGCCTTATCTACAGAGCAATAAACGAGATATCAAAAGCAACAAAGATGCCATCTTAAGAAATATCTGTAATCATGAGAAAAAGGACTAGCAAGGAAGCAACAAGGTCCCACAACCCCACAATAACAAAATCCAACAACACAAAATTGCAGAGATCACCAGAAGGACAAATCAGAAATTTAACAGTAGAAACAATACAGGATTTCTGGAAAATAATATATATATATATATATATATATATATATATATATATATATATATATATTTGGTGGTACTGGGAATGGAACCAAGGGGCCTTCTACCTCCGGGCTATAACCCCAGACCTATTTTATATTTTATTTGGAGACAGGGTCTTTTAAACCAGCCGAGGCTGGCTTCGAACCTACACAATCCTCCTGTCTCAGACTCCCAAGCGCAGGGATTACAAGCATGCGCCACCACACCCGGCTCGACCTGCAATTTTTAAAGCCAAAAAGTAAATAGAACATGGAGAGTCAGAAGCTCATAGGTACACTTTCATAAAACAAATTATTTGTGACATTAAGTCACAAATAGATCCCAATACAATAACATTGGACTCTAGCCAGATCAATAAGGTAAAAAAAGGAAATCAAAGGAGTACAAATAGGAAAAGAAGAACTCAAACTTTCACTATTTGCAGATGACATGATACTATAGTTAGAAAACCCAACAAACTCAACCAAAAGGCTTATAGAACTGATCAATAAATTCAGCAAAATATCTGGATACAAAATCAATCTTAAAAAATCAGAAGCTTTCCTGTACACCAACCATAAATCCAATAAATCTGAAAAATAAATTCAGAAAATACTTCCACTCAGGATCTACCACAAAAATTAAAATACTTAGGAATAAATTTAACCAAAGAGGTAAAAGACCTATACAAAGAAATTATAAAACATTGAAAAAAGAAATTGAAGAAGATCTTAGAAGGTGGAAAGATCTTCCATGTTCATGGATTGACAGAATAAATATCATTAAAATGGCCACCCTTCCAGAAGTGATCTACAGATTTAACACAATGCCCATTAAACTACGAAAATAATTCCTCACAAACATAGACAAATCAGTCCTTAAATTTATTTGGAATAACAAAAAGCCCAGAATAGCCAAAGTAGTTCTCAGCAATAAAAACCATACAGGAGGAATCACAATACCTGACTTTACTATACTACAAAGCCAGTGTGATAAAAATAGAATGGTACTAGCACAAAAGCAGATACATAGACCAATAGAGCAGAATAGAAGACCCAGAAACAAGTCCACACACTTTCAGCCAATTGATTTTTGACAAAGAGGCCAAAAACATACACTGGAAAAAAGATAGCCTGTTCAACAAATGGTGTTGTCAAAACTGGTTAACCATATGCAGAAAATTGGATGTTAATCCCACTTTCTCACCCTGTACAAGAGTCAATTCAAGATGGATCAAAGACTTGGAAATCAAACTAGAGACCTTGAAGCTCCTTGAAGAGGGCATGGATCCAACACTGCAACACATAGGCACAGATAAACACTTTCTCAACAAGACCCAAAGGCACAACAAATTAAAATGTAAATCAATATGTGGGATTGCATGAAACTGAAGAGCTCTGTTCAGCAAAGGAAACTGTCAAGAACCTCAATCGAGAGCCAAAAGAATGGGAGAAGATTTCTGCCACCTACACCTCCAATAGAGGACTAATATCCAGAATATACAGAGAACTCAAGAAACTCAACACTAAGAAAACAAAGCATCCAATAACAAAATGGGCAAGTGAACTAAATAGACACTTCACGAAAGAAGAAATTCAAATGGCCAATAAATGCATGAAAAAATGCTCAACATCACTGGCAATCAGAGAGATGAAAATCAAAACTACCCTGAGATTTCACCTAACTCCAACTAGAATGGCAGTCATTCAAAACACAAACAACAACAGATGCTGGCGAGGATGTGGAGAAGGGGGAACTCTAAAACATTGTTTGTGGGATTGCTAATTAGTACAACCACTTTGGAAAACAGTATGGAGAATCCTCAGAAGAATGGGATCAAATATACCATTTGATCCAGCAATACCACTTCTGGGTATCTACCCAAAAGATAGAAAACCAAACTATCAAACTAATGCATGTGTATCTACGTTCATAGCTGCACAATTCACCATAGCCAAACTGTGGAACCAGCCAAGATATCCATCAACAGATGAATGGATTACAAAATTGTGGGATATGTACAAAATGGAATTTTACTCAGCCATTAAAAAGAACTCAATTACATCATTTTCAGGGAAACGGATGGAAATGGAGGACATTATGCTAAGTGAGATTAGTCAGTTACAAAAAATAAGAAATCAGATGCTTTCTCTAATATTTGAAAGCTAAGGAGGAAAGGGTCATAGGAGGTACTCTAGATGAAAAAGAAAACCCTATAGAGGAGCAAACAAGACAGGCTAAAGGTGGAGAAAGGAGCAGGGAAGGAGAAAAATCTCTAAAACACACAATGTAGTTAAACATATTGAAGTCAACCACTAAGCCAAGCAAAGGAGGGAGGGATGGTGAGGGAATGGGGTGGGAATTGTGTAGGGGTTAAATCGGTGCTATGTACATGTATGTACACAAAAATTTTTTACCCCAATATGATCTATGAATATAATGCACCAATAAAAATTTTAAAAAAATAATAAAGAAGAAAAAATAAAAATAAAAGTCATATAGCTGAAAAAAATAATAACATTTGACCACATCCTGTGCCACAAAGTGAACACCGACAAAATAAAAAAATGTGACATACTCCCCTGCATCTTTTGAGACCACAATGTAATAAAACTAGAAATCAACTAACTATAAGAAGATCCAGAGTACTCCCATAAACACATGGAGACTGAACACCACACTGCTAAACAAGGAAGTAAGAGGTAAAATATAAAAATTCCCAGAAACAAATGAAAAGAGAGACATACCATATTGAAACCATCAAGACACCTTGATGGCAGTGTAAAGAGAAAAATTCATAGCACAGAATGCCTACATAAGAAAAACAGAAAATCACCAAATCAATAACCTCATGATACATGTTAAAGCCCTTGAAAAACATGAACAATCTAACCCCAAAGCCAATAGAAGACAGAAAATTATTAAAAATCAGAGCAGAAATCAATGAAGTAGAGAATAAAAAACAATATGAAAAAAATCAACAAAACCAAAAGCTGGTTTCCAGAAAAAAAAAACAAGATAGATAAACACTAGCTAACCAAAAGAAAGAGAATAAATTTAAAATACTGAAATAAGAGCTTAAAAAAGGAGATATCACCAGCAACAGCATGAAAATCCAGAGGATTATCACAAATTAATTTGAAAAACTATACTCCAACAAAATGGAAAATGTAGAAGAAATTGACAATTTTCTAGAAGCATACAACCTTCCTAAATTGAACCAAGATGGTATAGAAAATTTAAACTAATAGCAATAAAAGAGACTGAGGCAACAATAAGAGCCTCCAATCAAACAAAAGCCGAAGACCAGATGGTTTCCTAAGTAAATTTATAAAACCTTTATAGAAGATATCATCCCAATATTCCTCAATCTAGTCCATGAAACAGGGACTCTCCCAAATATATTCTACAAAGACAACATCACAAAACTAAAGACAGTTCAAGAGAAGAAAACAATAGGCCTATATCATTAACTCAGATGCAAAACTGCTAAACAAAATACTAGCATAACGAATTCAAAACCACATCAAGAAAATCATACATTATGACCAAGTAGGGTTCATCCCAGAAATACAAAGCTGTTTTTTTTGTTTTGTTTTGTTTTTGTTTTTTGTTTTTGGTGGTACTGGGGTTCCTGGAAGCCCTTCTACCTCTGGGCTACACTCCCAGACCTATTTTATACTTTTTTTATTTTTGGAAACAGGGTCTCTTAAGCCAGCGGGGCTGGCTTCGAACCTGCGCGATCCTCCTGTCTCCGCCTCCCAAGCACGGGGATTATAAGCGTGCGCTACCACGCCTGGCTACAAGGCTGGTTTAACATATGAAAAACAATCTGTATAATTCATCACATAAACAGAACAAGACAAAAATCACATAATCATCTCAATAGACAGCAGGTCATTTCCAAATTTTTTCTATTTTAGACTATACTAGAAAAAAATATCCATGACATCTGTCTTTGTTTGCATGCATGAGCAAATTTAACTATAGTATAAAATCTTAAATAATTTGAAGGGCAAATAAATTTTAAATTTTGCCATACATTGCCCAAAAACTCTCTAAAACAGTCATCCTACCAACAATATGCAAAATGAACTATCTTATCTGTTTTAATACAGAATAGTTTTCATTTATTCATGAACTTCATCATAAAGAAAATATAACAAATTATTCTTAAGAAAAACAATAAATATAGTTTCTTATTATAGACAAAACATGTAAATGGAGTCAGAGACTGTCTCAGCATGTTAACATGTCTCATTTAGCTCTCTAAGCAATTCCGAGTCAGGAATTCAGATTCTGAAGTAAGACATTTCTGAGATTAAATTTTATCCTTATGATGTGAGACTATAACGCACCAATAAAAGTATTTTTAAAAATCTGTCCATCATTTCTTATTCTAGGAACTTGGTTACTTAAATATTTTCAGTGTACTCATCTACAGAAAGGAGATAAATATATTATTTTGTCTCTGTTTCTGGAATGTGTAGATAACATAATTCATATTATATATTCAGCACTGTATCTGAACTGAGGATGCATTCAACAAACATTAGCTATTATTTCTTGGGAAATTTCTAGGAGAGATGGTAAATTTTTAAGACCAGTAATGGATGATTTTTATATGCTTCTCTGCAAGTCAGAACTGCTGCTAAGAGACTGAAAAATTAAACTGACCTCCAAAATTTAAAGAGCAGATGTATTCCCACATTAAAAAAAAGATTATCTGTTCCTACGGTATTCTGAATTGGAGAGTTACAATAACCTTTTATAAATACTGTCTTTGACTTTCACACACTAAAAAGAATTACATGTTTTGAATTAAATATTCAAAGAATTATATATTTTAAGTATAAATATGTTATGATGTTGAAAAACTGTACTAAAGGTCATGCTCAGGAAAAGATCGTTTAAATATCTATTATATTCTTTGTGTCTGTAAAGATAGCATCTGCCAGATAACAGCATTAGGAGAAAAATTCAGTCCCTAAAGTCATTAATAAAGATACTATAAGTTAACTTCCAATTATTATTCTTCCCCCTGTACCCCCCAACCCCTGCCAATTCTCCCAACCCTTTTCATCTGGTTTGAGCTCGTACTTCTGGTCCAAACATAAACATCACTTCCTCTGTGAGGACTTAGACCCCATAACTAAGGCAGGTGTTACAGTAGGAGTCTGTGCTTCCAATCATAACCCTCATCAGCGTTCACTGTACAACTTGTTCAAAGCCCAGCTTTTCCAAATCCTATGACTAGTGAATGCAAGAGCTGCATGGGTCCTGTCACCAGCACAATGTTCCAAAGTCTAGGAGAGTGCTCACTCTAGCACATGTATTCAATACATGGGAGGGTATCCCTGAATGAATATGTGAATGAGCATTATTCAACTTTTATTTGACAAAAAATTTTGCTCCCTGACACAGTAACATGCTATGCTTCCAGGGTATAGAGATTGGTACAAGCAATTTTCCGGCCCAAGAAGTTCACATTTAAGTGGGAATCGGAAAACACCGATAGACACAAGCTAAGCTGGGGTCTGCATAAGCCTGTACAAATGACCAAGACACTAAGAGAAGGGTCTACCTCTGCTGGAGGTGTCAGAGGACAGACCAGGCAGTGTTCTAGGTAAGAGCAGAATGTTCCAACTGTTGACAAAAAGAATTGGTTTATAGAATTTCAGTTCACCAATTTGCTACCTCACTGTCAAATTGATTTCTGCCAGGAGAAAATGGTTATTTTCCTAATAGAAAAAATATATATTTTATATTTATATTATCAGCCTCCATGTTTTATAAAGTCTGCATGGAAGGGAGTCTAGTGTTTTTAACATATCATTCTTAATCTTGCTTTTAATGTTTTAACTCTGAAGTTTAATGAACAGGAAACTTAGCTTTTTAAATATATACAAATGAGGCCAAGCGTGGTAGAGCACGCTTGTAATCCCAGCCCTTGGGAGGCTGAGACAGGAGGATTGCACGGGTTCGAAGCCAGCCTCAGCTACTTAGTGAGGCTCTCAGCAACTTAGTGAGACCCTGTTTCCAAATAAAGTATAAAATAGGTCTGGGAGTATAGCCCAGAGGTAGAAAAGCCCCTGGGAGATATATATATACATATATATATATATGTATATATATATGTATATATATGTATATATATGTATATATGTATATATGTATGTATATGTATATGTATATATATACAAATGAAAATATCTACATTTTCCCTGCCTAAGCCCCACTCCATTCATAAAAGCAGCCTACTCAAGGTCTTGGAAATAGTACAAGAGCTAGAAACAGGAAGCTATTACCTACTGGATTCATTTGGTTTATTTCCTATAAAATGTAATTATTTAAATCTTAAAAAAATAAATTACTAAATATCTACTTTAAAAAAGGTACTACAGCATATAGTCTATAAGTATTTATAGTTGTAAATCTTATGCACATACAAGTGTAATATAAAATTTTATGAATATACAAAGAACTGATATATAATTGTATATGATAATTATATATGATGTATAATTGTATATGATATATAATTGTAACTGATATATAATTGTATATGATATAATTGTATATGATATACATATATGATGTATATATGTATATATAATATGTATAATTGTGTATGATATATAATTGTATATGATATATAATTGTATATGATACAAGAAATAATAAGTTTTGGCCAAATATACACACTGCAAAATATTCTTTACAAAAGATTCCTACATGGTCTGTCACAAGTTCTTTTGCTGCACTTAAAAATGTGGCTCCACTTTCACAAAGAGACTATATTGATTATAACTTTAAAATCAAAGAAAACATGGCATAAGTAAAACATCTAGAGGAGAAACATAGAAAACCAATATGCAAAGCAGGTACCAAATTTTTTTATATTTTTATTGGCACATTATAGTCTTAGAGTCTCACATCATAATGTAGTAAATAGTGATAGAGACATAAGGCACACCTCCAACTTTTATAATTAACATTATATTTATGATTCAGATAAGATTCCTAGTATATGCCTCTGGCTACGTGTGTGTGTGTGTGTGTGTGTGTGTGTGTGTGTGTGTGTGTGTGTTGTGTGCTAATATACACATATAACATGCACTAGTATATATTATTAATTGATTCAATATGCAATATTGTATTCAGGTATGGTGGGATTCACAGACTGAGCCTGGGCACTAGGGGTTTGGTTTTGTTTTTAATTGGAAAACTGCCAATTTTGACTTCAAAGCTTCTGGGAGGTAAAAGCTTGAATTTAACTTTAGACTATTCTTTTATTTAGCAGGGAAAAAAGGGACTTCAATTAGATCCTAAACGTACACAGCTTTCTTTAAGGCAAATACCCTCCTTAAAAGTGTTTGAGACAGTGTGACTGCACAAGGGGAGCAGTGTCTGGCAGGGGGAAACACAGAACCTTGAGCTTCACTGTGTGGACTCAGCCTGGGTGTGACAAGGACATCAGCAGGTTTATGGGCTCAGAGTATGGCTGCATTTGGTTGCCCTTGAAAGATACCATGCTTTATTTCTAGTGTATTATCTTCAAATTCTCAGTAAGCCTCATTAAAAGTTATAATTTGAAACCAGATTTTTTTCCCATCTAAAACCAAAAAAAAGATAAAATGTATGAAGAAAATGGTTAGGAAGGCACTGAATGTCAGGCAGTAGAGGACAATAATGCCTGAGAAATAAGCAAACAGAATAAGCCCTTTTATAAGCACCAGCTCACTGCCAAGAAAGACTTCCCAGGCCCAGATACAGGACAGGAAAAGTATAGTAGAGCCTAATAGACTCTCTGAGCTGAGAAAGCAAAGCTCAGTACTGGGGGGTCGAGGCAGCTAAAGTACACAAGATAATAGGAAAGGAAAGCCTGACTGTGATCCCAGTACTTGGGAGACTGAAACAGGAGAACCACAGGTTAAGCAACTTAGTGAGGCCCTGTTTCAAAGTTTTAAAAAGTAGCGTGTAGCTCAGAGGTAGAATGCCCCTGGATTCAATCCTCAGTAACACACACACACACACACACACACACACACACACACACACACACAGAAAAGTAAAAAACTGAGTAAAAAATCTGCAGAGCCTGCAACATAAGTATTCAGCTGAATACTGATCAACTGTACTTGGGGAGACACTACCCAACCTAGAAAAAGAACCATCCTAAAAGATTTGTGGTACTAATAGCATGTGGCACTCACAGAGGACTGAGAACAATACTTGCAAAACCACCAGACTTGAAAACATCATGACTCATGAGATAATATGTGGAAAACATAAGAAGGGTCATGCTTTAATAATATGGAATACCCAACCTTAGACTGAGCATTGTCCCAGTTCCCCTAACATAACATTTCAGAGAACGAAAAATTGTTAGCTTCAAGGCGAGCAACAGTCATATGAGGGAGTAGCTGTGATCGGGTAAAGGCAAGAACAGGCCAGCATACTACTTTATCCAAAGTGGAAAGCAGGAGTGGCCAGTCATTGAGCCCTACATCATTGGAAACTGTCAAAATAAGCTAGGGAATATTTTGATAGGACTGATATAGAAAATTATAAAATCTTTATAAAATACAAAATTTGATTAAACTGGTTTTGATAAAGCAGTAGGAACATCTCTGGCATCAGAGTTAGAATATAGTAGAAACTATCTTAAGAGAATTCTTCACTGCCTTTCCAGATAAACTCTTTTTATTCCCCCTCAGCAACATAGTGATGATCACTTCCTCCTGATTAATACCAAAGGAACCTCGATCCTCAGCCCTATATTTTATTATTTTATTCTTTACTTTAAACCAGGGTATCATTGAGTTGTAAAGGACCTCACTAAGTAGCTGAGGTTGTCCACAAACCGCGATCCTCCTATCTCAGACTCCCAGATACTGGGATTACAAGTGTGTGCCAACATGCCTGGCTTTCAATTTAACTCTTACAAAAGTTAAAAAAAATAGTCCTTAAAATTAAGATGCTAAACTGAAATTAGCTGTCCATTATTTTTCCAATATTTTCTTTTCTTAAAAAATGTGCAAGCTTAGCAATTTATATACTTCTATTATATAGAACTAAAAAAACTAGCTGAGTGTTGTGGCACATGCTTGTAATCCCAGCATTTGGGAGGTTGAGACCGGAGGATCACGGTTCATGGACAGCCTCAGCTACTTAGTGAGGCCCTCTGCAACTCAGTGACACCCTGTTTCAAAATAAAGAATAAAAAATTGGGCAGGGGCCAGGTGTGGTGGCGCACACTTGTAATCCCTGCTCTTGGGAAGCTGAGACAGGAGGATCGCACAGATTCGAAGCCAGCCTCAGCTACTTAGTGAGGCTCTCAGCAACTTAGTGAGACCCTGTTTCCAAATAAAATATAAAATAGGTCTGGGAGTATAGCACGGAAGTAGAAAGCCTCTGGGCTCCACCTCCAGTACCACAAAAAAAAAAAGGAGACTTCTGGGAAGATGGCAACCGAGAAAAGCGGGACTTAAGAGCCCCGCTAACAACCAATCTCTATTACCACAAAATCAGTGCCTTTCATAGCCAAAAAACACCATCACCAGAAAAACAAAAAAATCACCAGGCTCCAGAGAGGAGGAGGACTCAGAACGGAGCTCAGAGCCACAGAGGAGATACGCTGGCCTCACGCCCAGGGACGCGGCAGCAGCACCTTAATGCCGGCGGTGGCAGCGAGTTCACCAGACGGCACCAGACCAACACACTCAACAGCCCACCAGGCTCCAGAGAGAAGCGGCGGACAGCAAGCTGAGGGACTCAGAGCGGAACTCAAAACCAGAGAAGAAATACGCCAGCCTCACGGCCAAGGGTGTGGCAGTGGCTCCATATTGCCACTGGCGGCAGCAGCAGCGAATTCACCAAGTCCACAACATCTCCATCTGCGTACTCAACAACAGTGAGTCAAATTGTGGGCCACAGAGGAGAAATCCCAGTACTGTACTCCCAGGGACTTGACCCAGTGGGGGAGTGGCGGTGGCAGAGATATTACACCATAGGAGAATGCCCAACCTGGCATCCCCCATAGTCTAAAGCAGCCTCTATTGACTCCCTGGGTCTGAGACTCTGCGATACAACCCAGTAAAGGAGTAATGGGGTCTGAGATACCACAGACTCGAGCTCCAGAGCACCTTAAGTGAAGTCATAGTGGCCCAAGGGAAGAACCCAGAGAAGACACAAACTTCCGAAATCATGGGAAAGAGGAATAACAATGGAGCAATAAATGCCCACAACCCCACAACATCAGAACCCGATAAAATAGAAATTCAGAGATTTCTAGAAGATCAAATCAGAAAAATAACTGTAGAAATAATAGAGGTGTTTCAAAAAGAATTCAGGGAGAGCCAAAAAGAGATAAAGGATGCAATTAATGAAGTAAAGGCCTCAATTCAAAGTACGAACAACCGATTAGACCACATGGAGAATAGAATCTCGCTCCTAGAGGATGATCAATTCAAAAATGAACGCATAGTTAATAATTTAGAAAAAAATATCCGACAGCAGGAATCTGACATTGAAGAAATATGGGCCAATTTTAAGAGAGCTAACCTAAGAATAATTGGAATAGAGGAGTGAAAAGAAGGTGAAACCAAAGGGATTAACAATCTTTTCAAGGAAGTAATAGCAGAAAATTTTCCAAACATAGAGCAAGAGGTTGATACACAGATTCAGGAAACTTATAGAACCCCCGTTAGAGAGGATCAGAGAAGAGGATCCCCACGCCACACAATTGTCAAAATGACCAATGTGGAAGCCAAGCAGAGAATCTTAAAGGCAACAAAAACAAAGGGCCAAGTGACATTCAGAGGCAAACCAATTAGAATCACTCCAGACTTCCCAAACCAAGTCATGAGAGCCAGAAGGGCTTGGAGTAACATATTCCCAATTTTGAAAGAAAACAACTTCCAGCCAAAAATTTCCTACCCAGCAAAACTTTCTATCAAATTAGATGGGGAAATAAGAAACTTCCACGACAAACAGAAACTGAAGGAATTTATGTCTTCAAAACCAGCACTAGAGAAAATACTCAAAGAGATTAACTACAAAGAAGAAATAGGTAACACACACCAGAATCCAAGAAATAAGATTTTCCATCCAACAGACAACTAAGATTAGTTATCTTTGGAGATTCATTATTTATGTTAGTCTTTTACCTATCTCTAAATTGTATTGTTTGCTTTTATTGTTGCTAATTTTTAGAATTTCTAGTTGGAATATTAATATACCTTCAGATATAGCCTTTGGAAATATTTTATCCCATTCTATAAGTAACTTTTAACCCTGTTTACATTGTCTTTGGATATACAATATGTTTGTATTTTTTAGGGAGTCTGTATACTCTTCTGTTGCCTGTGCCATTAAAATCATATCCAAGGGATCACTGCCAATTTCAGTGTTGTGAGATTTTATGACCCAGATTTTCTTCTAAAAGTTTATAGTCTTAAGATTTATATTTAGGTCTTTTATCTATTTTGAGTTAATATTTGTATATGTGTTAGGTAAGGGTCCAATTTTATTCTTTTTCATGTAATTATTATTTTTCAACAATATTTAGTTAAAAGATTAGTATTTCCCCCAACAAATGTTTGTGAAAACCTTGTAAAAAAATAACTTGACAATATATGGAAGAATGTATCTCTAGGCTTTTATTTAACTTCAATGGTTTATATATCTGCCTTTAGAACAGTACTACACCGTTTCAATTATTATAGCTTTATATGGTTTGAAATCAGAAAATATACATCTTCTAGCTTTGTCCTTCTTCGAGATTGTTTTGGGTATCTAGAGTCCATATTCCATATCAGGATAGATTTTTTCTGAAAAATAAATAAATGTATAATAGTTTCACCTTAAAAAAGGAAAAAATATCCTCTGGTAAGAAAGAAAACAAAAAGAAATATTGAACTGTTATCTTTTAGTCATCAAAAGCTTGGTATCAGACAAATGAAACTGTTTTGTGAGATTATCATTTTTAATTTTGGATAAATTGCTATAAAACTAGATGCCAACCACTAAGCCAAGCATGGGAAGGAGGGATGGGGAGGGAACAGGGTGGAGATCGGGTAGGGGCTAACTGGGTGATGTGTGCATGTATGTCTACAAAAGTATTTTCTTTATACCATTATGATGTATGAATACATTGCACCAATAAAAAATAAAAAATTTTAAAAAATTAAAAAAAAGAAAATACTCAAAGAGATTAACTACAAAGAAGAAATAGGTAACACACACCAGAACCAGAGAAACAAGAGTTTCCATCCAACAGACAACTAAGATTAGTTACCTGTGGAGATTCATTATTTATGTTAGTCTTTTACCTATCTCTAAATTGTATTGTTTGCTTTTATTGTTGTTAATTTTTAGGATTTCTAGTTGGAATATTAATATACCTTCAGATATAGCATTTGGAAATATTTTATCCCATTCTATAAGTAACTTTTAACTCTGTTTACATTGTCTTTGGATATACAATTTTTTTTATTTTTTAGGGAGTTTGTATACTCTTCTGTTGCCTGTGCCATTGAAATCATATCCAAGAAATCACTGCCAATTTCAATGTTGTGAGGTTTTATGACCCAGATTTTCTTCTAAAAGTTTATAGTATTAAGATTTATATTTAGGTCTTTTATCTATCTTGAGTTAATATTTGTATATGGGATTAGGTAAGGGTCCAATTTTATTATTTTTCATGTAATTATTATTTTTCAACAATATTTAGTTAAAAGATTATTATTTCTTCCACCAAATGTTCGTGGAAATCTTGTCAAAAATAACTTGACAATATATGGAAGAATTTAGCTCTAGGTTTTTACTTAACTCCAGTGGTTTATATATCTGCCTTTAGAACAGTACTACACCGTTTCAATTATTGTAGCTTTATATGGTTTGAAATCAGAAAATATATATCTTCTAGCTTTGTTCTTTTTTGAGATCGTTTTGGGTATCTAGAGTCCATATTCCATATTAGGATAGATTATTTTCTGAAAAATAAATATATAAATATATGATAGTTTCACCTAAAAAAAAAAGAAAAAAATATTCTCTGGTAAGAAAGAAAGCAAAAAGAAATATTGAAGTGTTATCTTTAAGTCATCAAAAGCTTGGTATCAGACAAATGAAACTGTTATGTGAGATTATGATTTTTAATTTTGGATAAATTGCTATAATACTAGATGTCAACCACTAAGCCAAGCATGGGAAGGAGGGATGGGGAGGGAATGGGGTGGGGATCAGGTGGGGGCTGACTGGGTGATGTGTGCATGTATGTCTACAAAAGTTTTTTTTTGTATCCCACTATGATGTATGAATACAGTGAACCAATAAAATATTAAAAACAAAGGGGGTGTAGCTCAGAGGTCAAATGCCTTTGGGTTCCATCCCCAGACAAGGAAAATAAAAAAAGAACTAGAAAAACTGTATATGTTATTTTTGACATCTGCTGAAAGACTCTCACTTTAGTGTTTTAAAATTCAGTGTGAAAACTATTTATTTTTCTAAGAAATGATACCTAATCTTTACAAAGAATTCATTTATAAAACAAATATATATCATGAGCGCCATCATGTACAAAGCATAAGGGATACACAAGAACTATTAAAACAGTCTCTGTCAGGTATTCCTAAATAAAACAAACTTCCGTTTCGTTTTAAATGTCATGATCTACAGACATACCTCCCTTAAAGTATATATTAAAACATAATTTTCCTGCCAAGTGTTGTGTTTGTCATTATCACCATTAACTCATTATGATATGAGACTACAATGCACCAATAAAAGCATAAAAAATTCAGATTTTATCTGAAAAATTAAAAAACATAAGCCAGGCGTTGTGGTGCACACTTGTAATCCCCACTTCTGGGAACCTGAGATGGGAGGATCAGATTTCGTGGACAGCCTCAGCTAATACTTAGTGAGGCCCTTTGCAAATCAGTGAGATCCTGTTTCAAAGTGAAGAATACAAAATAGGACTGGAGGTGTAGCTCAGAGGTAGAATGCCCCTGGGTTCCATCCCTAGTACTGCAAAAAAAAAAAAAAAAAAATTAACATAATTTCACAGCATCCTTTCATAAAATGACATACAAATAATATTATCTTCCATGTGCAAAATTCCTAAAGACTTGAATAATATTTTACATATAATCAAAAAGTTCTTGCCGGGTGTGATGGCACATGCTTGTAATTCCCGTGCTTGGGAGGCGGAGACAGGAGGATTGTGCAGGTTCTAAGCCAGCCTCACTGGTTTAAGAAACCCTGTTTCCAAATAAAATATAAAATAGGTCTGGGAGTGTAGCCCGGAGGTAGAAGGGTTCCATCCCCAGTACCACAAAAAAAAAAAAAGTTCTGAGAAAGAAATGAAAAATAGGAGTGAATAAATCAAAGTATTCAATCATTTTAAAACAAGGTTGTCAATTCTTGTTTATAAGCAGTCTCAACAATGCCTTATTCAGAAGGTTAATAACACAAAATTCAGTCTTCACTCTGCTAGAAATTCAAATCCCACAGACATGATCAAAGCAATAAAAGTCTAGAAAATTTATCCTTTCAAATACCACCTCATTCAGAACAGTATGGCTGTTAATCAATATGATCAAATTTGTCCCAATTGATAGAAATGACAGTTGTGATTTCAGCACCCAATTATATGGTCTAAGCTCACGCAAACCTTGCAAGGAAGTCGAAATAGTTGGTTGTCCATAATGAAGGTATATATGTAAATCAGACAGCCAATAAAGGTTTTATCTCCATGCTGGTGAAATAGTACATAGATGTTTGCTAAAAGATTGTAGGGATATGAAAGAAATTCTAAACAGTAGTAACAATTACAAAGACATCTGCAGAACCATTTCATCTCTGCGTCATCTCATAATGTCTATGTTGTTCTTCCTCTTGGGGGAACTGAGATTCATCAAGGTCAATTTAGATTCATCTGAGGTCAATTTTCTAGTGAGTTGGCAGAACAGAAATTCCAACTCAGGGCTGTCAAACTCTAAGGACCGTCTTCTTATCACCACAGGGCCTGTCTTCCAGATATAATATCTGCTTGATGGGCCCAAAAATCAAATGTATCGACATTTCATTGTTCATCCAGCAATTGTGACAGTGTGTAGCCATAAATCAAGGCACTTTTGCCAAGAATCTGACAAATCCACCAGAGATACTAACAAGGGTTTCAAGTTCCTCCTTATCAGGTGATACAAAGCAAAATCGATCAAGTACAGGGATCCTCACTTTTCATATAATCTGTAGAAAAACACCTGATAATTTGCAAGTCTCCATTAACTATGTTGGCTATATAAGGCTTGTTTCAAAAATACCCCTGAACTCAGTGTCTGACATGTAGGTGTTACTCAGTAAACATTATAATTGAATTAAATTTAAAAATACATCCAGAATCTATTTTAAAAACTCTTACAACTTAGTAATAAGAAGGAAATCCAATTTCTTTTTTTTCTTTTGTGGTACTGGGGATGGAACCCAGGGGCACTGTACCTCCAAGCTATGGCCCCAGCCCTAGTTCTTAATCTATTTATTTTTGAAACAGGGTCTCACTGAATTGCAAGGGGCCTTGCTAAGGAGCTGAGGCTGTCTGGGAACAGCGATTCTCTGGTCTCAGACTCCTGAATGCTGGGATTACAAGCATGCGCCACCACACCCGGCTCCAATTTCTTAAATGGGCAAATAATTTACTTTTTTATACTTTTATTGGTGCATATAGTCTCATGTTATAATGTAGTTTGTGCAAAAATTTAAAAAGACATTTCTCTGGTGAAAAAATATAAGTGGCCAATAAGCACATTCAGAAATTTTCTATCAATTATGCTTTAATGGCTTGCTTTAATAAATGCTTTAACAATATATTAAAAATGTATGAAGATTTTAGTAAGGGCTTTTGTAGTGATTATTTTTGTTTATTTAAAAAATAGGTACATTTGTTTAGAAGTCAAAAGCAAGAGACTAAAAAGTACCTGCACAGGAAAATGAGATGAGAGAATAATTATGTGTATGTATTTGTATATACGTGTGTGTGTGTGTGTGTGTGTGTGTGTGTGTGTGTGTGTGTGTGTGAAATTGTGACTGTGTTGGCTATTCTGTGCAGTGGATCATTATTGTAATGAAGAAATAGAAAAGTAGAATTTACATTGCAGGAACTTCTCTCCATGAAGGGATTATCAACTTCATTAAAAGGCTGGGAGTAGAGTGCTGATGAAAACTCTAAAGAGGCCGGGTGTGGGGGCGCACGCTTGTAATCCCCGCGCTGGGGAGGCAGAGACAGGAGGATTGTGTAAGTTCGAAGCCAGCCACACTGGCTTAAGAGACCCTGTCTCCAAATTTAAAAAGTATAAAATAGGTCTGGGAGTGTAGCCTGAAGGTAGAAGGGTTTCCAGGAACCCCAGTACCACCAAAAAAAAAAAAAAAAGAAAGAAAAAAGAAAACTCTAAAGTACCCTGCTGCAACAAAATCTTGTGCATAATGCACCTCCCTTAGAAGTTGCTCGATACCTACCTTACGGGGCCCATGCTATATCTAAAATACAAATCCAAGCTATAAAAAAATAGTTCCCTTGCATAAAAAAATACAATATCTCTAGTTGTTTATTCCTTTTACTTTTTTCAGCAGTGATACATTTAGTCTGAGAAATTTCAGATTCATAACAAATAATAAGACAAACATTTTTAGAACTCCTGGATTCTCCATTTCTTTACCTAAGACAGTAGACTACAGTTTGCAATGCAAAACAGCCTGCAAACTAAGAATATTTTTATACTTTTACATGCTTTGGGTGGGGAATCAAGAGAAGAGGAATGTATCATGATGTGAAAATTACATGAAATTCAAATTTCAGTATACACAAAGTTTATCTAAACACAACCATACATTTTAGTTTACCACGTACTTACTTCTCCAACTGCTTACTTACTTCAACAACAAAGATGAATAGCTGCAACAGTGTATGACCCACAATGTCTAAAATATTTGTTATCTGGACATTTACAGAAATGTTTACTGACCTCTCATCTGAGATAAATAAACTAATACAGATTCTCAAACTGTTTTTAAAAAACAAGGCTTGGGGTGTAGTTCAATAGTAGAGCACTTAACTAGCATGTATGAGGCCCTGGATTGATCCCCAGCACCGCAAATATACTTGCATTATTGAGGACATATATATATTCCACAAAAATAAAAGTTCATATGACAAGGAACTCCATTTTATATACATAAATGTAGCTCTAAAAAGCCAATTCTTTGTCATAAACTCTCTAGTTGGCGTTCATATCTCAGGCTAAATGTGCAGATCTTGCCTGAAAAATCCCAGACAACATAAAGTCTAGTTTATCCCTTAAAAGAATAAAATTTGACCCAGCATTCTCTTGGCTTCAGTATTCATATAATTTTAGCATCCTAGGAATTTCCCAAATGCCATAGTTGAACGGCCCTCTGAAGAAAGTTTAATCAGCTCTAAATAATGTTCCCAGCATAATACTAAAAGGAGTTATGAGTGTTCTTCTCACCCCAAAGCAGAATAGAAAAGCTGTACTGTAAATGTCAATAGCTGGCTCACCTAGCCTGTTTAGTATCTTTCTATGATTTTCTAAATAATATATATGTTTTCTATATCAACCTCTTCATCTTGCAAACAAAAAGATTATAAAAACAAACAATGAAAAACAAGTAAAAGTCTTTAGTCTCCAGAAAAATACCAATATGAGATTTTTGAAAGGTGAAAGTATTACCACTGTATTAAATATTTCAAATCTTTTTATGTGAGGATTTATCAAGAAAAATCAAATCTATTCCCATGAGATTTCCAGAACAATTTCTTAACTGTGAAGTTTCAATGACTTTCTAATCATCTCAATCCATCATACACCTTTGCTATTAGCCACACCATGCTAGGGGTTCAGCTGTCCACGGTCAGAGGACTCTCAATTCCAAATATCTCCCTCCAGGGACAGTTGAAACTGGATAAATGCCATAAACTAAGTAAGAAAAGTCAAAAACATGGGGCAAAAGAAAAAAATCAGTGAAATTTTTTGACATGTAAGAAGGAAATGGTGGGGAAAAGGTAAGAAAGACAGGAAAAGAAGAGTGGCTAATTTCTTCTTTTGGACTGAGGATATGTGGTGGGTATTTGGAAAGGAAGATCCAATATCTCACTCAGAGCCTCAAGTGTCGGGGCCCACTCGGCTGGACCAAGATGGCGCCTAGGCTTGTTGCCAGCGTTGACTCAAGATGGTGCCTAGACTTGCTGCCAAGTCATAAGACTCACAAGATTGACGTCTCCTTGAACATGCGCAGAGTGTCATATTACGTGCCTGCAGGATGATCAGTGACGCAGCACCTCGTGCTACCACCAGCCTGCCTATGAGAGGGTTAGAAATGTGCATGCCCTAGCTGTGAGAAGTTTGGGGTTGGTAGTGTAAAGAGGGAGGGGTTATGATACTGATATATATTTGCTTGCTGTATGCATGAAAGAGGAAGCATTAAAGAGGAAGCATCATCAACAGACTCGGTGTTTGTGTGTTCTTTCCCAGGGCTCTGCAGGACGGAGTCTTAGGGATGCGACAAGTGGTAGCCCATATGGGAAATGCCTGGGAACGCCGGGGAAAAGGTTCGCAGGTAAGCGACGTAGGGACAGTGCTGTGTAGGTTCACAGGATTTAGCAACGAAGCATAAGGTTCCCAGATAGCGACGAAGCACAGGGTTCGCAGATAGCGACGAAGTAAAACTTATCATGGGGTCCAAGGTTGCTACTATGAAAGTCAAAGAAGCTCTTTGTAACATTCTGTCTAAGGGAGGAGTGAAAGTGAAAGCAGCCACTATGGAAAATTTTCTTAACACAGTTAAAACTGTAGCTCCAGCGAGGCCAGCATCGGAGCCTGCCTTGAGGCAAGGCCGGTAATGGGGCCTCCGAAGCCAGGATAAGAGCCTGCTGAGGGGTTAGGCCAGTGCTGGGGCCAGCGAGGCTGGCATCGGAGCCTGCCGTGAGGCAGGGTCGATACTGGGGCCTCCGCGGTCAGGATAAGAGTCTGCCGAAGGGTTAGGCCGGTGCTGGGGCCAGCGAGGCTGGCATCAGAGCCTGCCGTGAGGCATGGCTGGTGCTGGGGCCTCCGAGGCAAGGATAAGAGCCTGCCGAGGGGTTAGGCCGGTGCTGGGGCCAGCGAGGCCGGCATTGGAGCCTGCCGTGAGGCAAGGCCGGTACTGGGGCCTCCGAGGCCAGGATAAGAGCCTGCCAAGGGGTTAGGCCAGTGCTGGGGCCAGCGAGGCCGGCATCAGAGCCTGCCATGAGGCATGACCAGTGCTGGGGCCTCCAAGGCCGGGATCAGAGCCTGCCGAGGGGTTAGGGCGGTGCTGGGGCCAGTGAGGCCAGCATCAGAGCCTGCCTTGAGGCAAGGCCGGTACTGGGGCCTCCAAGGCCAGGATAAGAGCCTGCCGCGTGGTTAGGCCGGTGCTGGGGCCAGTGAGGCCGGCATCGGAGCCTGCCTTGAGGCAAGGCTGGTACTGGGGCCTCGAGGCCAGGATAAGAGCCTGCCGAGGGGTTAGGCCGGTGCTGGGGCCAGCGAGGCCGGGATCGGAGCCTGCCGAGGGGTTAGGCCGGTGCAGGGGCCAATGGCCAGCATCGGAGCCTGGCATGAGGCAAGTTCACTCCTGCGGCCTCCAAGGCCGGGACCAAAGCCAGCTTAGGGGTTAGACTGGTGCAGGGGTCAGCGAGACCAGAACTGGGGCCTCCCAAGAGGCAAGGCTGCTGCTTGAGCCAGCGAGGTCTGGATCAGTCCACTGAGTAGCCAGGCCACTACTGAGACCATCAAGAGTGGGATCGGTACTTGCAACGCAGCATGCACAGAGAAATATCGCAGAAAATATAAATCAGACGCTTCTCTTAATCAGCAATAACTAGGAGGAAAAGGGCAACAGGAAGAGGTTGAGCTATAGAAAGGGCCCTATAGTGAAGCAACTAATGTGACCAATCAGAGGGTATGTAATACTGGAGGACGGAGCCTCTTTAAAACGCAGGAGGTACATAAACAAATGTATCAAAGTAAATCACCAAAGAAGCGTGGGATGGAGGGAGGGGGAGGGAATGGGATGGGGGCTGGAGGAGGGCTAATTGGATGATGTGTGCTTGTATATCCTCTCAAGTCTTGTACTCCAATGTGATTGATATATGACTACAATGCACCAATTTAAAAAATAAATTAATAAAAAAAAACCTGTAGCTCCATGGTTTTTAGAGGAAGGATATGTTAACACTTCTCAGTGGAAACATCTTGGCCAGGATCTTCTTAAGGCTGATGCCGAAGGGGCTCTTCCACCCGTGACATTGATCTATCTGGAGCTTAATTAAATCATGCCTGACCGATAAAACAGGGAGGTATCATCAAGTACTGGCTGAAGGCTCTAATGCTTTAGAGGAAGCGAAAGAAGAGATTTCAGGGCAAGGTCAACAGATAGACTTTCAGAGGGATGAGGAGTCCTCCGAAAGCGACTCCTCTGAGGAGGAACGAGAGATATGGCCTGTCACACCAAAGAGAGATGATGAGGAGGAAGCCCTGATAGAATAATGGCGCAGATTCCAAGTGTCTTATAACAGAAAAAAGGAACCCCCTGGACCTTCTGCTCCTCCCCCTCTCTCCCCTAGTCCGCCGCCATATCTTACTGAGAAGGGAAAGTCTGATACGCGGAAGAAACCCGGGCGGAAATTTTACCCACCCCAGGGGCATTTCCTGTGTTCCTTGACCAGAATCAGCAAAGGTATCATGAGCCATTAGATTGGAAGATTGTACAAAGATTAAAAGAAGCTGTGTCCACATATGGAGTGTAGGCCTCGTTTACCTTGTCACTGATAGAATCCTTTGAAAGATACTCCATGACTCCAAATGATTGGATGAATTTGTGCAGGGCTGTACTGTCTGGTGGAGCCTATCTTAATTGGAAGTCAGCCTATATAGAATATTGCTCTGATCAAGCCCGTGTTAATGCTCAAGCAGGGAAACCAGCTTGGAATTTAGATATGCTAATGGGACAGGGACCATTTGCAAATAATCAAAATGGGTACCCACAGCAAGTGTATGGGCAGATTAATCAAGCAGCATTAAGGGCATGGAAGACGTTATCAGGGACAGGAAATTTAGGAGCCAGTTTGTCAAAAGCTCAATCCAGTGCTAACGTGGGCTCGAGGGTCAGTGTGTGTTTTCCCACAGGACAAAGACTCACCAATTTGGGTCCCTGAAAGATTGGTGCATCATGTACAGGAGCCAGGGGAAAATGCCAAGCGGCAAGTGGATATTACTAACTCTGTTGGTAATGTTTCACATTGGAATGGGTGAAAAGGATCTTTGGGGAATTATTTCTGCCTTCCCTCTCCCTTTACCTGTGTCCACCACTGCCACCATTTTTCCCCGGTTCTTTATGATCAATAGTTCCTTAAATTTGCCCTGGATCTCCTTTGATGAAAAAATTAGGCCTTATGCATTTTTTAATATAACTTTAAGTGGCAGTTTATGTTTTTATGCTAATAAAATTTTGAATGATACCTATGATAGTCCCAATCCATGTGTGCAGCTATATAATCAGACTATGGGAAAATTTCAGCCATTTAATGATTCCAATCCTATAGGAAATGTTACTGTTTTAGAAGGATATGCTCCTTTAGCATTTTCTAGATATGGACATCCCAAAAATAAGACAGCCCCTTCGCAGCCACGGTGGGCCCAAAAATGTTATAGCCCACGTAGCTGGCCATTTAAATGGACTGATTGCCAAGACTCCAAGGTAATCTGGGCCTCTTTGGGCTATGATTTAAGTTTTTCTCCAGGCATATCTACTATGCGCAATCATACTTGGGCAGGATATAATTATACATATCAAAATCCTACACAGTATAAGCCGCCCAACCCCTTTAATGTTTGGCTTCTCTGTGGGATAGCAGGAGGCTGTACTGATATAACAGCTATGTCTATGATATTAGGGGGAACTGTAAAAAAAATTGCAGCTATTCTCAAAATTTTCCGATACTTTTGAGGATAGCGTCAAGGTAAACTGTTCTATGGAACCACGATTCCCGTTTGGGCCCACCCATTTGTGTGACTGCTCCATCTTTTTGGCTTGTTTCTAATAGTTCCTTGGTTAATGATAGTCTAGGTTGTTTTATTGATACCTTTTTTCTAACTTTCTGCTGGAATGCTGCTATGCACCCTTAGGCAGTGGTGATGCAACTGCCTATAGCAGTTCCTTGGCCAATAAGGGTGGATGTTAATTCCCTTCCAGTCTTGCTGAAATGAGAGAAGAGAGATTTTGGAATTTCTGCCCTTATTGCTGTGATTGTGGCCTCTGTGGCCGCCGCAGTTATGGCTGCTGCCGCTTTGGCGACGTCCATAAATACCGCAGCCACTATGAATGCCCTATCCTCACATGCGGCTACTGCCATGGCTCAGCAAGCTCAAATAAATGGACAACTTAAAGCTGGCATATTAATGGTAAATCAAAGAGTAGACCTGTTACAAAAACAGGTTGACATCCTGGGGCAGATGGCCATGGTACCATGTATTCATAAATTATCTGGAATATGTATAACGTATGTGCAATATCAAAATTTCTCCCGTGCAGGCAATTTGTCTCGTCAATTAAGCAGGATGCTTCTAGGGACTTGGAGCCATGAATTTGAGCACACCATGATTGAGCTTCGAGCATCCATCATTACAATTAATTCTACCCACGTAGAAGTCGCCACAGTACAACAATGGATGGACTAAATACATGGAACATTGGGTTTCTTAAAAGATTGGGGTGGCATGGCATTCTGGGCATTCTTGATGATAGTAGCATGCTGTTTCTTGGTTGGATATATCAGGCGGATTCGGCAACAAACAATGCAACAACAGCACATATTGGTGCAAGCTATGGCAGCCCTTGATGTTGGCTCATCTCCTCAGGTTTGGCTCAATATGCTGGATCGATAGTCAATGATGGGTATGATCGTCCCCGGGATCATATCAACCTAAGACAGGGAAACAATCATGCTATTGTTTTCCCGAAGACGGGTAAGAATGATCCTTGATGGTTGACAACCTAAGACAGGCACGATCCCGAGCCTTATTTTTAATAAAACAAAAAGGGGGAGATGTCGGGGCCCACTCGGCTGGATCGAGATGGCGCCTAGGCTTGTTGCCAGCATTGACTCAAGATGGTGCCTAGGCTTGCTGCCAAGTCATAAGATTCACAAGATTGACGTCTCCTTGAGCATGCGCAGAGTGTCATTTTACGTGCCTGCAGGATGATCAGTGACGCAGCGCCTTGTGCTACCACCAGCCTGCCTATGAGAGGGTTAGAAATGTGCATGCCCTAGCTGTGAGAAGTTTGGAGTTGGTAGGGTAAAGAGGGAGGGTAATGCTGATATATATGCATTAAAAAAGAAGAAGTATCACCAGCAGACTCGGCGTTTGTGTCTTCTTTCCTGGGGCTCTGCAGGTCGGAGCCTTAGGGACGGGACACTCAAGTATCAAAAAGAAAAGTTAACTGGGCTCAGTGATTCTCACCTATAATACCCTGTGCCAATAAATAAACAAATAAGTAAATAAATAAATAAATATTAAAACTAAAAATGGCTGGAGGTGCAACTCAGAGGTAGAATGTCCCTCAGTTCGATCTTTAGTACCAATAAAAAGCAGTGAAAAGGTGAGAAGTCAATCTCATCTCATAGAATGTACTAGTGGGGTAAAGAGTAAACATTCATGAATACAATCCACCAATTGAAAGATCCACTGGCTGCTATAGGTCCATGTATCTTTAAGCACAATCATACTCAATGTTACAGTGTTTTGTAATTTTTTCCAGGAGTTGTTAATGGTTAGACTAGGACTGGCTAAAATCCTTGAGACAATTTAGAATACTGGTTATAATTTTCATGCAAAACTATTTTAAGTGGAGTCTTTATCAAAATTTTCTTTCTTGGATCTTTTTTTAAAAAATATACTGTCATTGGTGCATTGTAATTATACATCATCCTGAAGTAGAGAGTGGCAGGAATGTGCAGACACACCGCACTTGGTCTCAAACCCTTTGTGATCCCTTTTTCTTTAATGTCTATTTCCTTTCATTGCCAGGAGCTTCTCTTGTTCAATAAGTCTACATTCTTGCTGATTTGAGGGCACTGGTGAACCTTTGGGTGTTGTCATTCAACCATGATTTCAATTGGAGAATAATTTGAAAATAAGGAATATGTGTGGGTGTGATATTTTCTTCCTATAAAGAACATGCTCTCCAAAGAACTTCACTAACTCCTTTCTCTTATTTACCCTTTGACCACTCAGACCCATTAGCTTCTAAGAGTTCTTTAAAACTATACCCCTTAGGTTTATCCTTCTTAAAGTTTTATTATGTGATAAATTTAATTCATTTCACCTAGAATTATACATACTAACCAGTATACTATTGCTGGTATTTTTAAGTCAGACCAGCCTCTCTTGACATTTCTTTTGTTAGAAGTGACTTAATAAGCTCTGATTCTGGAGAAACATGACGAGCGACCAGCTAAATCTGGACATTCTACAATCCTCTTAAAATGTTACTACTAATGAACTTAGAAGTCTCTGATCCAAAATGTCTGTTAGTCTGAGAGATATAATAGTGGTCTGAAAGTTAAGAGACCTACTTTCTACTTATTAGCATTATCAGAGTATGATATTTGAAATTATAGGAAAAATAGATTATCCTCTGGAAATTAAAGTCTGCAGTTAATCACATATACATGGATTGGAGAAGACACACAAAAAGGAGAAAAGGATCTTCTCATGCTCAAGAATATGATGGTGATAAGCCATATTTCAAGGGTCAAAGTCTTGTCATCTTAAAGAGACAAAATGGATCCCAGGCTTCAATCAATGCCTAATCTTAATTACAAATTGATTCAAAGTATTGACACATCTGAAGAAAAGTACTGACAAAGAAAAATGGATTGTGTTAGCCCTGAAAAAGAAATTCATAAAGAAAAACATCTATCAAAAGAATTTCAAACAGAATAAGAGCTTGGGTAAGATTTTCTCTATAGAAATGATCGGTTAATCTTCTGACTTTAAGTTGGTATCATTAAACATTCAATTTATCCATTTTCTTTTGTTATACTTCCATGCTCACTAAACAAACTTTGGCTATTCTTTAACCAAAGTTTTGGTTATTCTTTGTATAATGATTTTTCTCATAAATTTAAAACAGGTTCTGATTTTAATTCTTAGCTTCATGATCTTGGTAAATCTGAATATGCCCCTAAAAAAAAAAATCCTGACTTGCATGTGCATCTGAAAGGGATTTTAGTTGCTAATAATAGAATGCATTCTAGCAAATTTAAGTATAAAAGAATTTATTCAAGTTTACTAGATTATTAACAAAATTTCTATAGGACCCAGAAAAAACCAAGTTTGGATGCTATTCAGGCAGAAATATCAGCCAAGAAAACTTCAAAATACAGCCACAGTTCTATTTTAGTGGAAATCCACTACTGTTACCAGCCATCCATCAATACCTGCTACTAAGAACCAAATTTAAGAACCTCTGCCAGGACCACCCTCAAGAATTGAAATGCTTCTCACACTAGACTACAAGAAGAGCTCCTCTCTCTATTGCAGCCACTCTCATGTTGATTGTTGCTCCCTTTTAAGCCCCGTAGGTATGCATCATTTTTGCAGACCCTGGGCCACATTCCCAACTACAAGGGAATCTAAGAAATGCCACATTTTATCTTTCTAATCCTCCATGTATTCACACTAGAACTAGAAGCTCGAATAGGTCAGGTGAACCAATACACAGTGTTTTATCAGAATTTTCATACTGCTTAAGACACTTATAAATTATGTGATATTTGGGTGATTTCATTTGAAGCACCCCCTCATGTTACCTTAACATGAGGCTGTAACTATCTTCTGTATTTCTATCTTCTTAATAAACTCATTTAAATCTTCAAAAACAAAATTGTGTGATATTTGCCAGGCATGGTGGTGCATGCTTGTAATCCCCATGCTTGGGAAGTGGAGACAGGAGATTTGCACAAGTTTGAAGCCAGCCTCGCTGGCTTAAGAGATCCTGTTTCCAAATAAAAATATAAAATAGGTCTGTGACAGTAGCCTAGAGGTAGAATGGTTCCATCCCCAGTGCCACCAAAATTTTTTTTTAAAATTGTGTGATATGTGCCATCTATTTCTCTTCTCCCTCCTATCTTTCCTTTCATCCTTTCCCTCTGCCATGGTTTGGTTTGGTTTGGTTTGGTTTTCATTTTGTATGTGTATGACACTGGGCATTGAACTCAGGTTGTACCTCCAAGCTACACCCTCATCCTATTTTATTTTTACTTTGAAAAAGTAAAACCCTATTTTATTTTTACTTGCTAGATTGATGAGAGTCTCACAACTTGCTGAGGACATCCTCTAAGCTGTGATTCTCCTGTTTCTGTCTCCCAAGAACTGGGATTACAGATATGCGCCACCATGGTTGGTGACCATTTTTAAAAACAGGATATTAATATCCATCCTGTTTCCTCACAAGGACTGTTAATAATAATTATGCCATTAATGCATGCCAAAGTGTTTTGAAAAAGCATGGAAATTATATGAATGCAAAGTAGCATTATTATACTTGCTAATTATTCAGAGTTTGCCATATTTTACTCATCGAACTAAGAACTTTAGATTTAATAATACAATTACAGAAAGGAGGTAAGGGAAGATGTTAACCACTACATAATATTGCTTCCCCTCATTGTATTTGATATGTAGCCATTTAAAGCAGTTAAATAAATTCCCAGATACCTTAAATAATTCATTTATTTACTTAGGTCACTGACTCTGGAGCGCAAGGCTTGAAATTAAGCCAGAAATAACAAGTATGTAACCATTTACTTTTCACAGAAACCTGTTCAGAAGTTTCATGGTTTCTAATAAATAAACCTGGCCTATTAAACTATATTTATAATAATACCCAACTGTTTAAAATCTTATACTTGCTCCCTGATTCCTAACTTATCTAATCGTCTCTGTTTCAGAGTAGGTTGAACTTTGAGTCATCAAGTGCTAAATATTTCATTTTACCTAATTAATTCTCTGTTCCAGGTAACCTATTTACAATATCGCTTTTAACTATTATCTTTGCTCAGATCATTCCTCAAATGGGAGGCGAATTGGACCCATTAGTTCTTTTTTATTTTTTTATTTTTTATTTTTTGCAGGTCTGGGGATGGAACTCAGGGGCATTTGACCTCTGAGCTACACCCCCTGCCCTATTTTTTTATTCTATTTTGAAACCGGGTCTCACTGAGTTGCAGAGGGCCTCACTAAGTAGCTGAGGCTGTCCACGAACCACGATCCTCCAGGTCTCAGCCTCCTGAATGCTGGGATTACAAGCGTGTGCCACCACGCCCAGCTCCATTAGTTCTTGTAAGATGGCTCTTAAGCACTCTTTCCTCAATCCTCACTAAAATGAAAATATAAAGAAACAAAAAAGGAATAAAATGAGTATAAGATTGTAAATGGGAGTTAATAGTAGTTGAAAGCCTTCTGGAAGATGGAGAGTTGCTGGAAGGGTAATGACAGATGATAACAAGAAAAGAAAGCTACAGTCCAGAGCATAGTATGAGAAATCTACAGGGATGTTGGAATCATTTTGTCCACTGGAATCCAAGGTGGCTCTGGCTTGGAGTTGGGAGGATAAGACAGGGCAGAGCAGAGCAGCAGATATGAAAACCAGAGTGATTGATTGAATTTCTACATGTGAAATTCTACGGTCCCAGCCCTTTTCTCTATTATTATTTTGGGAAGCTGAGCACTTGCCCTCAAGTCATAAAATGGAGCTTTCTCCCAACATAAATGAGGAAACCAACTAAGGAGAAATAAAACACATAAGACACTATTAGACTTGAGGGTAAAGTTCTTCATTTTCTGAACATACATAGAGTTTCAAAGCCATTTTATGGAAATAGGGAAAATATAGAAAGAGAAGGATGTGGGATAAGGAATATAATGTGCCTAATCCAGAGTTGTCTCAAGATGATAGCCAAGTTGATATATAATTGAAAGTATGACATAGGGTTTCCCAAGAATATCTCTATAGGAAAAAAATAAAAGGGAAAAAATACAAAATGGCTCTAGAAATGAAAGAGAGAAATGTGTTAAAGAGTTTCACAATCTTAAGAGAAAACAAAAAATTTATAGAGAAAACACATCACCCAAATAAGAACCAGACCAAAGTGCAGCATAATTTTCAGCAGAGGAAAAGAAAATCAATGTGGCTTTGATCATGAAATTATTTCCTTTTGATGAGCCCAGAGGTTGTGGTATTGAACCCTTGGAAAAGATATAATTTCAGTATATCAATTTACCCTGCAATAACTAAGTATATAGAGTCACAGTCATGTTATTGTTGAATTGGTTTTCAACTTTTACTATTAACTAATGAACAAACACAGGTGACTTCGTTATGGTTGTGTATCAGGAAAAGAATGCTAACAATCCTGACAAGGGGAGAGTAAGAGTAAGTGACAAAAAGTAGAGGGAAAGGTGAGATGTGGAAGTAAAGAAAGAAGGGATGGAATAGTTTCTGTTATTTTGAACCACACATAGAAGAGGGTCAGGGCAATGACTAGATAGAGGTGGTAGAACAGGAAGTGGAGGGATAATAGTAATACTAAAACTAATTCAAATCATCAAACATTGGAACATAGATTAGGTGGGAGTACAGAGGTAAACAGACAAATTTTTCATATTTGATAAAAGGATAATCTTTTCAGTTAACAAACCAAATATTTAGTAGGCTTCCTCCAGAATGTGGGAGTGAAGGCAAAGGAGGTTTTGTCCCTGCTATTGGACAGAATGTAGCAAAGAGGACGGCAGGACAGTCTTACTTTTCATTGTAAGTTCTTCTGCACTATTCAATTTTTATGATGTGTACATTTTACTCTAAAATATTGATAGATCTAATTCAAGTTCAACTCCTGAAACAATTATCAAGTAGTCCTCTTTATTCTGACCATCACATTATTTTATACTACTAGTCATTTATATCTAAAACTACTGTAACTTGAACTTGTTCATTTCCTGTAAGCATTCCCATTTAATTATTATTTTTTTTTGGTGGTACTGGGGATGGAACCCTTCTACCTTCGGGCTATACTCCCAGACCTATTGTATATTTTATTTGGAAACAGGGTCTCTTAAGCCAGCCAGTGAGGGTGGCTTCAAACCTTCATGTTCCTCCTGTCTCTGCCTCCCAAGCACAGGGATTACAAACGTGTGCCACCACGCCTGGCTACCCCATTTGATTTTTTAAAACTAGCTTTTACTTTTTAATAAAATTATCAGTATTTGATACAAAGTACAATACCTATTTAGTTTGGGTAATATAATAAGTGGCTAACAAAGGAACAAACAGAGAGAACTGACATTACAATTTCTTCTCTAATACTTGATTTTCTTTAGTCCACAATATAAAATTCTCTCTTTATGGCAAATGCCAATGTTTACTGTTTGTTCAGGTGGTTGGTTTTTAACAAATGTTTGAGAAATGATGTGGGGAGTCTTAATGGGGATTGAACCCAAAGGCGTTCTACCTCTGAGTTATACTCCCAGTCCTTTTTAAATTTATTTTTTGTTTTTGTTTTTGTTTTTGAAACAGGGTCTTACCCAGTTGGTAAGAGTCTTGCTCCACTGCTGAGACTTGCCTCAAATCAGTGATCTTTCTGTCTCAGCCTCCCAAGTACTGGGATTACAGGCATGTGCCATCATGCCCTGCTTGAGGAATAATTGAGTTCTGAGATATTCTAGGGAATATCCATCTATAATTTTTATAAGAGAGGGAAGATGCACCTGTTCACATAGTCTGCTGTCAAGAAAGTAAAATGTGAAGACAGAAGCTATGAAATATTGTCTCTTTCATTTACCTCCAGCTCAATCAGCTGCCCTCTCCAAGTGAGGCTTATCGTATCTCCTATTCTTATATGCATGCAAGACAGGATGAGAAATAAAAATTTTCTCTCTGGCTCTGAGGTTTTTGGTTTGTGTTTTGTTTTTGCTCTTTTTTGTTGTGGTTGATTGTTTGTCTGGATTTCTTCCCTTTCCTTGCCAGTGAATTGACTCTACCCCCAATTCAATCACTGTCTTTACAGCATTACTCCTAATGACTTTATGATAATCACATAGATCTACAAGGCATAAGGGAGCAACATAGTTTCTGACAATAATGTTCTCTGTGGGACCTATAATCCAGGAGGCTCTCTCAAGGGAGACTGAAATTATTGATAGTTGTCTAGCACTTAGGTAATTCAGAAACAAACTATGAAACAGATACATAAAATGTTGTTGCTATTTCTCTGTAATGAGTTTCATGCTTAACTGGCTCAGGAAGGCAGACACCTAAGTAATAAAACATTACACAGAAAATCAACAGAATGAGGCCACTTACATCCTCTGAGACCTTATTAACAGTATGGTAATCTTCAGTTAAATCCAATACAGAACATAGCAGAACTGTGTTCAAGGTTTTTAAAAGGATTTCCCAAATACTTAAAACTACATTACACCTAGAAGCTATGCTTTAAGGAAGGGGGGATGAGAAGAAGTATAGGGTTAGAGATATTAGAATGGCTACTAGTCTATAACTACTTGTCCTATAACACAAAAGGCTAAGCCCCTTGCCTTCAAGGGAGACAACTTTGGTACCATTTATTCTCCAGCCCAGCACTGTCCGATAAATAATTGAATGCAATCTACATATGGAAATTTTAAATATTTTTCATAGCCAAATTATTAAAGTATCAACATTTATAAAACATTTCAATAAATAATTAAAAATAATTTAAATCATTAAAAATAGGCAAAATTAACTTTTTTTTGTGTTGGGGGGGAGTACTGGGGATGGAACCCAGGGGCATTCTACCTCCAAGCAACAACCTCAACCCTATTTTTTTTATTCTGTATTTTGAAACAGGGTCTCACTGAGTTGCAAAGGGCCTCAATAAGTAGCTGAGGCTGGCTTCAAGTTTGCACAATCCTATCTCAGCCTCCCAAATGCTGGGATTACAAACATGCACCACCATGCCTGGCTCAAAATTAACTTTAAAACTATATTTTATATGATTGAATATATCCAAAATATATCATTTCAGCATAGAATTAACATAAAATTATTAATGAGATATTTTATATTTTATCAAATAAGCTTTTAAAATCCATTATATATTCTACCCTTATGAAACACTTTAATTCAGATGATAAATTTTCATTAGAAATATTTGATATATACTTAGATTTCATAAAATTTACAGTTGTTAAGCTAAATTAATGGGACTTCAGGGAAGAAGGTGACTGAGGGAAGCAGCACATTTCAGTCATGCTGACACTCAATCTCTATCACCATGAAAACAACATCTTGACAAGAGAAAATAAAACAGCAAAAAATGGACTAAGGCAACAAAAAATTGAAAGGCTGAAAAAACAAAACCAGAAGACAGAAACAGAGAACAGAAAAGTACCCCACCCACCTCCCCCAGGGAACAGCTGTATCTACAGGAGCTGGAACAGCACCATCTTGTCTAACCATGCCAGGCTGTGGCTTCCAAAGACCCCGAGCCAAAAAGCAAAGAATTTGATGCAAAGTAAGAGTCTATAGCTCATTAGAACTACAGCCATTGGTACCTTGCTCCAAGCTCTACAGAGATCCTATTGGCCAGATGCCCAGCTAAAACTTGTGGCAGCAGTGGCTCAGCTCACTGCATCCTCCAGAAATATAGAGTAGCACTCAAAAGCACCATAAGTAAACTGGCCAGCTCCACAGGATACCATGCAGTGTGGCCACAGGGACTTACACAGCAAGCAATAGATTCATGGGGTCTGAGACTTTGTGGTTCACTCTGGTGAAGGTGAGGGTGGAGTCTGCTGTCAAACACAGTAGAGGGCTGTACTAGTAGAAAGCCCCCAGGACCAACTGAGCAGAGAGACCTACAGTCCATATGGCATAGCACCCTAATAGGGCCTCTGGAGATTGCCACAATTGTAAAGACGAGGGAGAAGAGAGACCAACCCATCCCTATCTGTAGAGAACATGGACCCCTACATACATGTTGGGTCTGGTCACAGCAGCAACTGCCACCTGTATAGGTGGAAGAGATGCTGACTCAAAGTCTATGGAAAGCATGGAGACCATCACATACACTAGATCCAACCTGTGATATGTGCTGCCTTCATAGACAGAGAGAAACTCAGGGATAGGCCCTGTGGAGAGCTCAGAGACACAGGCTTATAGCAAGAGAAGCATCAGTGGCACTCAGCACCTGCACAAAGAGAGAAGGACACCAGGCCAAGGTGCCAATAATTGAAGGAGACCAAAAGTGGGGCTAAAAATTGATATCACTGTTACAGGTTATAGAGCAAAGAGCACTTGGAACATGTTTGAGAACCTAATATAGAAAGTGAATCTTAAACAGCTGAAAATATTCACACAGACCCAGGAGGACTGCAAAGGCCAAGCTGCTCTGTAGTCTTATATTTGTAGGGTTGTTTGGTGGTTGTTGTTTTTATTTGTGTGTGTGTGTGTGTGATTGTTTATTTGCTCTCTTTCCCACCTCTTTTACAAGCTTCTTCCCTCTTTCATATCTCCTCTCTTCTCTTTGTCCATTTTTTCTTGTCTTTTCTTTGTCTTGTATTAATTTCATTTCATATCACTATATCTAAATACTCTTATACTGATTACTAAAATCCTTCTATACATCTCTAATCTCTATTATATGTTATCTTACTAAACTCAAACTCTAATTCTACTCAATCCTATCTGCTACTTTACTCTATTCTTGCATACACTACTCCAGCTGCTTTCTCCTCACTCAACCTTAACCATTAAATACAATGCAACTTACCATTGTATATACCAGCTGACACCTACAGAGTGAGAGAAAACTATCAAAACCAACAAAGATACCATCTTAAGAAACCTTAAATCATGAGAAGGAGGAATACCAGGAAGCAATGAGCTTCCACAACCCCACAATAACAAAACCTGACACCAAAGAGTTGCAGAGATTGCAAGAAGGACAAATCAGAACTTTTTTTTAATTTTTTATTGGTGTACTGTATTCATACATCATAGTGGGATACAAACTTTTGTAGACATACATGCACACATTGCCCAGTCAGCCCCCACCCGATCCCCACCCCTTCCTCTCCCCATCCCTCCCTCCCATGCTTGGCTTAGTGGTTGACATCTAGTATTATAGCAATTTATCCAAACTTAAAAATGATAATCTCACATAACAGTTTCATTTGTCTGATACCAAGCTTTTGATGACTTAAAGATAACATTTCAATATTTCTTTTTACTTTCTTTCTTACCAGAGAATTTTTTTTCTATTTTTTAGGTGAAACTATCATATATTTATATATTTATTTTTCAGGAAAAAAAAAATCTATCCTAATATGGAATATGGACTCTAGATACCCAAAATGATCTTGAAAAAGAACAAAACTAGAAGATATATATTTTATGATTTCAAACCATACAAAGCTACAATAATTGAAACAGTGTAGTACTATTCTAAAGGCAGATATATAAACCATTGGAGTTAAATAAAAGCCTAGAGTTAAATTCTTCCCTATATTGTCAAGTTATTTTTGACAAGGTTTCTACGAACATTTGGTGGTGGAAATAATAATCTTTACACTAAATATTGTTGAAACATAATAATTACATGGAAAAGAATAAAGTTGGACCCTTACCTAATCCCATATACAAATATTAACTCAAAATAGATAAAAGACCTAAATATAAATATTAAGACTATAAACTTTAGGAGAAAATCTGGGTCATAAAACCTCACAACACTGAAATTGGTAGTGATTTCTTGGATATGATTTCAATGGCACAGGCAACAGAAGAGTATACAAACTCCCTAAAAAATAAAAAAATATTGTATATCCAAAGACAATGTAAACAGAGTTAACAGTTACTAATAGAATGGGATAAAATATTTCCAAATGCTATATCTGAAGGTATATTAATATTCCAACTAGAAATCCTAAAAATTAACAACAATAAAGGCAAACAATACCATTTAGAGATAGGTAAAAGACTAACAGAAGTAATGAATCTCCGCAGATAACCAATCTTAGTTGACTGTTGGATGGAAACTCTTGTTTCTCTAGTTCTGATGTGTGTTACCTATTTCTTCTTTGTAGTTAATCTCTTTGAGTATTTTCTCTAGTGCTGGTTTTGAAGACATAAATTCCTTCGGTTTCTGTTTGTCATGGAAGCTTCTTATTTCTCCATCTAATTGGATAGAAAGTTTTGCTGGGTAGGAAATTTTTGTCTGGAAGTTGTTTTCTTTCAGAGTTTGGAATATGTTACTCCAGGCCCTTCTGGCTCTCATGACTTGGTTTGGGAAGTCTGGAGTGATTCTAATTGGTTTGCCTCTGAATGTCAATTGGCCCTTTGTTTTTGTTGCCTTTAAGATTCTCTGCTTGGCTTCCACATTGGTCATTTTGACAATTATGTGGCGTGGGGATCCTCTTCTCTGATCCTGTCTAAAGGGAGTTCTATAAGTTTCCTGGACCTGTGTATCAACCTCTTGCTCTATGTTTGGAAAATTTTCTGCTATTACTTCCTTGAAGAGATTGTTGATCCCTTTGGTTTCACTTTCTTTTCCCTCCTCTATTCCAATTATTCTTAGGTTAGCTCTCTTAAAATGTACCCATATTTCTTCAATAATGATTCCTGCTGTCGGATATTTTTTCCTAGATTAGAAACTATGCGTTCATTTTTGGAATGATCATCTTCTAAGAGCGAGATTCTGTTCTCCATGTGGTCTAATCGGTTGTTTGTGCTTTGAATTGAGGCCTTTACTTCATTAATTGCATCCTTTATCTCTTTTTGGCTCTCTCTGAGTTCTTTTCGAAGCACCTCTATTATTTCTACAGTTATTTTCCTGATTTGATCTTCTAGAAATCTCTGATTTTCTGTTTTATCGGGTTCTGATGTTGTGGGGTTGTGGGCATTCATTGCTCCATTGTTATTCCTCTTTCCCATGATTTCGGAAGTTTGTGCCTTCTCTGGGTTCTTCCCTTGGGTCACTATGACTTCACTTAATGTGTTCTGGATCTCGAGTCAGTAGTATCTCAGACCCCACTACTCCTTTACTGGGTGGTATCACAGAGTCTCCGACCCAGAGAGTCGATAGAGGCTGCTTTAACCTGTGGGGGGTGCCAGGTTGCACGTTCTCCTATGGTGTGATATGTCTGCCACCGTCCCTCCCCCACTGAGTCAAGTCCCAGGGTGTACAGTACTGGGATTTCTCCTCTGTGGCCCGCAATTTGACTCACTGTTCTTGAGTACGCAGATGTAGCTGTACTGGATTCGGTGAATTCTCTGCTGCTGCTGCCTGTGGCAATATGGCGCCGCTGCTACACCCTTGGCCGTGAGGCTGGCGTATTTCTTCTTGGTTTTGATTTCCACTCCGAATCCCTGCAGCGTGTGCTGAGCTCAGCCACTGGGAGCTTTAGATTTTACCTGCGGCAAGAAATCCTGCCTGCCTGTTCCACAGCGGCTCACCTCGGCTTGCTGTAGCCGTCCGGTGAATTTGCCACTGCCGCCGGCACTATGGCGCTACTCAAATCAGAACTTTTAACAGTAGAAATGATACAGGATTTCTGAAAAGAATTTAGAAAGAGCCTTAAAAAAAATAAAGAAACAAATAAATAATCTGATACCCTGAACAGTAAAAAAAAAAGAACAAAAAGAACAGAAAAAAAGAAGCTCTGAAAGAAGTGAAAAATGAAATCATTGAAGTGAAAGCATCAATACAAAGTATAAACAATAAACTAGACCACATAGAAAATAGAATCTCACTCTTAGAAGATGACCACCCTAAAAATGATTGTATAGTATGTATGTATGTATATGTGTGTGTGTGTGTGTGTGTGTGTGTGTGTGTGTGTGTGTATACTGGAGGTGGAACCCAGAGGCTTTCTACCTCCGGGCTATACTCCCAGACCTTTTTTATATTTTATTTGGAAACCGGGTCTCACTAAGTTGCCGAAAGCCTCACTAAGTAGCTGAGGCTGGCTTCAAACCTGTGCGATCCTCCTGTCTCAGCCTCCCAAGTGTGGGGATTACAAGTGTGCGCCACCATGCCCAGCTTATAGTATATAATTTAAAAAACAATTCAGTAGCATAAATTGGACATTGAAGAGATATGGGCCAATTTTAAAACAGCTAACCTAAAAATAATAGGCATTGAAGTGAGAATATAAGTTGAAACCAAAGGAATCAATAGTATATTCAGAGCAGTAATACCAGAAAATTTTCCAAAAGCAGAAAAAAGGTCAATACACAGGTACAGAAAACATACAGAAACATCCTTTAGACAAAAACAGAGAAAAAGGTTCACTACACCACATAATAATTAAATTGACAAACATAGATGATAAGGAGAAAATCTTAAAGGCAATGAAAATAAAAGAGCAAGTGACATTCAAAGACAAACCAATAAGAAGCACTCTAGACTTCCCAAATGAAGTCATGAAAGACAGAAGGGCATTGAGCAGCCTATTTCAAACTCTGAAAGAAAACACCTTCCAGCCAAAACTATTCTATCCAGCAAAACTATGTCTCAAATTCAATAGTGGAATAAAAACTTTTCATGACAAACAAAAGCTAAAAGAATTTATGTCTTTAAAACCAGCACTAGAGGCCGGGTGTGGTGGCACACGCTTGTAATCCCAGTGCTTGGGAGGCTGAGACAGGAGAATTGCGCAGGTTCAAAGCCAGCCTCAGCTGGTTTACGAGACCCTGTTTCCAAATAAAATATAAAATAGGTCTGGGAGTGTAGCCCGGAGGTAGAAGGCCCCTGGGTTCCATTCCCAGTACCACCAAAAAAATAAAAATAAAAAAAAATAAAACCAGCACTAGAGAGAATACTTAAAGAGATTAATTACAAAGAATTTATTTATTAATGAAGAGCTGGAGAAACAATGATTTCTATCAAACAACTAAGCAAAGAAGACCAAACACTACTTCAAACTCAAACATTTGAATTAAAATTAAAAATTTTAGAAAATAAAAGTCAACTCTTAATAATCAGGCTGAATATAAGTGGCCTCAACTACCCAATAAAAAGACATATGATGGCCAAATGAATTAAAAACTTTAATTCATCTATATGATGCCTGCAAGAAACATACCTCTTAAGTAAAGATACTCATAAACTAAAGGTGAAGGGCTGGAGCAAGAAAACTTATGCTAATGGAACTTGAAGACAAGCAGGAATAGCAACTATGATATCAGAAAAATTAGACCTGTAGCCTAAACTTATCAGAAGAGACAAGGCAATTTGTTGATTTTTTTTAAACTGGTAAAAAGAACAATCCATCAAGAAAATATAACCATATTCAACATATATGCCCCAAACATAAATGCAACCACTTAAACAAAACAAACTCTTCAGCCAGGCATGGTGGTGCACACTTACAATCCCAGCATTTGGGAGGCAGAGACAGGAGGATCCGGGTTTGCAGCCAGCTTCAGCTACTTAGTGAGGTCTTTCACAACTTAGTGAGACCCTGTTTCAAAATAAAGAATAAAAATAGGGCTGGGAGTATAGCTCAGAGATAGAATGCCCCTGGGTTCAATCCCCAGTACTGCAAAAAAAAAAAAAAAAAAAAAAAACTTCTTTGTGACAGTAAGCCACATATAAATCCCAATACAATAATATTGGGAGATTTCAACCATTCTCTTACACTAATATACCAATATTCTAGACAAAAGGTCTGTAAAGAAGCCTCAAACCTAAAAGCCAGAACCGGGCATAATGGTGCATGCTGGTAATCCCAGCATTTGGAAGGCTGAGACAGGATTGTGGTTTGTGGCTACCCAGCTACTTATTGAGGTCCTTTGCAACTCAGTGAGAGCCTGTTTCAAAATAAAAAGAATAAAAAATAGGGCTGAAGGTGTGGCTCAGAGGTAGAATCCCCCTGGGTTCCATCCCCAATACCACAAAATAATAATAATAATAATAATAATAATAATAATAATAATAATAACAACAACAACAACAACAACCTAAAGTCCACCATAAACCAAATGAACCTATTAAATACATACAGAATATTCTGCCAAACTACAGCTAAATTCACATTGTTCTCAGCTGCTCACAAAACTTTCTCCAAAACAGACCACATCAAGAGCCAAAAAGCAAGCACTAGCAATTTCAAAGTATGTGACATAATCCCTGGAGTACTTTCAGACCACAATGGAATGAAACTAGAAATCAACTCTAAGAAAACCCAGAGAAACCACATCAACACATGGAAACTGAACACCACACTGCTGAGTAAGGAATGGTTCATAGAAGAAATAAGGAGGAAAATTAAGAAATTCCTAGAAACAAATGAAAAGAAACACAACATATCCAAATCTCTGGTATACCTTAAAGCCCACATAAGATAGAAAATCAAAAGACAATCTAATGGCCGGGCGTGGTGGTGCACGCTTGTAATCCCCGCGCTTGGGAGGCGGAGACAGGAGGATCGCGCTGGTTCGAAGCCAGCCTCGCTGGCTTAAGAGACTCTGTTTCCACATAAAAAAGTTTAAAAATAGGTCTGGGAGTGTAGCCCATGGGAGTGTATCCCGGAGGTAGAAGGGCTTCCAGGAACCCCAGTACCACCAAAAAAAAAAAAAAAAAAGACAATCTAATGACATACTTCAAAGTCCTTGAAAAACAGAAATAGTCTAACCCCAAATCCAGTAGGAGACAAGAAATTACTAAAATCAGAGCAGAAATCAATAAAGTAAAGAATAAAAAACAATAGGAAATATCATCAAACCTAAAGTTGGTTTCTAGAAAAATTAAACAAGATCGATAAACCACTTACCAACCTAAGCAAAAGAGAGAATCAACTCAAATTAGTAAAATAAGAGATGAAAAAGTTATAGTACCACTAACAGCAGGGAAATCCAGAAGATTATCAGAAACTACTTTGAAAAACTATACTCCAACAAAATAAAAAACCTAGGGGAAAAAAGTGACAACTTTCTAGATACAATCTTCATAAACTGAATCAAGATATTGAAAATTTAAGACAACCAATAGCAATGAAAAATATTGAAGCAGCAATAGAGGACCTACTATCAAAGAAAAGCCCAGGACCAGGTGGCTTCCCAGGTGAATTTTATAAAACCTTTACAGAAGAACTAATTCCAATACTCCTCAACCTATTCCATGAAGTAGAAAGAAATGGGACTCTCCTCAGTACATTCTATGAAGCCAATATCACATTAACACTAAAACCAAATAAAGATAGCTCAAGAAAAAAAAAAAACTACAGGACTATATCATTGATGAACTTAGGTTCAAAACTGCTAAACAAAACACTAGCAATGTGATTCAAAACCACATCAACTGCTGTGAGGCAAGGCCTGTGCTGGGGCCTCAGAGACCGTGATCGGAGCCAGCCGAGGGGCTAGACCTGTGCCAGGGCAAGCGAGACCGAGATCGGAGCCTTCCGTGAGGCAAGGCTGGCACTGGGGCCTCAGAGACCAGGATTTGACCCTGCTGAGAGGTGAAGGCCAGTGCCAGAGCCAGCGAGGCCGGGATCAAAGCCTGCCATGAGGCGAGGCCAGTGCTGGGGTCAGCAAGGCTGAGATTGGTGTCTGCCATGCGGTGAGGCCGTAGCTGGAGCCAATGAGGCTGGGATAGAAGCTTGCCTTAAGGCAAGGCCTGTGCTGGGGCCTCTGAGGCCAGGATCAGAGCCTGCCATGAGGCAAGGCTGGTGCTGGAGCCAGTGAGGCCGGGATCAGAGTCTGCTGGGTGGCCAGGCCGGTGCCTAGGCCTTCAAAAGTGGGATCAGAACTTGCAATGCGGCATACACAGAGAAATTTCGCAGAAAATAAAAAATCAGATGCTTTCTCTAATATGCAAAAACTAGGAAGAAATGGGTAATAGGAGGAAATCTAGTGGAAGAAAGGGTCCTATGGAAGAGCAATTAAGGAGACCAATCAGGGGATGGGATGGGGGAAGATGGAATCTCTTTAAAACACATGATGTACATAAACAAATATATCAAAGTTAATCACAAAATCAAGCATGGGATTGAGGGAGGGGGAGGGGGAGGGAATGGGATAGGGATTGGATAAAGGCTAACTGGATGATGTGTACTTGGATATCCTCACAAGTCTTTTATTCCATTGTGATGTTTGACTATAATGCACCAATAAAAATATATTTTTAAAAAAACACATCAAGAAAATTATACAGCATGACCAAGTCAGTTACTCCCAGAGATGCAAGACTGGTTCAACATAAAAAAAATTGAAGTAATTTACCACATAAAAAAATTAAAGACAAAAAACACATGATCATTTCAATAGATGCTGAAACAGACTGACAAAATTCAAAATTCATTCATGATAAAAGCACTGCAGAGAATCAAAATAGAAGAAACATACCTCAATATCATAAAGGCAATCTACAATAGGCCCACAACTAACATCATATAAAACAGGGGAAAACTGCAAGAATTCCCTCTAAAAACAGGAACAAGACAAGGATGTCCACTATCACCACATTTTTTCAACATAGTACTCTTTAGTCAGAGCAATAAAGCAAAATCAAGAGAAATAAATCAAAGGAGTACAAATAGGAAAAGAACTAAAACTATCCTTATTTGCAGATGACATGATACTATACTTAGAAGACCCAACAAGCTCAACCAAAAGTCTTACAGAACTGGTCAATAAAATCAGCAAAGTGTCTGGATACAAAATCAATCTTAAAAACATCAGAAGCTTTCCTGTATGCCAAACATAAATCCACTGAAAAAGAAATCCAGAAAACACTTCCATTCAGGATTTACCACAAAAAAAAATACTTAAGAATAAGCCTAACCAAGAAGGTAGAAGACCTCTAAAAGAAAAATTACAAAACACTGAAAAGGAATTGAAGAAGAACTTAGGAGATGGAAAGAGCTTCCATGTTCTTAGATAGGCAGAATAAAATAGCATCAAAATGGCCATTCTTCCAAAAGTGATCTACAGATTCAACATAATACCCATTACATTAACAAGGTCATTTCTCACAGACATAGAAAAATCAATTCTTAAATTCATTTGAAACAAAAAAAAACCAGAATAGCCAAAATAGTTCTCAGAAACAAGAACCACACAGGAGGCATTGAAATACCTGACTTCAAACCAGTTAATCATATGCAGAAAAGTGGAAGTAACCCTCACTCTCTCACCCTGCACAAGAGTAAATTCAAGATGGATCAAAGACTTGAGAATCATAACAGAGATCTTGCAGCTCCTTGAAGAGGGCATAGGTCCAACATTGCAATACATAGGCACCTACAATATGACCCAGCAATATCACTTCTGGGTATCTACCCAAAAGAATGGAAACCAAACTACCAGACTAGTGTATATTTATGTTTATAGCTACACAATTCAAAATTGCCAAACTATAAAACCAGTCAAAGATGTCCAACAGATGAATGAATTATAAAACTATAAGATATGTACACAATAGAATTTTACTCAGCCATAAAGAAGAAAAAAATTATGTCATTTGCGGAGAAATGGATGAAACTGGAGAACATTGTGCTAAGTGAGATTAGCCAGTCATAAAAAGTGAAAGATCAGATATTCTTTCTAATATCCGGAAGCTAGGGAGAAAATGGGTTGTAGGAGGGACTCTAGAAAAGAAGGAAAAACCTTAGATGAATAAAGAAAGTGACCTAATTGAGGGATATTGAAGAGGGGAAGAGGGAAACACCCTAATGTGCATGATATACATTCACAAACATCAGTCAGTCACTAAGCAGAACTTTAAAAAGAGGGAGGGGGAGGGAATGGGGTGGGAACTGGGAAAGGGCTCAATGTGTGATGTGTACATGTATGGCTCTACCACTCTGTACCTCATAATGATGTACAATTATAATGCACCAATAATTTTTTTTTTTTGGTGGTACTAGGATTCCTGGAAGCCCTTGTACCTCAGGCTACACTCCCAGACCTATTTTATACTTTTTTTTTTTTTTTTTTGGAAACAGGGTCTCTTAAGCCAGCACAGCTGCCTTCGAACCTGCGCTATCCTCCTGTCTCCACCTCCCAAGCACGGGGATTACAAGCGTGAGCCACCACGCCCGGCCAATAAATTTTAAAATGCCAAAGAAAATAAATTCACATACCTTACTTTAAAATTTTCCAAAAACTGGACCAAATATCAATTTTTAAAGTGTAAGTTACAATTAAATAAAGTTGAAATTCAGATCCTCAGGTGTCCTTCGCACATTTCAAGGGCCTCATAGCCACATGGCATCCACATGTGCCACACAGGATGGAGCAGCCTCAGCTCAACCTTGCTCAGCTTCTCCCCTGCCCTTTTCCTGCTTCCCTCGCTCCTCACAGATCCCACTTGAGAAGATGCCTTCAGTAAGTCACTTGTGTAGGAATAAGGGAGTCCAATCTACACTGTCTCTAGTCCATCATAATTCCCTCATGGAGATTTACAACATAATTTAACATGTTAAAAATATTAACTGAGCCTGGTATGGTCGCACAGGCCTGTAAACCCAGGACTTAGTAGGCTGAGACAGGAGGATCACAAATTCAAGGCCAAAATGTGATAATTTCACAAGACCCTGCTTCAAAATAAAAAGGGCTGGGAGTGTAACTCATTAGTAGAACACTCCTGAGTTTAATCCCCAGTAATCCTCCCCACAAACATATACCCACACAGGAAAGCACTAACTGAGCAATCCTGGTGGGAGGTGGGGGACTATGCTTAAATTTTTTAATCAAGAGTTTTATGGATTTATTTAACTGCTTTTTCCCACAGAGCTCTTAATATTTTTAGGAACACTTATTTCCCAAGGAGCACAGTTTGAGACTCACTAAAGTATTGTTCTCAAGCAATTTCAAAGACCCTTCGAACAATCAGACTCTATTAAATAGTGCCAGAAACAAAAAGAAATACAAATGTACAATGACCAATCAACAAATATTTCTTTAGTGCAGTATCATGAAAGGCAGTTTCAACGCTGTCAATAACTAACTAGGTAACCCTAGGCAAGTCATTTTTTCCTTCTAGATTTAAGTCTCTTCAATTATAAAACAGAGATAATAATCATAACAGCTATTTCAAAAGTTTATAGTAAGGACTAACATCTGTGCTTCCAGTGCAACCAATACTTTATGTGCATTATGTCATTAAGATACATAAAAACTAATAGTATTGTAACTGTTGTCATTTTTTTTGTGTGTGTGGTACTAGGGGTGGAATCCAGGGGCTTTTCTACCTATGGGCTATACTCTCAGACCTATGTTTTTATACTTTATTTGGAAACACAGTCTCACTAAATTGCTGAGAACCTCACCAGGTAGCTGAGGCTAGCCTCAAACCTGTGTGATCCTCCTGTCTCAACCTCCCAAGCATGGGAATTACAAGCATGCGCCATCACACCCAGCCTAATTATTGTCATTATTAATACTAAAAAGGTACTGTGAAGATGTAACCTCTTAGTCTTCTATGTATTCATGCAAGATAAATCTTCCTAAAGCACAGACCTAGTCCTGTTACTGTTCAACTCAAAAATTTCCTAAGGTGCCTCAACACTCATACCTCCCAATCAAGAAGTTACAAGGAATTTTCTAAATTTATTTTTCCAAGTTGGTTTCTCACTTGCTTTACATCCATTCTATACAATTATCAGGCTTGTACTCAATATAGGATGCCCAGTTAGAAAAGGGTGAGCCAGCAAAGAGATTGAGAAACAGCAACAAGAGATAAAGAGGAAATCCAGGATGGTACAGTGCTTCCTTCCTATGTCAAGGAAACAAAGTTTTTTTTTTTTTTTTTTTTTTTTTGGTGGTACTGGGGTTCCTGGAAGCCCTTCTACCTCCGGGATACACTCCCACGGGCTACACTCCCAGACCTATTTTTTAACATTTTTATGTGGAAACAGAGTCTCTTAAGCCAGAGAGGCTGGCTTTGAACCAGCGCGATCCTCCTGTCTCTGCCTCCCAAGCGCGGGGATTACAAGCATGCGCCACCACGCCCGGCGGAAACAAAGTATTTTAGAAAAGAGAAAACACCCAACTCTATCAAGTGTGCTAAGAGGTAAAATCAGATGATGCTAGAGATAAAAAGGTGTATAAAAGACTTGTGAAAGGTGATGAGCTTGGATTACACATAAGAATATAAGTAAATATCAAAACACCAAGGTGGTACCATCTTGCAAATTGCTGAAGCTGTGATTTTCCCCACAATGCTTGCCACTAATCACCAAGGAAGAAGTGAGTGAAGTTTTAACAACTGCGTGTACATGAAACTCTCCAAGAATGACCATCAGGGGAGTGAGGTGCACATGATCATCGATGTGCCAATGCAGAAAAACAATCAAGAGGCCCTCAGAATCTGGTAGTGAAACATATGAGAACTAAAATTTGTCACTATAGCAGTTATAATTAAAGTCATGAGGATTAAAGAGCTCCCTAAGAAAAGGAAAGAAAGGGAGACAGAAAGAGGCAAGACCAAATCTCAAGGAAAATCACAGGAAACAAGAGGAAGGAGTCAAAGAGGAAAGGTAAGGAGGATATAGAAAATGATAGGAGGATCCATGTATATTGTCTTAAAAGGGAAGAGGAGGGAATTCAAAGACTAGTAAATAAATGCCAAGCTCAGCACAAGAGAAGAGAGTTAAAACTATGCAGAAATAATGAGCCAAGCAATGAAACAGATAAGATAAAACAAGGTTGAGTTTAAAAGGGTATAGTCTAACTGGAAATGGATTTTTTACTGAATACTTTTCAGTTACCAGGTAGAGGCAAGCTACTGTGTGTGAAGAAAAGACCAGTAAAAAATGGAAGGTAGATGAACATGTTAGAGAAAAAAGATAACTGTAAAGTAAGTCCCTCCACAGAAGTGAAAAAGTGAGCTATGTTCCAGGAAAAATTGGAAAGATCCATCTTAGAGGATAAAAATGAATGCCACTTCCTCTAAAAAAAAAAAAAATGAGAGACAGGGTCAGGGACAGAAAGTTTTAAGATTTTTATTTCTGATCCTGAGGATTGCCAATAGATTAATATACTCTTGAACGTTAGAATGTACAACACAACAATAACATTCTGTCCCATCTCATGTGAGCATTAACTTTAAACCACAGTCAATATTACACCTTTTCTGTTATCTTTGCTCACACTTATGAAATGGCTACAAAGCAGTACCATCTCTCCAGCCATAGAGGAGACCAAGTCATGGCCAACCCATGAACCACACTTTGATTTAAGACTCCGTACTAGCTGAGATTTCAGGCCACATTTTATTTTTTTGTAACTCATCTCTTACAAATCAACCTGTTAACATGCATTAAGTCTTTGCTCCTGTCTTTGAATTATACATCAAAGTAAATGGTACCTGGCTTACAGCATTTCTCATGCTTTCAAAGTTGGCATTATTTTGTTATTTTTCAAATCAGCCTCTCTATATGTCTACATGTCATTGGTCAAATAAAATTAAATGGCTACACACACACACACACACACACACACACACACACACTAAGTACTTTCCAATCGCCCACACATCTCATAATAAGTGGCACTAGAAAGTTTGCTGAGAATATCAAATGCACTATAAAAAAAGAAGAAAAAAGCCTGCCACAGATTTTTCAAGTGAACATAAAGGCCTACCATACTGAGATTATTCTAGCAATTAGTAGTTTACAAGCAATGTAGCTAATTAGGGTATCAGTCTTCAATGAAAATGTTTCTGTAAACATCCTGCTAGCTACATGACAGCATACATACATGTTAAACTGTTAGAACACAAGTTTATCATTGTTTCAAATGAAACAAATGTCACTCCTCAAGCACACAGTATTTTGTTGGAAAGGCTTGTAATTTTTAGTTTATCCAATAACACTCTTGATATGATAACAGTTAAATGACATACACAACATCAACATAGCAATGGATGGGAAAATAATGAAACAACAGTTGGTGCCTTTAAAATCATACATAGACTATGAGTAATTCGTGGTAAAGACCAAACATGTTATCTGAGTTCTAAATGCAATATTGTTGGGCAGAATGGAGAGGACAGACCTGTTACTTACAGAAAGTTAACTAAAACTAAACTGCTATTTTCTTTTATAAATATTCAAAACAGCTGTTTCATAAGCTTTTTTCAATACAATGACCCAAAATAGATATAAGCTTTTTATTTATTTTTTTGTGGGTCTGGGTATGGAACTCAGAGCTACACTCCCTGCCCTAATTTTTATTCTTTATTTTGAAACAGGGTCTCACTGAGTTGCAGAGGGCCTCACTAAGTAGCTGAGGCTGTCCACAAACCGTGATCCTCTGGTCTCAGCCTCCCGAATGCTGAGATTACAAGCGTGCGCCACCACGCCCGGCTCCTATTTTATATTTTATTTGGAAACAGGTTCTCTTAAGCCTGGGAGGCTGCGTGATCCTCCTGTCTCCGCCTCCCAAGCGCGGGGATTACAGCGTGCGCCACCACACCCAGCTGACACAAGCTAGATTTTTTTTTTTTTAATGTGCAGCACTTTTTTTTAGCATCTACAAGATTTTGGTATCTTGCAGCTTTTGACCAGATTTAGACACAAGCTATTTTTTAAAACACTCTATTTTGGGGGGGCGTGGTGGTGCACACTTGTAATCCCCGCGCTTGGGAGGCCAAGACAGGAGGATCGCACTGGTTCGAAGCCAGCCTCAGCTGCTTAGTGAGGCTCTCAGCAACTTTGTGAGACCCTGTTTCCAAATAAAACATAAAATAGGTCTGGGAGTACAGCCCGGAGGTAGAAGGCCTCTGGGTTCCACCCTCATCGCCACCAAAAAAATATAATATAATATAATATAATATAATATAATATAATAATAATATATAAATAAATAAAGATAAAAGTAAAAATAAAAATAAAAAAACACTCTGGCCGGCACGGTGGCGCACACTTGCAATCTCAGCATTCGGGAGACTGAGACTGGATGATCACGGTTCATGGACAGCCTCAGCTACTTAGTGAGGCCCTCCACAACTCAGTGAGACCCTGTTTCAAAAATAAAAAGACTAAAAAATAGGGTAGGGGGTGTAGCTCGGAGGTGGAATGCCCCTGGGTTCCATCCCCAGACCCGTGGGGAAAGGGGGGAACACTCTACTTCCCTAGGATACAATTCTTGATATAGAACACAACTGTGTCCTTGATATAGAACACAATTCGCATTCTTTATACAAAAAAATACTGAAAAATTGAGGAGGCAATAGGAAACATTTTAAGGGTTCAACATTGGAAATTCTATAATGGCATTTGTTGTTTAAGTAGATATCCAAGTATACTGATAGGAAGATTAATTAACTTCCAAGAAACCATTTTCTAAAAATAATCGTTTCCAGAAGTAATCGTTTTCTCTGACTAATATGGATGGCAGCAAGTCTTGATTCCTAATTCCTGGTGGCAAAGAAAAAGAGGCTCTAAATCTGAGGTCTTACAAATCATAGAGATGAAAAACTATGGAAATATAGAGAGATAAATAGAAAATATACCCTGAGTACAGTACAGGAGGATAGAAAGAATAACTTCTAAAGTTCTACAGCACAGCAGAATAACTAGAATTGACAACAATTGATTATTTTGAAACACCTAATATGAGTGTGTATGTTCTCAGCACAAAGAAATCATCTATGTTTAAAGTGATGGATATGCCAATTACCCTGACCTGATCATTACACATCATATACATGTATTGAAATGATACCCTGTGCCCCATCAAGATTTACAAGTCAATTAAAAATATGTGTTAATTTTTAAAAGAAAATAGACCCTGAAAATGTGTATTATGTACATGAGGAATATGTACATTTTTAACACAAAGGCTTACTTCCCATCCAGCAGAGAGACAGTCCCCTAGTTTCTAGCCACATCACAAACCCTGCCAGAAATACTCCTGAGCCTTGCACAGTGAGAGAAGCTGTCAGCTGCTGCAGGCCCAAGCTTTACAGGCATGCAGTTGGGAGGCTGCTGCATTAGTAGACTAGAAAGCACAGCACTTCTGTTAGTATAAAATGCCATTGCTCCATATTTGGGAAGGAGAGCTATAGTTAGAGGGCTGTTGATGGATGCAAAAGCTCCTCATTAATCTTCGTATCCCTCCAACTGGCTCATGGTGGCCTTGGTGTAGGCCCACAATTAAAAATAGATGGAAAGTATTCTAGCAGTGGAAGGCTTCCAATAAATTTGCAAGTCCTCTCCCAACTGGCATACATGAACACGAAGCCTATGCTACCTGTGTCCAGTTGCTAGCTCTGATACACAAAACTGCCAAGACACTCAACTGAGACTGCTCATTCCAGTTCCAAAAAATTCACACCAGAGTTTCCAGGGAGGCGGATGGTTGATTAATGCTCTGCTCCACTTATATAGGCATCCTGGTTTGTCTGGGTTGTATACAAAAAACTCAAACCTTCATCTTTCCCTAAATACTCTAAAATTTTTCAAAACAATTAGCCCTTTAGGCATTAAAAATCTATACTTGTATTGCTTTGTGTTACTATAACTCTAAAAGTGTGTTGTTGCTAAGATAAGGAAATGTTTACATGAGAAAACTTATTTTCTGCTGTTATTATTTTCAAGAATCCATCCTTTAGGAATGAAAAGCAAGTCTCTTTACTTGTCCACCTTCCTACTAAAATAGGTAGGAATGACAGCATGGCTTCTCAGTCTCGTGCACTTCTATGAGTGCGGCATGTTGAAGAGAGTCTGGCTCACAAAATGGTTTCAATAAATATTTCATCCAGAAAGAGAGAAATACAAGTCGCTGGGAATAGATAGGACAAAATCATCCGTGCATACCCTATCAATTATGTACATACCCATTTATCTTCATTTAGGGGAGACCCATCTTCCCCCTTACTTAACACAGAAAAATGAAATAACTTTAGAATCATATTATTTTTATTGTCCTTTTTTTTTTGGTGTGTGTTCGTAGTACTGGGAATTGAACCCAAAGGCATTCTACCTCCAAGCTACACACCCAGACCAATTTTATTTCTTATTTGAAAACAGAATCTCACTAGGTTGCTGAGAACCTCTCTAAATTGCTGAGGCTGTCCTCAAACTGCGATCCTCCTGTCTCAGCCTCCCAGGTACTAGAATTACAAGTGTATGCCACCACACTTGGCTTCTTATTGTCCTTTCATATATATTTCCCCAGCCCTTTGGACGTATAATTATAATGCTATTAATGCCACATCAGACTTTTTCTTTTTTCAGTATTAGGGACGGAACCAACAGGCATTCTACCTCCGAGCTACACATTTTATTTTCAGTACTGGTGTTGGAACCCAGAGGCATTCTACCTCCAAGCTACACCCCCAGTCCTATTTTTTATTTTTTATTTTGAAACGGGGTTTCACTGAGTTGCAAAAGGATTCACTAAGTAGTAGCTGAGGTTGTTCAAGAACCACAATCCTCCTGTCTCAGTCTCCCAAATGCTAGGGTTGCAAGTGTGTTCCACCACACTAGCTTCTATTTTGTATTCTTTCTTTTGAAACAGGGTCTAAGTTGCAGATGACCTCACTAAGTGTATATCAGGCATTATTATTGCAGCCGTTACTTTCTATTTTTCCCTGTATTCTGAGTACTAAAGGTAAATTTTATATGTTTTTATATTCTCAGGGCCCAAAATAGGTTAACAGTACACTCCATAAATGTTTGCAAATGAATAGGGAAAGGCATAAGAAGTCTAAGTATGGTTTCTTTTGTAATCCTCTTCCCTCCCTTTTAATAACCCTTAGTGATATATTGACTAATCGCTTCCTTTCCACAACCCTTTCTCTCATAATATACCTATATTTTGTTTCAGATTAGAACAAACACTGAGCCAGGCTTATTTAATATTATATTAAATTTGTTCTATTCTTTTCATTTTCATAAGCACTGAATAAAACAAGAGAATGCTTTTTCTAGTTATAATTTAAATCTATCATTCGATATTTAAATTTTTTTAATAGCAAAAGGTAAAAGCAAAAACTGGGGTAACTGAGAACCCTGCCCTCTGTAGGTCTCTCATAGTACTACTAACTCACATTAAATGTAAATTCCAACCAAGTTTCCTCTACAATTTTAAATTTGACTAACAAACCTTTAATACTATTGCTACCCCTACATCTTTTTTCACGACAGCAAAAAACTAAACAGAAGCTTTTCTATTTGTTCTTAGTATTAATTCTGAAAGATAACTCTTAATACTAACCAATATCTCAAAGTAGACTTATTTTAGCCACCACAATAGACTACCACTATATGTTTTTTCTACATAATAGAAAAAAAAACATCTTTCTAGATGGAGAATTGAGAATAGCACCTCTGTTCTAAGTGTTTATACAAAATATATTAAGACAGAATATATGAATTCTCTATTACAACAATTATCTGTTCCTGTAACTTTGTGTATGCACAGTAAGTGCTATATACTGTATTAGCTCACTTTTGCAAAATTTGTTCCTCACACAAGGCAAATAAAGTATCCAAAAGCATCCCAAGTAAGTAGGTCATGTGTGCTTATAGATTTTAAGTGTTTCCTGCTTTTTAAAATTAACATTCAGAACTGGGCATGGTGGCACACATTTGTGTTCTCAGTACTTTGGAGGCTGACACAGGAGGATCACAGGTTTAAGGCTAACCTCAGCGACTTAGTGAGGTTCTCCACAATTTAGTGAGACCCTGTTTCAAGATAAAGCATAAAAATAGGGCTGGGCGTGTGGCGCAAAGGTAGGATGCCCCTGGGTTCAATACCCAGTTCTGCCGGGCGTGGTGGTGCATGCTTGTAATCCTCACGCTTAGGAGGCGGAGACAGGAAGATCGCAGGTTTGAAGCCAGCACCTGGCTTAAGAGACCCTATTTCCAAATCAAAAAAGTATAAAAAATAGGTCTGGGAGTGTAGCCCAGAAGTAGAAGGGTTTCCAGGAACCCCGGTACCACCAAAAAAAAAAAAAAAAAACCAGTTCTACAGTAAATAAATAAATAAATAAATAAATAAAATTAACATTCAAGTGTTTGTTTCAGAGATAAACACCTCAACAAATACTAATCTCTGTTTTTGATACTGAGGATTAAACCCAGGAGCATTCTACCTCTGAGCTACAAACACAGGTGTGTGTGTGTGTGTGTGTGTGTGTGTGTGTGTGTGTGTGTTGGGACCAGGGGCATCTTAGCAACACCCCCAGAACTACATTTATTTTTTGCTTAGAAACAGGATTTTTGCTAGCTTATCTCACTATGTTACTGAGGCTTTCCTCAAACCCACGATTCTGTCTCAGCCTCCCAAGTATTGGTATTACAAGCAGCCTCCCAAGTATTGGTATGTGAGGAACCATACCCTCCTGCTTTATTTTTTATTTGGAAACAGGGTCTCACTAAGTTGCTGAGGGGCTAAGTTGCTGAGGCTGACCTCAAACATGTAATACTCCTGTCTCAGACTGCCACATACTGTGATTACAGGCGCATGTGCTACCAACATCCAGCAACAAGAACCAATCTTAAAAAGTCAATTGCATTTTTACACAACACTGAAAATATAATTGATTCGAGTCAAAAAACACACTCATACATCTATGGAACTTTGGCATTTGACAAAAGTGGCATACCAAACTCTTCTTCATACATACTACCCATGAGAATATCAGTTGGAAAATACATTTTGGAAAATTTGTAATTTCTACTAAAGCTGAGCATATGTATACCTTATGACCTAAAAATTTAATTCTTAGGTGTAAACCAAGAGAAATTCCTATATTCATGCACCCAAAATAATACTTGTGAAAGCCAAAAGCCAGAAACAATTCAAATGTCCATTAGCAATAGAATGGATAAATTGCGGTCCATTTTCAATGAAAATGCATAACTATTTTTGGTGAGATCTCACAGATATATGACGTTGAGCAAAAGAAGTCAGACTAAAAAGACAGCATGCTGTATAATCTCACTTATGTAAAATTCAGAAAGAGGCTAAAGTAACCTGTAGCATTAAAAGTCAAGATAATGGTTTAGCTTTGAGGTAAATATAGTAATTGGTTGGGAGTATAAGTGCTGCTTTTAGAATTTTAGAAATGTTTATTTCTTGATCCAGATGAGGTTTATATGATCATTTTCATTATGTAAAATTTTATTTAGTTGTTCAAATTAATATATGCATTAACATTTTCTGTTTATATATTATTTTTCAATAAACCATTAAATAGCATGAATATGTGGGTAGCATAGAAGCAATGTCTAGACTGTAGGGGAGTAGTGACTATACAAAGGTAATATATAAGTAATAGAGAGAAATATTATATATAGTCCAGACATTGTAAACAAGCCTTAGCTAATTCCTATGTAACTATGTGAATAATCTATAACTATTAAAATGAATTGCCAGATGTAATACCTTGCCATTGTAAAGGTATAAGAACATAATAAACGCTAAGATCATAACTATAAATTACCAGACACTATCAGTGGACCACCCTTTCTGGCTCTCTGCTCTTCAACCCACTTTTCTTTTTGCCACCTCCCATGATACTATCCAGGTTCCACTTCCGAAAAGCAAAGCTCGTTAGATTACAAAATGTCCACATTATTTTTCAATTCAAGTATATAACTAAGGCCACTGAAGACAATAAAGCAGAATAAAACAATGCTGTGGTAAGGCTAAGTAAATTACATCATGTTTTTATTAGAAGAAATTTTCTAAATGACTCAAAATTCTTGTTGAAAATAAGTCAATAATTACATAAAGCAAACCATCCTCTACTTCCAATATCATTTCACTTTTCTGATTGCTTTAAACTTGTTAAACTCATTAGTCTTTCACATCATAGCAGTGGACAAAGCCCTTTAGAAAAATAAGGCAGAAAAGTATTTAAAATATGCTTTCTGTATCATACAGAGTTGATTGGGTCAGAATCCATTCTCTTGAAAATTCAGCTCCACCATTAGGCTAAAATTCCTTCCAAGTTCTAGGGGACAATGCTCTCACTGTCATCTCGGCTACCCATAGGCTAAGCCCTGGCCACTCCTCACATTCCAGAACCATGTGCCATTTCATGGCTTTTCTCCCACACAGAAGTGGCAGTAGTTCAATTTGGCAGTTTGTCAAAATAATTTGAGTGTAAAGCACTTGGTGATCTTTAACCAAATGTACCTACTGTGTATGAAGCATATGGCATGCATGTGTATTTCATACATCATAACAGAACATGATGAAAATTTACTGCATACTCCTAGAGTCCAGACATCTGATAATTTTTATTTAAAGTACTTTACTTCTATAGGGGCTGAAAAGGCTGACTTTAAAAACAAAAGCAAATACCTTCTCATGACAAGTATTGTTCCCTAAGAAATGACCAACTTATGTGTCAGACAGTATATAAACGTTATCAAATAGATCACATTTTCAAAAAGAAACATTATCAGAATAAGGCTTGCATTCTTAGTAAATAAATCACAACTATAAGATGTAATTTTTCATAAGAATAAGATAAAAACATTATGATATTTTATAATATAAAGTAGTAAATGATGCTTTTTTATTTGACCAATAAGTAACAAATATCTGTTATATGGCAGGTAGTGTCAATCAAATAATACCTGGTACCTGGTACCCTCAAGGAATTAAGAGTCTAGGTTTACTAAACAAGCAACTATAATAAACAGATTTGCCATGGGAAGCCCCACCAGTGGTCAGTCCTGTGAAAGGATGCTCAGGGTCCAGAAGGATGTAGAAGAGGCACATCTAAATCAGCACTTGGGGTCAAGAAGAACTTCCCACAAAAGATGACCTGAGCTTGTCTTTGCTATGTGAACAAAATCTGCCTGAAAGAGAAGAAAAACTCAAGTGAAGGGAGTAACTGGTAACAGAGGAATGGAAGCTGAAAGCAACACAGACCACTGAAGATCATGTTATTTAACGTTTACTTTGACAGGGGTATCAGGAAATGAGATGAAAGAAAATAGTAGAAGCCCAATCATGAAATGCTTAGGAAGCTAGGCTTAAGAGTTAACACTATCCAGAAAGATAGTTTCCCTAGTCTTCCAATGGCCATTAAAGGGAATTTTAAACAGGAAAAAATGAGTGTATTTTCAATTTTATTTTTTAATACAAATTTTTTATTGAAAATAAATGGTATACATTTAAACTATACTTGGTGCCCCCTACCCCCCGCCCCCATTTTCCCTTCCACCCTCCTACCAATGATTGTCCAGGGTAACCATGCCATATTCATACTTTTACACATATTCAGATGTAGACCCTCATTAATCAAGATCAGCCCTCCTCCTCTCCTATCTTTCCATTCAAACTTTGCTGATATTTCCCCTCCATTATCTGGCGTCCTGCTGGTATCCTCTATGTTCCCTAGTTTGGACATATTAGAGGAAACATATGTACCTTCTCCTTCTGTGCTTGGCTGATCTAACTTAACATAATGCTCTCCAGGACTTTCCATCTTCTTGAAAATGATATGATTTTGTTCTTCTTTATAGCTGAATAGAATTCCATTGTGTGTATTTCACATAATTTTGCAATCCATTCATCTGTTGATGGAGACCTGGGTTGTTTCCATATTTTGGCTATTACGAATTGTGCTGCTATGAACATAGGTATGCATATGTTGCTGTAGTTCTCTGATTTTAACCCCTTTGGAAAAAATACCCAGGAGTGATAGAGCTGGATCATATGGTGGATCTATTCCCAGTTTTCTTAGGAATCTCCACACAGATCTCCATAGTGGCTGAACTAGTTTGCACTCCCACCAACAGTGTAACAGAGTTCCTCTTTCCCCACATCCTTGCCAGCATTTGTTGTTATTTGATTTCTTTATGCTTGCCACTCTGACTGGGGTTAGATGTAATCTCAGTGTAGTTTTGATTTGCATCTCCCTGATGGCCAGTGATGAAGAACATCTTTTGATGTGTCTATTGGCCCTTTGTATCTCTTCTTTTGTAAAGTGTCTATTCAGTTCAATTGCCCATTTCTTGATTGGGTTGTTTGTTTTGCTAGTGTAGATTCTTTTGAGCTCTTTGTATATTCTGGATATTAGACCCCTATCAGAGTGGTGGCTGGTAAAGATCTTTTCCCATTTTGTAGGATTCCTCTTTAGGTTATTGATGGTTTCCTTTGATGAGAAGAAACTTTTTAGTTTGATGCTATCCCACTTGTTAATTCTTGCTTTAATTTCCTGAGCTTTGGAGGTTTTGTTGAGAAAGTTACTCCCTGTGCCAATACGTTATAGTGTTGAGCCTATGCTCTCCTCTAATAACTTCACAGTCTCAGTTCTAATTTCTAAGCCTTTGATCCATCTCGAGTTGATTCCTGTGAAGGGTGAAATGTAGGGATTTAGTTCCATCTTTCTACAAATGGATAGACAGTTCTCCCAGCACCATTTGTTGAAAAGGCTATCTTTTCTCCAGCGTATGAGTTTGGCCCCTTTGTCAAAGATTAATTGACTAAAGATGTGTGGATTTGTTTCTGTATCTTCTATTCTAATCCACTGGTCAGTATACCTGTTATTGTGCCAGTACCATGCTGTTTTTACTACTATTGCTCTATAGTATGATTTGAAGTCTGGGATTGTGATGCCTCCTGCATGTCTCTTATTGCTGAGAATTGCTTTGGCTATTCTGGGTCTTTTCTTTCTCCATATAAAGTTCATGATTGATTTTTTTTCTAGGTCTATGAAGAATTTCACTGGTATTTTAATGGGAATTGCATTGAATCTATAGATCACTTTTGGCAAAATGGCCATTTTGATGATATTTATTCTGCCTATCCATGAGCATGGGAGATCTTTCCATCTTCCAAGATCTTCAATTTCTTTCTTTAATGTTTTATAGTTTTCTTTGTAGAGGTCTTTTACATCTTGGGTTAGATTTATTCCTAGGTATTTTATTGGTTATAGTGAATGGAATTGATTGTTTCATTTCTTTCATTGTAGATTCATTGTTGGTGTAAAGGAAAGCCACTGATTTCTTTACATTGATTTTGTATCCTGCAACTTTGCTGAATTTGTCAATCAGCTCCAGAAGTCTTTTGCTTGAGTTCTTTGGGTCTTCCAGATAAAAGATCATGTCATCTGCAAATAAGGATAATTTTAATTCCTCTCTTCCTATGTGAATTCCTTTGATTTCCTTCTCTTGTCTTATAGCTACGACAAGGGTCTCAAGGACTATATTGAAAAGGAGTGGTGGTAGTGGGCATCCTTGTCTTGTTCCTGATTTTAGAGAAAATTCTTGCAGTTTTTCCCCATTTAATATAATGTTGGCTTTGGGTTTACAGTATATTGCCTTAATGATGTTGAAGTACATTCTTTCTATCGCAATTTCTTGCAGTGTTTTTAACATAAATGGGTGATGGATTTTGTCAAATGCTTTTTCAGCATCTATTGCTATGATGATGTGGTTTTTGTTCTTGATTCTATTTATGTGGCGAATAACATGTATTGATTTGCGTATATTGAACCAGCCTTGTTTTTCTGGGATAAAACCAACTTGGTCATGATATTTTATTCTCTTGATATAGTTTTGAATGTGTATGGCTAGTATTTTGTTTAGAGTTTTTGCATCTATGTTCATTAAGGATATTGGTCTGTAGTTTTCCTTTCTTGAGGTATCTTTATTTGGTTTGGGGATTAATTAAATGGCCTCATAGAAATAATTTGGGAGAGTTCCATCTCTTTCAATTTCCCAGAACAAGTTATGAAATATTGGTATTAGTTGTTCACTGAAGGTTTTGTAGAATTCAGGTGGAAACCCATCTGGGCCTGGGCTTTTCTTTGGTGGAATAATTTTTATTGCCATTTCTATTTCTTTTTTTGCTATTGGTTGGTTTAGATTTGCTATGTCCTCTTTGTTGAGTTTAGATAGGTTAACTGTGCTTAGAAATCTATCAATTTCTTCCATGTTTTCTAGTCTAATGGAGTAGTTTCTGATAATCTTTTGAATTTCTTCATTATCTGTGGTGATATCTCCTTTTTCATTTCTAATTTTGATAATTTGAGTTGATTCTCTTTTTCTTTTGGTTAAGTTGGCCAGGGGTTTATAAATTCTATTAATCTTTTCAAAGAACCAACTTTTTGTTTTATTTATTCTTTGTTTTTTTGTTCTCTATTTCATTTATTTCTGCTCTAATTTTAATGGTTTCTTGCCTTCTGCTGGCTTTGGGAATAGACTGTTGCAGTCTTTCTAGGTCCTTGAGTTGTGTTATTAGGTTCTTTTCTTGATGATTCCCTGTCTTTCTTATGTGGGCATTCAATGCAATAAACTTTCCTCTTAATACTGCCTTCATAGTGCCCCATTGATTTTGGTAGGTTGTGTCCCTGTTTTAATTTGTTTCCATGAATTTCTTTATTTCTTCCCTAATTTCCACTCTCACCCATTCATCATTCAGTAATGTATCATTCAATCACCACGTATTTGAATAATTTCTTTTGAGTTTCCTGTTGTTGATTTCTACTTTTATTCCATTATTGTCTGAAAAGATGCAAGGAATTATATTACATCTTTTGAATTTGCTGGTGCTTTCTTTGTGTCCCAGGATGTGGTCTATTTTGGAGAAGGTTCCATGGGCTGCTGAGAAGAATGTGTATTCTGTAGTTCCAGGATGAAATATTCTGTAAATGTCTATTAGGCCCATTTGGTTTATGGTTTTCTTTAGTTCTAAGGAGGCTTTACCATCTTTTGCCTTGAAGAACAATCCAGTAGTGTGAGAGGCATATTAAAGTCTCCCAGAATTATTGTATTTGGGTCTATTTGGGATCTGATGTCCAGAAGGGTTTATTTTACAAATGTGGTTGCACCCTCATTTGGGGCATAAATATTTACTATCATTATATCATCTTGGTGTATTGTTCCTTTTAATAAAAGGAAGTACCCTGATTTGTCTCTTTTGATGTGTTTTAGTTTAAAGTCTGTTTTGTTGGATATCAAGGTTGCTATCCCTGCTCTTTTTTGGTCTCCAATAGCATGGTATATCTTTCTCAATCCTTTCTCTTTCAATCTGTGAATGTCTTTGGCTGTAAGGTGAGTTTCTTGCAAACAGCATATATTTGGATTCTGTTTTTTAATCCACATTGCCAGTCTGTGTCTTTTGATTGGTGAGTTAAGTCCTTTGACGTTAAGAGATATTATTGAAATATGATTTTTGTTTTCTGTCATTTTGTGTTCTGTCTTCTATTGGGTGGTTTGGTCTTTCTTCTTTACTTAAATGGCCCACTTATTAACTTCCTCTCTTCTCTGGTTCTGAAGTCTGCTTCTTTTTTCTTCTTTATGGTTTATTTCTTTAAGAATTTTCTCTAGTGCTGGCTTTGAATTCATAAATATTTGAGATTCTGTTTATCTTGAAACACTTTTGTTTCTCTATTAATTTTGAATAGTAGTTTTGCTAGATAAAGTCATTTTGTTTTTTTTTAATTTTATTTTATTGGTGCACTGTATTCATACATCATAGTGGGATACAAACTTTTGTAGACATACATGCACACATTGCCCAGTCAGCCCCCACCCGATCCCCACCCCGTTCTCTCCCCATCCCTCCTTCCCATGCTTGGCTTAGTGGTTGACATCTAGTATTATAGCAATTTATCCAAAATTAAAAATGATAATCTCACATAACAGTTTCATTTGTCTGATACCAAGCGTTTGATGATTTAAAGATAACATTTCAATATTTCTTTTTGCTTTCTTTCTTACTAGAGCATATTTTTTTCTGTTTTTTTAGGTGAAACTATCATATATTTATATATTATTTTTCAGAAAAAAATCTATCCTAATATGGAATATGAATTCTAGATACCCAAAACGATCTTGAAAAAGAACAAAGCTAGCAGATATATATTTTCTGATTTCAAACCATATAAAACTACAATAATTGAAACAGTGTAGTACTGTTCTAAAGGCAGATATATAGACCATTGGAGTTAAATACAAGCCTAGAGCTAAATTCTTCCCTATATTGTCAAGTTATTTTTGACAAGGTTTTCTCGAACATTTGGTGGTGGAAATAATAATCTTTTAACTAAATATTGTTGAAAAATAATAATTACATGGAAAAGAATAAAATTGGACCTTTACCTAATCCCACATACAAGTATTAACTCAAAATAAATAAAAGACCTAAATATAAATCTTAAGACTATAAACTTTTAGGAGAAAATCTGGGTCATAAAACCTCACAACATTGAAATTGGCAGTGATTTCTCGGATATGATTTCAATGGCACAGACAACAGAAGAATATACAAACTCCCTAAAAAATAAAAGAAAATATTGTATATCCAAAGACAAGGTAAAAAGGGTTAAAAGTTACTGATAGAATGAGATAAAATATTTCCAAATGCTATATCTGAAGGTATATTAATATCCCAACTAGAAATCCTAAAAATTAGCAACAATAAAAGCAAACAATACAATTTAGAGATAGGTAAAAGACTAACATAAATAATGAATATCCACAGATAACCAATCTTAGTTGTCTGTTGGATGGAAACTCTTGTTTCTCTGGTTCTGGTGTGTGTTACCTATTTCTTCTTTGTAGTTAATCTCTTTGAGTATTTTCTCTAGCGCTGGTTTTGAAGACATAAATTCCTTCAGTTTCTGTTTGTCATGGAAGCTTCTTATTTCTCCATCTAATTTGATAGAAAGTTTTGCTGGGTAGGAAATTTTTGGCTGGAAGTTGTTTTCTTTCAGAGTTTGGAATATGTTACTCCAAGCCCTTCTGGCTCTCATGACTTGTTTTGGGAAGTCTGGAGTGATTCTAATTGGTTTGCCTCTGAATGTCACTTGGCCCTTTGTTTTTGTTGCCTTTAAGATTCTCTGCTTGGCTTCCACATTGGTCATTTTGACAATTATATGGCGTGGGGATCCTCTTCTCGGATCCTGTCTAAAGGGAGTTCTATAAGTTTCCTGGACCTGTGTATCGACCTCTTGCTCTATATTTGGAAAATTTTCTGCTATTACTTCCTTGAAGAGATTGTTGATCCCTTTGGTATCACTTTCTTTTCCCTCCTCTATTCCAATTATTCTTAGGTTAGCTCTCTTAAGATGGGCCCATATTTCTTCAATGTCAGATTCCTGCTGTTGGATATCTTTTTCTAGATTAGAAACTATGCATTCATTTTTGGATTGCTCATCTTCTAAGAGCGAGATTCTGTTCTCCATGTGGTCTAATCGGTTGTTTGTGCTTTGAATTGAGGCCTTTACTTCATTCATTGCATCCTTTATCTCTTTTTGGTTCTCTCTGAGTTCTTTTCGAAGCACCTCTATTATTTCTACAGTTATTTTTCTGATTTGATCTTCTAGAAATCTCTGATTTTCTGTTTTATCAGGTTCTGATGTTGTGGGGTTGTGGGCATTTATTGCTCCAGTGTTATTCCTCTTTCCCATGATTTCGGAGGTTTGTGCCTTCTCTGGGTTCTTCCCTTGGGTCACTATGACTTCACTTAAGGTGCTCTGGATCTCGAGTCTGTATTATCTCAGACCCCACTACTCCTTTACTGGGTTGTATCACAGAGTCTCCGACCCAGGGAGTCGATAGAGGCTGCTTTAAACTATGGGGGGTGCCAGGTTGCACGTTCTCCTATGGTGTGATATCTCTGCCACCACCACTCCCTCACTGGGTCAAGTCCCAGGAGGCAAAATACTGCGATTTCTCCTCTGTGGCCCGCAATTTGACTCACTGTTCTTGAGTACGCAGATGTAGCTGTACTGGACTCGGTGAATTCACTGCTGCTGCCGCCGCCGGTGGCAATATGGCGCCTCTGCCACGCCCTCGGCCATGAGGCTGGCGTATTTTTTCTTCTCTGGTTTTGATTTCCACTCTGAATCCCTGCAGCATGTGCTGAGCTCAGCCACTGGGAGCTTTAAATGCTGTCTGCGCCGAAAGATCCCGCCTGGCTGTTCCGCAGCGGCTCACCTCGGCTTACTGTAGCCGTCCGTTGAGTTCGCCGCTGCCGCCAGCAGTATGGCGCTGCTGCCGCGTCCTCGGGCGCGTGTGTCTCCTCTGTGGCCCTGAGCTCTGTTCTCAGTCCGCTTTCTCTCTGGAGCCTGGTGGTTTTTTTTGTTTTTCTGGTGATGGTGTTTTCTGGCTATGAAAGGTGCTCTTTTTGTGGTAATGGAGATTGGTTGTTAGCGGGACTCTTAAGCCCCGCTTTTCTCGGTCGCCATCTTCCCGGAAGTCTCGGATAAAGTCATTTTGTTTGGAAGTTATTTTCTTCCAGGGTCTGAATCACGTCGTACCATTCTCTCCTAGCATTCATAACCTGAGATGTATAGTCTGGGGTGATTCTTATTGTTTTGCCTCTATATGTCACCTGTCCTTTTGTTCTCGTTGCTTTTAAGATTCCTTCCTTGGCCTATATGTTGGTCATCTTGGTAATTATGTGGCATGGGGAGGTCCTTCTTGAGTCCTGTCTTAATGGTGTTTTGTATGTCTCCTGGACATGAAGATCCAAATCTCTTTCCATGTTTGGAAAATTCTCTGAAATTATTTCTTTGAAGAGATTACGGATGCCCTTGGTCTGTACCTCTATCCCTTCTTCAATGTCTATTATCCGTAAGTTAGGGCGCTTCATATTATCCCATATTTGCTGGATGTTTAGGTTTTGTTGCTGCAAAGATTTCTGTATATCGCTGACCATGTTTTCAGTTTGGTATGTACTGTCTTCTAACAGTGATATTCTGTTTTCCATTTCATCTAACCTTCTAGAATTTCTTTCTATTGCTGTCTTCATTTCACTTATTGCCTCTTTCATTTCATTCCAGACCTCTTTCTGATTCTTTCTTAGTGTTTTTAACTCATCTTTCATCTCCTCTTACTTGTTCTAAATCCTTTCATCATATCTCCTCTTACTTGTTCTAAATCCTTTCATCATATTGTAGATCAAGATTCGGAACTCCCCTTCTTGCATTTCTTGTAGGTCAGTATTCGTGACTTCTGTCATTTCTCCACTACTCCTGGTTCTCATATTTTCAAAGTTCTCAGGCCTGTTCTTATGATGTCTTCCCATTGATTGTGGGTATTATGTATATTCCAGTCTTAGTAGTAGGGATTTAGAAGAGTCAACAGGTAAGCAATAGTTTTTTGAGTGGTGAGGATTGGGTGATGGTGGAGTAGCTAGATGGTTTTTTTTGAGTGGTGAGGATTGGGTGATGGGTGCAGGAGTCAGGTAAGGTAGAGAATGTAATTAGGTTGTGGAGGAATTTAAGTATAATGGGGTTGAATCAGGTTGAGAATGGGAGAAGGTTAGATAGTAGGACTCTTGTATTTATTAGAATATTTAAGTATGGAGATGTGAGAAACTTTGTGTGTTGAAGAGAGATACAGTTAGGTGACAAGGGGAAAGATTTGAAGGAAGCTAGTTGATAGTCTAAATTGTAGACTTTTGTAGAGAGAGTGGGGGGAAGGAGCACACACAGATGGATAAAAGTAAAAAAATAACGTAGAAAGACTATTATACATCAAATATAAACAGCAACATCGACAAAACAAAAATGGACCACCAGAAGAAAACAAGAAGGGTTAAGAGAATAAATGGGATAAACATAAGGTAAAATAAAACAACCTAACAACCATATGATATGAAGTGAAAGAACCAAACAAACAAGAAACCCAAATAAAAGTAAAATAAGAAGAAAATAAAAGGAATAACCCCCCCAAAAAAACTGAAAAACCAAAAAAATACCCAGAAACAAAAAAAAAAAACAGAATAAGACAAAAATTGGCAAAAAAAAGAAGACAGTGAAAAGAAAGAAAAGGAAACAGTCCTGCTATTTTAATAACATATGGTGTATAGGCCAATGTCTTGTATTTACTTGGAGCAACCCCTTGTGGCCCTGTGCAAGCATCATGCCTTAAGCACCCTTGCTGTGTCAATGGGGTTGAAGGTGTTTCCCTGTGCGGACACTGGCACCCTCAGTTGTTGCAGTGTCTAGTGACATTCACTGCGTGCCCACTGGCTCCCGTGGCTCATCTCAGCTCATGCTGGTACATGGCAGCCCAGTTAGGGGGTTTGAAGGGCTGGCAGCTCTTCCACATCTGATTCTCCGGGGGTTTGGCAGGTCTCCCAGTGTCTCTGTGGGTGCCTCTTCTGGTACACCAACAGTGCCATTCAGGGGTTCGGGTAATCTCGAAGCTTAGGCTGTTACAGCTCTATGATCACTTTCAGACTCTTAGACAGTTCACAGGGCTGCCAGTGTTGCCGTTCCCCAAAATACTTTTTGGGCCGGCAGCTCGATAAGGCACCTTTTGTGTGTGTTGCGGTGACTCTCACAGGTCAAAATGACTGGATTTCTTCCACAGTAGTCCCAGAGACTGTTTTGGGACATAAATTGGGCTGGGCTGCACCCTCTCGTGACTGGGCCTCGGATCATCCTGATGGGACTGCACGCAGGCTTGGGCTGGGACAAGTGGCTGAGACAGCGTTTGGACCCGAGCTGGGTTGGGGCAAGTGCCGGAGGCAGCAGTGGCCCAGGTGGTGCCGGGCAGAGCAGAGCCCCAGCCTCCTCTGGCCCTAGGGCGGCTTATCGACAGCGGGCAGCCTGGCATGGCAGTGGCTCGGCTCCCTAGCACCCTGGGTCCCCAAAAGACTTTTCCTCTTGGGTTATGTTGCCACGTTGGTGTAAGTTAGGTCCAGGTACTGTGATTTAGGCCTACAGCCCACCTGTGGCTGTAGCAGATCCGATACTCGGCCTTTTTTTCTCCTCCCCCTCCCCCATAGTTCAGGGTTCCTGGATTTCTTCCGCCGAAGTTCCTGCATCTGTTTTGGTTTCTGAGATATATTTATTTTGTTGGTTAAGACACTGTGTTCTTGGTAGTTGAACTTTATTTATTTCAACTACTGAGAAGTGCTGTGTCCCACAATCGCCATTTTTTCACTCTGTATTTTTATTTTTAAAAAATCTATTTGACTTAGCCAGATGTGGTGGTACACACTTGTAATCCCAGCACTTGGGAGGCTGAGACAGGAGGATCACGGTTTGCAACCAGCCTCAGCAACTTAGTGAGGCCCTCTGCAACTTAGTGAGACACTGTTTCAAAATAAATAATAAAAAATCAGACTAAGAGTATATCTCAGAAGTAAAATGCCCCTGGGTTATATCCCTACTACCACACCAAAAAAAAAAAAAAATCTATTTGACCTTGAGCCAAAGCTAATGCAGTAGTTCTGAATTTAAGAAGCAATGGTAGGGATAAAGAAAGAGGAACAGAGCTAGGAGACACAAGGCAGTAACATTTGTGGGACTCAGAATAATTGAATGAGAAAGTGAAATAAAAAAAGAATCTAAACTGAGTTGGTGACTAATATAATGATAAAGATCACAGGAGAAAGAGTAAGACTTAGAGCAGTAAGAATCAGGGAGGAATAACAAATTTGTTTCAAATTAACTTATTATGTTTTCTATACATTGTCTAAAGACTTTCCATAAAATATAGATCATATATAAGGAATAAAACAAGTACACTCTATGAAAAATAGTATGGAGGCTCCTAAAGAAATTAAAAATAAAACTACCACATGACTTGTATTCATTGCAGCAATAGTCATAATAACCAAGATATGAAAGCAACCTCCTGAGAGTGTCAATAGATGAGGAAAGCAATGAGAATATGAGTATAATAGAATATTATTCAGTCTTAATTTCTGCCATTTGCCTCAACAAATATTACACTAAGTGAAATAAGCCAGATACAGAAAGAAAGAGACTGTATGACTTCTCTAAATGTAAAATCTTAAAAAAAAAAAAAAAAAAAGAAGACTTCCGGGAAGATGGCGACCGAGAAAAGCAGGGCTTAAGAGCCCCGCTAACAACAAACCTCCATTACCACAAAATCAGCGCCTTTCATAGCCAGAAAACACCATCACCAGTGAAACAAAAAATCACCAGGCTCCAGAGAGAAAGCGGACTGAGAACAGAGCCACAGAGGAGATAACCGGCCTATCGCCCGAGGACGCAGCAGACGCGGCGGCAGCAGCGCCATACTGCCGGCGAATTCACAGGACGGCTACAGCAAGCTGAGGTGAGCCACTGCGGAACAGCCAGGCGGGATTTCTCCGCACAGAGAGCATCTAAAGCTCCCAGTGGCCGAGCTCAGCACACGCTGCAGGGATTCAGAGTGGAAACCAAAACCAAGAAGAAAAAACCAGCCCCACAGCCGAGGGCGTAGCAGCGGCGCCATATTGCCACCGGCGGCAGCAGCACCGAATCCAGCGAGGCCAGTACAGCTACATCTGCGTACTCAAGAACAGTGAGTCAAATTGCGGGCCACAGAGGAGAAATCCCAGTACTGTACTCCCTGGGACTTGACCCAGTGGGGGAGGGGCGGTGGCAGAGATATCACACCATAGGAGAACGTGCAACCTGGCACCCCCCACAGTCTAAAGCAGACTCTATCGACTCTCTGGGTCGGAGACTCTGTGATACAACCCAGTAAAGGAGTAGTGGGGTCTGAGATAATACAAACTCGAGATCCAGAGCACCTTAAGGGAAGTCATAGTGACCCAAGGGAAGAACCCAGAGAAGGCACAAACATCCGAAATCATGGGAAAGAGGAATAATACTGGAGCAATAAATGCCCACAACCCCACAACATCAGAACCCGATAAAACTGAAAATCAGAGATTTCTAGAAGATCAAATCAGGAAAATAACTGTAGAAATAATAGAGGTGCTTCGAAAAGAACTCAGAGAGAGCCAAAAAGAGATAAAGGATGCAATGAATGAAGTAAAGGCCTCAATTCAAAGCACAAACAACCGATTAGAACACATGGAGAACAGAATCTCGCTCTTAGAAGATGAGCAATCCAAAAATGAACGCATAGTTTCTAATCTAGAAAAAAATATCCGACAGCAGGAATCTGATATTGAAGAAATATGGGCCCATTTTAAGAGAACTAACCTAAGAATAATTGGAATAGAGGAGGGAAAAGAAAGTGAAACCAAAGGGATCAACAATCTCTTCAAGGAAGTAATAGCAGAAAATTTTCCAGACATAGAGCAAGAGGTCGATACACAGGTCCAGGAAACTTATAGAACTCCCTTTAGACAGGATCGTAGAAGAGGATCCCCACGCCACATAATTGTCAAAATGACCAATGTGGAAGCCAAGCAGAGAATCTTAAAGGCAACAAAAGCAAAGGGCCAAGTGACATTCAGAGACAAACCAATTAGAATCACTCCAGACTTCCCAAACCAAGTTATGAGAGCCAGAAGGGCTTGGAGTAACATATTCCAAACTCTGAAAGAAAACAACTTCCAGCCAAAAATTTCCTACCCAGCAAAACTTTCTATCAAATTAGAAGGAGAAATAAGAAGCTTCCATGACAAACAGAAGCTGAAGGAATTTATGTCTTCAAAACCAGCACTAGAGAAAATACTCAAAGAAGAAATAGGTAACACACTCCAGAACTAGAGAAACAAGATTTTCTATCCAACAAACAACTAAGATTGGTTATCTGTGGAGATTCATTATTTATGTTAGTCTTTTACCTATCTCTAAAGGGTATTGTTTGCCTTTATTGTTGTTAATTTCTAGGATTCCTAGTTGGAATATTAATACACCTTCAGATATAGCATTTGGAAATATTTTATCCCATTCTATTAGTAACTGTTAACTCTGTTTACATTGTCTTTGGATATACAATTTTTTTTAGGGAGTTTGTATACTCCTCTGTTGCCTGTGCCTTTGAAATCACAACCAAGAAATCACTGCCAATTTCAATGTTGTGAGGTTTAGTGACCCAGATTTTCTCCTAAAAGTTTATAGTCTTAAGATTTATATTTAGGTCTATTATCTATTTTGAGTTAATATTTGTATATGGGATTAGGTAAGGGTCCAGTTTTATTCTTTTCCATGTAGTTATTATTTTTTAACAATATTTAGTTAAAAGATTAATATTTCCACCACCAAATGTTCGTGGAAACCTTGTCAAAAATAACTTGACAATATAGGGAAGAATTTAGCTCCAGGCTTTTATTTAACTCCAATGGTTTATAGATCTGCCTTTAGAATAGTACTACACTGTTTCAATTATTGTAGCTTTATATGGTTTGAAATCAGAAAATATATGTCTTCTAGCTTTGTTCTTTTTCAAGATCGTTTTGGGTACCTAGAGTCCATATTCCATATTAGGATAGATTTTTTTCTGAAAAATAAATATATAAATATATGATAGTTTCACCTAAAAAATAGAAAAAAAATATTCTCTGGTAAGAAAGCAAGCAAAAAGAAATATTGAAATGTTATCTTTAAGTCATCAAAAGCTTGGTATCAGACAAATGAAACTGTTATGTGAGATTATCATTTTTAATTTTAGATAAATTGCCATAATACTAGATGTCAACTACTAAGCCAAGCATGGGAGGGAGGGATAGGGAGAGAATGGGGTGGGGATTGGGTGGGGGCTGACTGGGAAAAGTGTGCATGTATGTCTACAAAAGTATGTATCCTACTATGATGTATGAATACAGTGCACCAATAAAAATAAATTTTAAAAAAATTATATTAATGGATATATACAAAGGAAATAAAATCAGTATGTTGAAGAGAAAAAAAAAGAAAAGGAAAAAAAGACAAATTGTATACTTGTATAAGAGAGGAAAAAAAAGTAATTACTAGGGGATGATGGAAGAAAATGGGGAGACATAGGCCAAAATATGCAAAGTAACAGATATGTAAAATAAATCTAGAGAAGAGAGCTAATGGGTACCATCAAGAATATTATATTCAAGTATTTCTCTAAATAAGTAGATTTTAGCTGTTCTTGCCACAAATAAAGAAGGGTGATGATGTGAGACAATAGATAGTAATCTATTACCTAACTAATACTAATATATACTAATTTGTTTTACTAGAGTTACCATGTTTCTATCTATATAAATCTCATAACATCATGTTGTATACCTTAAATATAAACAATGTTTTATCTTTAAAAAAAAATAGGCCAGGTGTGGTGGTATGTGCCTGTAATCTAGCATTTGGGAGGCTAAGATAGAGGATTGCAGATTCAAGGACAGCCCCAGTAACATAATAAACTCTATGCAACCTAGCAAGACCCTATTTCAAAAAGAAACAGTGGAGGTGAAGCTTAGAGGTAGAATGCCCCTGGGATCAATCCCCATTACCATTAAAAAAAAGAAAAAAAAGAAAAGTATATAATAACCTCCTGTATCCTACATTTGACCTAAAGTTTATTGTGGTTAGTATATTCAATTTAATTATTTAATTAGAAAAGACTGATTTTCTTAAAGTTATGTTGGGCCTTGCAGGAGGGAAATATTTGGACATCTCAAGCCTCTTTTATGAAGCTGAATAGGGAAATTCAATTTTGTTTCCTCACATGGCAGGAAGCTAATGTACACAAAATCATTTCATTGACCAAAGAACACTGAACAGTTATCTTAAAAATATACTGTGGTAGAGACATACATTCATTAGAAAATTATTGTATTATCATAAGAAAACTTATCCAAAGGTAAGATATATGATTTTATTATGTAATGTTAACAAGACAGCAATATGAATTATATATTCTGTATGCAAAGCAAGTAAGTCTAACCTCCAGAAAGTAAAAAAAAAAAAAATATGTACTTCTGACATTCTATCTCCCAACTGTCTACGAGTAACCTTATAATTTATTTAAGTACAGGCAAATATGTCTTCAGCTTCATTAGTCTTCTTTTTGTTTATTTTGGATAAGTTATTGCATGGTTGGGGGAGAAAATTGTCTGCAGGGACTGAACAACTGAAGAGAAGAGCCAGGCCTGGGACTCTGAGCCTTGTAGCTGTCTAATGAGCCGCTCTGCCTCCCACAGCTAGCTCTTCACAGCTCTGTAGAAGACTAATAAACTCAAACCAGCAAAAGCAAAACACTCACAAATCTAAGTCAGAAGCTAACACCCTAAGGATATTCCATTTGCTCCTGACCAGGATTGGAATACTTACTTTCTTTGCGCACTTCCTCGAGAGCAGCAGAAAGCTCTTCCTTCAAAACTGTGGCTTCCTGGGCGATCTTCTCTCCCTTGTCTAATAAATTCCTAGTTGCTTCCTCCACAGAAGCTAGAAGGACTCGGGCTCTTTTGGAACGTCCTTTCTTCCTATTAGAAGGATTCTGGGGACAGTTTACAAGTGTGGTAACCTAAAATTTAAAAAACACAGATAACCCATTAGACAGTTTGTGAAGGGAACATCAGCTTGAAACATTATAGCCCAGAAGAAAAGGGAAGTGTTTCAGAGTAAAAATGATTTATTCCTAGTACTGTTTGTATAGTCCCAGAAGTCAGGCACCAAGCGCAGCATAATCAGCCACCACAGAGTTCCTAAAGAAATACAGTAAGGGAGGGAGAGCCATAGATACTGAATCTCTTCAAGATTTACCACTGGAAGAATGCTGTAAATGTTGTTTTAGAGAAACTGCACAGGAAAAATATAGATGCTAGATAAAGCACTCAAAAATGGGGAAAGTGGTAAATTATGTCTCAAAATAATCAAATTATAAAATAAAATTTACATCACTTTGTAGCCAGCAATCTATATTAAGAGAGAGGCAAAAAATAGTAATTGAGTTGGTAATAGTTTGGTAATTTAGGTTGAGAATAGAGATTATTAATGTTGGGTGAAGGAAGACTCTAATACATATAAAGCAGTGGTTACCTCAGGGGAACAAAGCCCAAATCCTCATTTTAATCTATTTTCTTGCCCTTTGTAACCTGTCCAGTCTGTCTCCTACCACCTCAATGGGCAGCTCCAACAGGTCCTTCGCCAAGTCCCCTGTCCAGAGGCATTTCCTGACCACCTTATCATGCTCCGGCACTTCACGCCACTTTATATTTCCTCAAAACACTTGCAGAGCCTGACATCTTGTTTGTTGTGCTGCCAAAACCAAAATATAAACTCACGAAAGCACCAAGTACAAAAAAATGCACAAAGTAGGTGTTCAATAAAACTATGGGAAATGCACATAATGGAATTCTACTCAGCAATAAAGAAGAACAAAATCATGTCATTCACAAGAAGATGGAAAGACCTGGAGAACATTATGTTAAGTGAGATTAGCCAAGCACAGAAAGAGAAGGGGACTCTAATATGCTTTCTCTAATATGCTCAAACTAGGGAGTACTAGGGATACCAGAGGTACTCCAGATAATGGAGGAGAAACCTCAGCAAAGCCAGAAAGAAAGGGGAGGGGAGGAAGAAGGCTGAGGTTAATTAGTGGAAAAGCTACATCGAATATGTGTACACATGTGAGTATAACATTATTAACCTGGACAGTCAGTATTGGGAGGGAGAGAAAAAGGGAAAGTGGGAGGGGGAGGGCACCAAATACTGTGTGAATACATGCCATTGTCAACATGATCCATATTATGTGAGACTATACTGCACCAATAAAATAAATTAAAATTTAAAAAATGAATTTACTTGAATGGCTTGATGAATAGGGTAGTTAAAGAGAGGAACTTTTAATGTCTATTGTTTACATTGTCTGATTATGTTAATAATAGAATGTATTGCTTTTGTAAATTTATTTTAAATAAAAACAAATTTATCACCACAAAAATAAATATGTGAGATGACTGGCATGTTAATATATTTGGAAACAGAAAGGTAAACAGAATTACTTTATGAAAAATATCTATTACCTCCATTTCTTGTGTGGGGGTATAGTAGGGATTGAATCCAGGGGCATTCTACCTTTGAGCTATACCTCCAACCTTCTTTTTATTCTGAAACAGAATCTTGCCAAATTTTTGATACTGGCCTTGAACCTACAATCCTCCCACCTCAGCCTTTCAAGTACTGGGATTACAGGTGTGTGCCAACACAACCAGCTCCATCTCTTAATTAAACTTTGTATCCTAATAACAAATTTTGGGTAAATTTTTATAAGCAAAGCTTAAAAATCCCCATTAATAGAAGAAGGGTTGGAAAAGAGGAACATGTATCCAATATTTAAACTCAAAGACCAGAAAATCCTACTGAAATCGAGGCCCCAGTAGGAAGTTGGTATAGTGATGGCTGTTAATTAGTTTGATTGACTGTTTCTATAATATATAGAGAGATCAAAATATCACTGCACTCCAAAATGTACACAATTATTTGTTGATTAAAAATAAATATACAAAAAGAGAGAAAGCTAGGCTCCTGGATCTCATCAAGTAGCTGAGGATTTTGTTGTTAATTATATACCACATCTTTGATAATAGACTGTATAAAACTCTTCCTACTCCACAACCCTTATGGATTTTGCTTGCTTGTTGTTTATGAAACATTAGCTATTTGTTTGACTTGACTATCTGGACCCATTGTTTAGCTAGAAACTAAGAACTTAGAAACTATGGAGAGAATATGTGAACAAAAACTTTTTTCTGACCTTCTATTGTACTCCTATTCGCCAGTGACCTGCAAGTTCATGACAGCGGAATGTCTTGTGGCGAGTCTTTGTCCACTTAAATAGACAATAAGGGCAATCACATTATCTTATAAGACTATATAAAAGTTAAATAAGGTAAAGTACTTTTAAATTCATAGCATGATACAAATATTGTGTAGCATTTAATAATGTGTCTTCTAGTTGTTCTCCACATGAATGCAGAAAATTGGTTATGGAAATCCTTGTGAAGATTAAACATTTGAATCTAATCTTATTTTGTTCCTAGAGTACTTATGCTAAATGTGGTGAAGGCAATTAACAAAGCATATTCTATATGCTTTACAAGCAGCAAGACAGGGTCATGTGTCTTCATCGTGGATTATATAAGGATGGTAATAAGCCTGACTTATTACAGGAGCTTTTTGCAAACTCCAAAAGGCAAATGCCTCACTATTATCACTCTAATTTATATAGAGGGAATTAAAAGATATTTTTCCAGATTAAGACAAGTCATAACACCTACTTTAAATTTTTGTAAAAACTAGAGTTAAGGATCATGGTCTGAAAAGCTCCTTCTGAATGTATTTTAAGTGCGACAATTCATGATACTTCCCACTGCACATTCCTCCCCTATTGTTGAGATCTTCCATGCACCAAATGTTTTCCACAAAATAGCCTGGGCTTTGGAATTAAAATGAGCATTCCAGAAATGCTTTGTTCCTTATAATAAATGCCAGAGAAGTAAGATATGTGAAAAGAACATTGTATAAGATTATTATGCTTCCATTAAAAAAAAAGAATTGCAACTGGTGAGTTATTCCTTTATATAAGTTATTTAAACCTATATCTTCTTTTAAAATAGTTCTGATATATTTATTTAAAACTAACTAAAGTTAAGTGACATTTTCAATCATTTTATTTTAAAAGCAAATATGACCTGGCAAAACTGAACCTTTTTTATTTTTTAACCCCAACTCACCTAAGGACTATAACCTTCTCCCTTCAGTGACTATGACTCACTGTCACACAATTCTCACCAAGGAGATGTGGATGCATATGTTATGGAAAAGATCGCCCATCTCCAAAGGAATACCAGCAACTAATAAAATTAGCTTTCAAGTTATCCTGTAAAGTAATTCCTATTTTCCATTTTCTTTTGCAGAACAAAATCCGTTCTATTTTTATAAGGAACTCAAAGCTTGAGCTGGAATTTGTAGCTCAGATGAATCTAATGTAGGGTCCAAGCTCATGTTTGACCAACTTTACATTTTGTCACTAACACACAACTCTCCCCTTTCCCCCAGTTCTGGAACTTAGAGGTCCTCTCATACAGGGAAATCTCCAGGCTTGCAGCTTTAGAGAACTGGGGTTTGTTCGCTTTCCTTCAGTCTGTAAATTTATGCTAGGCTAAGACATACCTCCATCAAAGATACTGGAAGGGGATCACTATTGAAATGGTCCTAAGTTAGAGGTTTCAAGTAATACACACACAAAAAAAAATCCTACCTTATTAATTACATGCAAGTTTGAAATTCCATAGGACCAGAGGCATTTTAAATAGCATGCAATACTTACATGTTAAAATTTAGAGTATAAAAGGAAAGCCTTTTGTAATCTTTTCTAATTCAGGGGTGCTATTCTAGATGCTCCGAAGATATTAAAAATTAAATCAATATGCTTAGTGAGCCTTCAACTGGTTTAACAGAGCCATGGTAGCATACACTGTAATGCTGTAGAATATGGCAAGAGGTTGTGACTTACTTTCTTTTGTTACACCAGTGAAACAATTGCTTTAACATATCAAACACAAGCTTCATGGAAGTTTTTAATGTCGACTTTGGTAACATATTTATATTCTACTACCATATTCCTTCCTGATCTCATCTTTTCTTTTGAGTCTACCATCACTGTGGTATTAAAAGGCCATGTTAACAGCTATCTCTTCCCTTGTTTATGAGCTAAACCACTTTGAATTTTAACCTTCCTCCAATTGCTCACAGGAGCCTTCGGGGCTACTTTTGCTCCCTTGAGTTAATTTTAATTTATGAAATAAAAAATGAGACATTTAAGGCATGTTAATTAGCTAAAACTTCAGCAAGGTTCTGAAAGAAATTGGAAGAGTAGAAAAATACAACGTCTGTAGATAAGTAAAAACCAGTGATTTATCATAGTAAAAGTATCATCCAGTCTTAAGGAGAAGATGGGAGGGTCCCTTCTTCAAGCCATTGATAATTATCTGTTCCTAACTTCTTACCTAAAACAATCCTTACTGAATTAACCAAAAAAAATTGAATATTAAAAAGTTTTGAACTGAGCAAATGCATACCTCTAAATTAACATTCAGCAGTCCCCTAAAACTAACCACAATCTTCTCTGAGTTCATTTCAAGACAATAAACATTTATTGAGCACATATTGTGCTCAAAACAATACTCTAGGTATTTAGAAAATAAGAATGAGTAAGCTCCAGGGTGGTGATAAGAAAAATACACAACTAGCTCCAATACAAAAGGCAAAATAATAACTGCTAACACTTATATAAATGTAAAGAAAATGCTTGTGAATGCAAATATTCACAAGGACTAAGTAGGCCTTCCAAGAAGGGCCCTGAAAGACATACGGAATGCAATCCAGTGTGGAAGGGCAGAGGTGAACATTATTTTTGTCTGAAAGTTGTAAATAGTCAAGTTTGGCAGACTATGGGGTAAAACAGGAAAGTGAGAACCAAGGCTAGGAAGTAGGTTTCAGATTAAGTATGATGTTTTTATAGCCAAGGAATGAATTAATGTTTAACTCAATAGACTCTTCAAACGTAGCATGCCCAATGTAGTAAGCCATCTTCCACCAAAACAACTGCCCTCCATCTGTATTTCTTACCTCAGCGGCTGACGTCTCCCACCTGAGGCAGAAACACAGAGGTCATCTCTATCGCCTTACTTTCCAAGCCCTTGTCATCCACAACACAAAACGGGCCTAAGTTGGTAGATTGCCCCATCTACCAATCTATGGTTACAAGAAGCATGTCCAGTGACTCTGGCCCCTACCAAACCTTCCACAAAGTGTCTTAGAAGAGTTCTCACTGCTTACACAGCAGTTTTACACTCTCGTGAGAGGCAGCCACCATTAAATGCAAAGCAAACACACCTGTACCAGTTTAAAAGCCTACAAAGGCTACCTGCTACCCATAAGGTAAGTGGAAACTCTTTAGTATGGTTCATGAGGCACTTTATGATCTCACTCCTGACTAAATTTTCACTCTTATCTTCCACCTGTATAGTTTGATCACAAACCATGTGTTAGATTAAGATTTGCCACCTTCACCTAAAATGACTTCCTCCCCTCACAGCTGCCTCCGATCACTCAGAGGCACCTGCCATTAAACTACTTCCCCAGGTGTACCATGAATGCATCAGGGCAGGCGCTATGATTAACTCATCCTGAAAACCCAAAGCTAGCCTACAGGAAATAATAAAATACATACACAGTGGTTGACTTAATGGGGGAAAAATGAACAAAGTCATAAATTTAAAAGCCTTAAACCAAGAGCCACAATGTTGAGTGGCTTGTACCATTAAAGCTGATCACTAAGCCAGCATTAAATTTTAATTTTAGCAATATTACATGGTAACGTTCATCAAAATAAACTCCTTAATGTAAAATGTTTTTTATTATTATTATTTCTCCTGTCTGGTATCATAGGAAAGCAAATTCAAATCACTGGCATATTGTCTGTTATTTATTTTATTACTGATTTTCATCTTTTTCAATTCTTTTAGTATTTTGCTAGAGCTGTCATAACAAAATACCAAGGACTGGATATCTTAAACAACATCATTTATTTTCTCACAATTCTTGAGGCCAAAAATCCAAGAGCAGGGTGTCAAGAGATGTAGTTCTTCCTGGCCTCTCCTTAGGTTGCAGATAGCTGCCTTCTTCTGTGTCCTCTCACATGTGCGACATTGCTGGTGCCTCTCCCTGTATATCTTAATCTCCTCCTTTTATAAGGACACTGGCCATGATAGATAAGAGCCCACTCTAATGGTCCATTTAAATTTAGTTACCTCTATTCCCCAATTTAATCACATTGTAAAGTACTGGGATTCAGGCTTCATCACATGTATTTAAGAGGAAAGGAGACACAACTTAGCTCATAACAATCATCACTGTGAATGGCACAAAAATATAAAGCAATCATCACCTTTTTAAAATATATAATTAAGGGTATTGTTTGTTTGTTAGGTTAACAACTACTGCTAACATGAGCTATTGCTTTGCACTATTAAGGGACAATGACAAAGCACATGTAGAGTCCTCTCCAATTCTAAGAGCCCTGTGTCTTGCAGATGGTACAATAAAGCAGAGATTTATATGTCAAACACATAAACAACCGTAGCTAAATGTCCTAATTCAAGAAGTACATTTATTCCTGCATAAAATACAGAGTGAAGCACAACTAGGAAAAGACCACATGCTGAGTGTAATATCAAGTACTAGTTTCTTCCAGTTTTTACTCAACTATTTACCACTCACAAGCAAAAGGACCATCCATTTATTCAACAAAAGTTACTGGTGCACCTATACCGTGCAGAAGAATATGGCAGTTAGCCTAATCCTATTGTAGGGAGACAGCATAACACAAGAGCAGGCATTTATCAATGCTATGAAAAAGGTGAAGAAAGATAAAAGAACAGAGAATGAAAGGAAGGGTTAGTTTATATTAGGTAACAGGGAGAGCTTCTCCAATTTGGTAACAAAGACCAAAAAAAATAGGGGAGCAAGGCATTTGAATAGCTGGGGAAAACATCCAGAACAGGGGAATCATCTGGTACAAAGGCTTTAATACAGGGGCTTGACTGCTGGCTCCACACACAGAAGGAAAGCCAGTGTTCCTGAGGAACTCTGGAATAGAGGCACCAAATCAATTGTGTAGGCCTTGCAAACCATCCCCAGCACTCTCCACTCTGCTATTATGATTGCAAGCTACTGACAGGTATGGAATAGCACAGTAACATGATCTGACCTAATATTTTAAAGGATCATTGTGGATGCTCTGTGAATAGGCTAGAAGGTGGGAAGAGATGGGAAAAGGGGCCTAAAGAAGGGAAGGTTGTTAGGAGGTACTGCAGTAGCCCAAAAAGACAGCACACTGGCATATTCTAGGGAACCATGATGGAGTTGAGAATTTTCAAAATCTGGACATTCTAAAGTAAGTCAACAGGGTTTGCTGATAGGCTCGATATGAGTTATGAAAAATATGATATCAAGGAAGACTAGCCAAGCATGGTGGCACATGCTTTTAATCCTAGTACTCAGAAGGCTACAACAGAAGGTTTGCTAGTTCCCAGCCAGCCTAGCCAGACCTTTGCAACTTAGCAAAAGACTTTGTTTCAAAATAAAGAATAAAAATAGGGTTGGGGGAGTAGCTCAGAGGCAGAATGCCCCTGGGTTCAATCCCCAGGACCACACACACACACACACTCACACACACACACACACACACACACACACACACACGACTATAGGGTATGTCACCTGATCAGTGGGGTGAAAAAAGGTAATATTTACTTACCTGTCAAGTACTGGGATTACAAGCATGTGGCACCATGCCCACCTAAGCACTAGTTATTCTGGTAAATTAATAACTGATAGATTATAGTAGAGTACTAACTCAAAGATAGAGTCAAGTGCAGTGGTGCAAACCTATAATTCCTAGAACCTGGAGGCTGAGCCAGGAGGATTGCAGGTTCAAGCTCAACCTCAGCAACTTAGCTCCCATTTCAAAATAAAAAATAAAAAAGGCTGAGAGTATAACTCAGAGGTAGAATGCCCCTTGGTTGAGTCTCCAGTAACACACACACACAAACACACACACACACACACACACACACACACACACGGCACTAAGTACAAAAAACAAAAGAACAATTTCTTTCTATCAATAATCTTTGAATGCTTGAAGAAAACAAAATAAGAAATGGAAAATTCAAACATGTAAATGGTGATGCTAAAATAAAAAATGGGTTGGTCTCATATGTAGCATTTTAGGTGTACTCTTATGATCCCTTGGTCGATCTAGCCCAACATCCCACTTTCAGCAGCAACTGATGATAAAATATGGTTATAACCCCCAAATTCTATATTCTGGTTTTTTTAATAATCACTTATAACCTTGTCAACTGTAAAACCTGAACAATCTCTGCCAATATGCTGTGCAACACAAATTTAAGTAGCTCATTCTTCATGTCACCTCCACTCTCTGTTGCCAGATTCCTTTTTTCCTATCTAACTTAGCCATGAGATTTACTCTTTCTTGTTCTCTTAACACAAAACTCCATTTACTGAAGATACTAGGGAAATATGATGACATATTATCATTTTCTTATCAATATGAATAAGAGAGCTAATATGTGTTTAGCAAGAAAGACCATAGGAAAGAGTGACTAGATTCAGAGGCCTCATGATGTTCCAGCAACACAAATGTGATTGAATGCAGCCTATTATTAAGTTAAGTGTTAATGCTTGGTTTAAAATTAATTAGCTAGTGTCCACCTATAAGTCAACAAAGATATTTTTGTCTCTATTTTTTAGTAAAAATTAAATATTTGTCACCAATATTAAATTTCATTGACTATCGCTTGACCTTTAAGGCCTGAAAGAACCTTTAAGAGCCCTTCCTTGATATTACTATAGTCTCTTAATTCAAAAATGCCATCAGTAATAACATATCATCAACTTAACCATTTCCTTTGGTAACATTAAGTACCAGTAATATTTTGTCAATAAATATCCAACTGTGAACCAAAAGGCCTATTGCTATGAAGGTCTCCTCTAAAGCTCATGTTGAAATTTAATTATCTCTGTAACACTGTTGATAGAAGAGACTTTTTTTTCAGTACTGGGGATTGAACCCAGGGGCATTCTACCTCCAAGGTATATGCCCAGACCAATTTTTTATTCTTTATTTTTGATACAGGGTCTCACTAAGTTGTGAAGGGCCTCACTAAGTATCTGAGGCTGGCCATGAACCTGGATCCTCCTGTCTCAGCCTCCCAAGTACTAGGATTACAAAAGCAACCCACCACACCTGGCTGATAGAAGAAACTTTTAAGAGGTAATCAGGTCATGAGGATTTTGACATTATGAATATAGTAGGGCTGTTACAGCAGAAGTGAATTAGTTATAAAAGTGAGTTCAGCCCTTTGTTTCTCTCTCTATCTCTCTCTCTCTCTTGCTCTCTTTTCTCTCTCTCTCTCTCTCTCTCTCTCTCTCTCTCTCTCCCTATATGTGATGTTTTCTGCCATGTTATGGATGCATCAAGGAGGGCCTCACCAAATGTAACCCCTCAGTCTTGGGCTTCCCAGCCTTCAGCACTTCTATTGTTTCATAATTTACCAAATCTGTGGTATTCTGTTATAGCAGCAAAAGGCAGACTAAGAAATCTATTATCCCAAGGATAGAAAGAACAGACACAAGAAAGATACCAGTGATCATCTTTGTGTTCCAAAGCTGACTTTCCTGGTCTTAAGCAAAAAAAAAAAAAAAAAAAAAAAAAAAAAAAAAAAAAAAAAAAAAAAAACCATTGTGAAAGTCATTAAAGAAAAATAAAATAATTTTTAAAATCTTTTTGGCTTTCACTTATCAAACGCTAAATCTGATAGATTAGATCACACAGTGTTATGAAACAGAAGATCTGGTCATACATGAAAAAGAATTTGGAAGCTCATCCAAGCCCCAATGAACTATTGGAAGAAAGGGCTGATGGGTGAGAGAGACAGATCAGATATATCCCTTTTTCTTCTTGAGGCTTCACATAAATTAGGAGCTATATTTGCTTCCAACTAACACAGTTATTTGGAAAACAATGAAAGCAAAGAAACTTTTATTCCATTTATTTTTGAGACTCTAGGGAAAAAAATAGCTTTCTGGGCTGCTCTGTAGGAACCTTTGGGGTGGAAACAGTGTAATCTTGGCATCACAGTGTAAGTATGACTTACTTACACTGATGATGGGCCTGCTCTGAGTTTCCATGGTTAAGAGAAAGGTGAACTTGTAACAGAGGTTGAGGTGTGGGCAGATGATGCCAGACACTGTAGTTGGGACTTAAGAGCCTAAAGCACCATCAGGGACCACAGCGTGGTTAAAGGTGTCATGAAAGAACTACGGACCTTAACCAAGCTGAGAAACTTTTTGGCTACTGACTACATTTAAAAATCCCCAGAGATGTTTAAGAGATGACCGTGTATGGGACTGGTCACCATACCAGACCAGCCACTTTGAAACAATAGATATCAAGTAGGCAAAGGCCATTATAAGCATCCAAAGGCCCCCATCTCCCATTGAATAAGCATGTATGCAACACACGCACCTCCATCAGCTGCTCCTGAGTATTTTTTCTAAAGACTGGGCATTTACCAAAAGGAACTGTTGACTTGTTGACTCACTTCAGCTTACTATCTTGTTGGTTGAAATATAAAGCATTTCTCCCAACTGTCAGTGGGTAGGACCTCATAAGGAAGATTAGGTCTCTTATAAAAGATAAAGCATATTCTGGGTAAATTTGTAATCCTCTAACAAGTATCAAAAAAGAAAGCTACATTAAATGTTTATATCCATTATAATATGCATTCTAACTTCAGAAATGCTAAAAATATGAGGTGGAGAATGTGAGAAAATGTGTCCAAATTGAAGAAAAATAATGTTCTTCAAATTAGGGCTAAAAATACAAGTGATCCCCACCATAAAAAAAAAAACTCACCTTCAAAATTATAAACCATATTTGTTAGATCTTAATTTGCAGAACATTGACTATAGTGGATATATATGTGAATTCAACCATAATAAGTTTTAAAAAACATAGAAGGGGCAAGCCTTGGGCCAAGAGACAGAACAGTGCTTACTACTGGCTAACATAATGGCCAGCACAGCAGTTCTTACATTATAATCACCTGGGAGCTTTTAAAACTACAGCCTAGCCCTACTCCCAGAGATTCCAATTTAACTGATTTTGTGTGACGCCTGGGCATCAGTATTTTGAAAAGCTCCCCAGGTGGCTTTAATGTGTGGCCAGGGTTGAAAAACACTGGGATAACAGAATCTCAATAGCCACAGGAATTTTCTGAAGTGCCTGCTTAGCACTCTTACCCAACCAAGGCTTTGGACACAAACCATTCCATCACAATTTATATCACAGGAGGTTCTTGACTGTGTGTGAGATATTACCTATTTCTTTCTCATTCCTAGCCAGTGAGTGCAGAATATCTCCCTGATAAAATAGTCAATCTAGAATAGGAGCCTATAAGTATACCTGGGGCCAAATCTGGCTACTTGCCTACTTTAGAAAATAATAAAGTTTTATTGGAATACAGCCACACTCATTTGATTGCATGTTGGCTATGGCTGCTTTCACACTAAAATAGCAGAATAGTTTCAACAGAAACTCTATGGCCATCAAACCTGAAACTATTTACTATGTGTACCTGTACAGAAAGTTTGCTCACCGTTTGTCTAGAGATGTGGAGTTTTCAACCTGCAATAGTATCTCCTGAGAATAACTGGGTGTAATAACTCGGGTGACTTTATGAAATAACTCAGGCAATTCAACAGGTCTGGTAATGCCCAGCTGACTCTATGAAAGGTAGAGTTCATCTCAAGCAGTGAAAATGACCACATCTGGGGAGATACAGACTCTTCTGTCCTTTCAGCAAGATGTACCATGATTGTGCCCATCAATCTAGAATTTTCCACTTAAAGAGCAAGTGGCTCTGGATTTATCAGTCTATACCACCTGGATGCCTATCAAATCAGCTTATAAAAGTCATATCTCAAAGTTAATTTAGAAATGGATATCTGTGCGCCGGGTGTGGTGGCGCATGCTTGTAATCCCCACGCTTGGGAGGCAGAGACAGGAGGATCATGCTGGTTCGGAGCCAGCCCTGCTGGCTTAAGAGACCCTGTTTCCAGATTTAAAAAAAAAATAGGTCTGGGAGTGTATCCTGGAGGTAGAAGGGCTTCCAGGAACCCCAGTACCACCAAAAAAAAAAAGGAAGAAGAAAGAAAGAAATGGATATCTGTGCATCCTGTATTCATGAAGGAAAAGATGAGCTGTGACCAAAATGGAGCAGATATGTGGCACGGGGGATGTCAGAGAACCCAGATCAGGACAGTGACATTGGAGTGAGTAGAAAAAAAAAATCCATCTGATGGAAAAATTAAAGGACTAGGAAGCAAGTTGAGAAGAGGGAAAGCAAGTACAGTCACTGACATCTTCCTACGTCTAATCTCCCAAGCTACCAGGTCCGGTGGTGGGGCATCTTTGTATGCTTGCCACACATGCTCCAAAAAGACTCAAACTATTTTAATCAATTAATTATGAATTTTTCTTATCCTCATTTTAATTTGAGGAGTAGCTTCCTTTTTCTCAACTATTTGTTTCTCAGGAAATACTAAAGCCTAACAACTTTCCCATCAGAGCAATTTTCTGGCAGTAAAAGAATGCAGAAATTGAAGAACTCCCTTTACTGAATCACCTTAAGCTTTAAAACATTGTTTAGGCAGAATTAAGTTTATTTCTTTATCCTTACATAAAAAATAAGATTCTTAAACTTATTAAGTCTTGAGCCTATAAGATTGCAAAATAGAGAGCATGTTTTGATTGCTCCAAGACTCAGAATTGACAAAAGAAGAAAAACAGTCAGAACTCAACAGAAGAAAGAAAGTCAAAATATGGAAGAATCCGATGCAGCACAAAAAGCAGAGGACTGAAAAGAGGTCTGCACATCTCACCTCATGAGCAGAGAGTGAAGGCAGCACCATCTTGGTGAGCCTGCTTCCTGGACTGACAGCTCTGAGACCAACTTCGGCAAAGAAGCAGAATCTTTTTGAGCCAGTGACAATAGAAAACTATCATCAAAAGCAATCTCATTCTTCTCTCCATGCTTGAATATCTCAACACTTGACTCCCCAGACTTCACAGCCAGACCATGCAGCAAAATCTAGTGGCTGCAGCTGAATTCAGTGGGAAAAATGCCACTTCCTGCAAGAACCCCAGTGGCTACATTCTGCCTCATCAAGACCACTGTGAATCTACAAACCAACCAGCCAAACTGAAAAGCAAAAGCCTATCACTGCAGCTGAACTCATTCCTTTCTGCAGGGAACTTGCAGCACTGGTCAAGACTGTGAGTTTATAAAGCTTCCCAGTAGGAGCCTGAAAGGCTACAGGGACTAGCATGGCAATTAATAGACCCAAGGGGTCTGCAAGTTGGCAAACCATCCCTGTGGAAGTGGGAATGGGAGCTACAGTTGGAAACTTCAGAAATATGAATTAGCAAACAGTCCCTAAGGACATTCAGGTGGAAGGAACCTAAGGTCTGCAGTTCACTGCACCCCTGTATGATCTCCAGCAATCACCACAGGACCTCAAGCAGTGCAGTCTATAGGTTTAAATAACTCAATCAGACAGGTGTGGTGGCGTACGCTTGTAATCCCCGTGCTTGAGAGGCAAAGACGGGAGGATCGTGCAGGTTCAAAGCCAGTCTCATTGGCCTAAGAGACCCTGTTTCCAAATAAAAATATGAAATGGATCTTGGAGTGTAGCCTGGAGGTAGAAGGGTTTCCAGGAACCCCAGTACCACCATAAATACATACATACATACATACATACATACATACATACATTCATACATAAATACATAAATAACTCAATCAGCCATGCTACAGGCTTGGAAGGTTATAAAGTCACATCTGCTTGTGACTGGGTTCTACAAGCACCAAAGCCAGAAGCCAACAAGGTCATTTGATCACAGATACCCAGACCAGCAGCAGTTTCCCTTGGGCTAAATAACTTAGCCAAGCTTCAGACTCAGAACAGTATATTCTCTACCTGCCAGATTGTGGGCTCTGAAAGCAGGGAGTCCAGAGGCTAGCAGGAGTTCACATGATCACAGCTATAGGCTAAAAACTCAACACTTTCTCTGCCAGAAGAGTCTGGACCTGGCATGCACACAGAGCAGTGTTGACAGCACTACATGTGATGTCCCTGGGCCATCAAAGCTCAGCTAGCAAGGCCACAAGCTCAGAACAGAATAATCTCTAGCCCTACTGGCCTTAAGCCCAGTGACCATGGAGGTCAGAGGTCAATACTCTGCAAAGTTACACTCATTCACAATTTGCAGAGTGGTGGTGGTGTCTGTGGGGCAATAAATCCCAACCAGCAGCCTGCAGGCTCTGAATAGAACATCATAGTCACATGCCCTATGAAGAATGGGCCTGGCGAACACAATGACCATCAGCTGATCAGAGACTCCTGTTTGCCTATACTAAAAACTATATAGAGAGACTCTGGGAGACAAACTCAAAAAGTCTGATTATATGAAACAGATATAAGACAGCATGTGCCTTATTATAAAGGAGTAACAAATAGACACAAAACCCTCACATAAAAAGGAAGAAGATACTAAGACAACAGAAATACAAACCTGAGAACTCTGAAAACATGAAAATAAAGATCAGCAAGGAAACAATAAACTCCTACAACTCAACAACACAGGAGATCACCAAAACTGAGCTGCAGGAATTGCCAGAAGGAGAATTCAGAATTTTTATTTTCAATATGACAAAGGCCTTTGAAATGAAATCAGAGGCAGTGTATAGGAAGTGAAAGAACATATGCACAGAAAAATTGGGGCCCTAAATAAAAAACAAAAAAGAGGCTTTAAGCAAAATTAGGGACTCAAAAAATAAGAGACTTCAATAGAAACCACTTCTGGCAGGCCAGACCATGTGGAAAATAGTTTCACTCTTGGAAGACAGCTTATTCAAAATTGACCACACAATCAACAATATAGAGAAGACAACAACATGACCAGAACACTTAAGAAATATTAGGTAATATAAAATGAACTAATTTACAAATAATAGGCATTGAAGGTCTAGAAGCACAAACCAAGGGTATTAGAAACTTCTTCAGAGATATAATATCAAGGAATTTGATAGAAAAGACTTGGACATCCATGTACAGGAGACATTCAGAACACCAACAAGACAAGATCAAAAAAGAACTTCTCCATGCCACATAATAATCAAAATGACAAACATAAAGGCCAAGAAAAAAATCTGAAAAGCATCAAGAACAAAAGCAACATTCAGGGGAAAACAATAAGAATCACTCCAAATGTTTCAATCCATGTCATGAAAGCCATGGTGGGCTGATATAATGTACTTCATATTCTAAAAGAAAACAATTTTCAAACAAGACTACTATATCCAGCAAAGATATAATTCAAAACTGATAAAGAAATAAAAAAAACTTCCAAGATAAGTATAAATTAAAAGAATTCATGACTACCAAGTCAGTACTAGACAAAATACTAAAAGAAACAGAAACAAAGAAGAGAAAAGAAGTAAATATCAGAATCAGAGAAGGGGTGAACTCCACAATATGGGCAACAAAGTAAAGGATAAATAATACTACATCAAACAGAAAAATAGATCGCAAAGTGAGAGGAAGCAAGAATCATCTTTCAATAATAACACTGACTACCAAAGGTCTCAACTCCCCAATTAAAAGGTGTAGACTGGCAATATGGATTAAAGAACATAATCCAACTATATGATGCTTGCAAGAAGTTCATGTTATAGGCAAAGATACCCATTGGCTAAAGGTGAAAGGATAAAAAAAAATCATGCAAATGGAGACTAAAAACAAGCAGAAGTAGTAACACTCATATCTTACAAAGTGGACTGCATGCTAAAATTTATAAAAAGAGACAAAGATGGTCACTTATTACTAATAAAAGGAAAAGTCCAACAAGAAGATGTAGCGATAGTAAATTTTTATGCCCCAAATGAGGTGTACCTACTTTTATAAAACAAACTCTTCAGGACATTAGGTCTCAAATAAACACAAATACTGTAATACTGGGAGACTTCAACATACTGTTCACACCACTAGATCAATTTTCCAGGAAAAGATGAGTAAAGACTCTTAACACCTAAAGAATGCTATAAACAAAATGAACCAAACACACATGTACAGATGTTAAAACCAACAACAACTAAATACACATTTCTCTGAGCTGCTCATGAAATCTCCTCCAAAATAGACCACATCCTAGGCCACAGAGCAAGTACCAGTAAATTCAATATATGTAACATAATTCTCTGAATCTTTTCAGATCATAATGGAATTAAAGTAGAAATCAATAATAAGATGATAATAAGTTACATAAATACATGGGAACTAAATGATACACTTTGTGTGTGTGTGTGTGTGTGTGGTATCAGGGATTGAACCCAAAGGCTTTTTACCTCTGATCTAAACCCCTAGCCTGATTTTATTTATTTGGAGACAGGATCTCACTAAATTGTGGAGGATCTCACTAAGTTATTGAGTCTGGCTTCAAACCTGTGATCCTCCTGTCTCAACCTCTCAAAATGATGCACTTTTGAATGAGGACTAGATCAGAGAAGAAATAAGGAAATAATTTTTTTTAAATCTAGAATTAGCCAGGCATCATTTCACATGCTTGTAATCCAGTTCTTGGAAGGCTGAGACAGGAGGATCACAGGTTCATAGCTAGCCTCAGCTACTTAGTGAGACCCTCCACAACTTAATGAGACCCTGTTTCAAAATAAAGAATAAAAAAACAAGGCTGGAAATGTAGTACAAATGTAGAATGCCCCTGGGTTTAATCCCTAGTATTGCAAAAAAAAATCCTAGAATTAAAAGAAAATAGAGACACAATATACCAAATCTATGGGATACTTGGAAAGTCTTATTAAGAGGAAATTTATAGCACTATGTACCCACATAAGAAAAACAGAAAGTCACCAAATAAATAACCTAATGAAACACCTCAAGAACCTGGAAAAAACAGAAATAGACTAATCTCAAAGCCAGAAAAAGGCAGAAAATAATTAAAATTTAAATAAATAAATGAAATAGAGAACAAAAATACAAAAAATCAATAAAACAAAAAGCTGTTTCTCTGAAAAATTGACAAGATTGATGAACCCTTAGCCAACTCAACCAAAATAAAAAGAGAATCAACTCAAATTATTAAAATCAGGAGTTAAAAAGGAGATATCACTGCAGATAGTGGAGAAATCAGAGGATCATCAGAAACTATTTTGAAAATTTATACGCCAGAAAACTGGAAAACATAGAAGAAATTGATAGATTCTAGACATATACAACTTACTTAATTTGAACCAAGAAGATATAGAAAACCTAAACCAACCAATATCAAGCAAAGAGAAACACCAATTAAAGCCTTCCATCAAAGAAAATCCCAGGTCCAGATGGATTCCCAGCTGAATTCTACAAAACCATTACAGAAGACCTAAACCCAATACCTTACAAGTTATTCTGTGAAACTGAAAGAGAATTCTTTCAAACTCCTTCTTGGAGGCTGGTATCAACTTAATACCAAAACTGAATAAAGATCCCTCAAGAAAAGACAATTACAGACCAATATCCTTGATGAACATAGATTCAAAAATCTAAACAAAATACTAGCAATACGTATTCAAAAATGACATCAAGCAAATACCATGACCAAGTTAGTTTCATCCCAGGGATGCAAGGCTGGTTCAAAATACACAACTCAATACATGCTATTCATCACATAAATAGAACTAAGGACAAAATCACAACATCATCTTGATAGATGCTGAAAACACATTTGAAAAAATACAACACCCATTCATGTTAAAAACACTACAAAAAAATCAGAATAGAAGGAACTTACATAACATCATTAAGGCATGTACAATAAACCCAAAGCCAACATCATATTGAAGGGGGGACTGTGATAATTCCCTCTAAAATCAGGAATAAAATGAGGATTCCCCCTATCATCACTCCTTTTCAATATAGTACTTGAGTCTCTTGTCAGAGCAATAATGTAAGAGAAGAATTCAAATAAAAAAGAACAACTGAAATATCTCTATTTGCAGATGACATAATCCTATCCTTAAAAGACCTCAAAAAACTACACCAAAAGATTTCTAGAACTGGTTAGCAAATTCAGCAAACTAGCAGGATACAAAATCAATATAAAAAAAAATCAATAGCTTTTCTATATGCGACCACAAATCCACTGAAAAAGAAATACAGAAATAAGTCCATTCATAATAACCTCAAAACAATAAAATATCTAGTAATAAATCTAGCCAAGGAAATAAAAGACCTCTACAATGAAAATTATAAAACACTAGGAAAGATTTATCATGCTCTTGGATAGGCAAAATAAATATTATCAAAATGGCCTAACAAGAAAGATCTACAGAGTCAACATAAACCTTATCAAAATATTAATGTCATTCTTCACCTAGATCTAGGAAAATCAATTCTAAATTTTGTATAGAGAAATGAAAGACTCAGAATAGCCAAAGCAATTCTCAGCAATAAGAACCATGCAGGAGGTATCACAATTCCTTATTTCAAATTATAGTACAGAGCTCTAGTAAAGAAAACAGCATGATATTGGTACAAAAATAGACACATAGATCAATGGAACAGAAGATACAGAAACAAATCCACACACTTATAGACAATTGATTTTTAACAAAGATGATAAATACATGTGTTGGAGAAAACACTTTGTATTTGGGGCTCTTTGTTGGTTTTTTAACATCCACTTTGGCCACATGACTTGCTTTGACAGAAGCAACCCGAGTAGAACTACTATATGTCGCATTTAGGTGGACATGCTAGGAGCCCTTGCATGATATATCATGGTCTCCTGTCCTTTTGCAATGACCACAAAAGTTCATGGTGAGATAAAGTCTACCTTAGCCTCAAATCTTGAGTGGCTGTACTGAGCAGAGCCTCCAGTCAACTAACAAAGAGCTTAAACAGGAAATACACTTTTCCTAAGATCTGACAGTTGTCTTCTGATCGCAACATAACCTTGCTCATGCTAACCGATTCAGAAGTTACCAGATATCCAAAAGTTGACCCAGTATCACAGATTATAATAAAAACTATACCTAATGGAACTCCCTGAAAAATAAATGGAAGACACTATGGAGGTGGAAATAGGGAATGGGCCAAGAGGTCCTAAAAGAGTTAGGGGTGAAGCCAGTCATGATAGTAGCTGCCTATAAACCCAATATTTAGGAGGCTGAGACAGAAATATCACAGATTCTAAGTCAGGCTCAGCAACTCAGCAAGATCCTGTTTCAAACTTTTAAAAAATAGGAAGGGTCGGGGTGTATCCTGTAGAAAGCATCTGGATTCAATCTCGTGTGCCAAAAAAGGAAAGAAGAAATGAATTAGGGGTGGAGCCAGGTGTGGTGGCACACACCTGTAATCTCAGTACCTAGGAGGATCTCAGTTTTGAGCCCAGCCTCAGCAACATAACAATACTCTCAGCAACCTAGTGACACTTATTTCAAAATAAAAAAAATAGAAAGGATTAGGATGTAACTTAGAAGTAGGATGTCCCTAGGTTCAGTCTCCAGTCCCACACACATACACAAAAAAGAATTAGGTGTGAAAGCAAGAAAATATGTTTACTACTGTTGATCTAATGATTTACCTCCTAAAATGGCATATATTTATATCAGAAAATACATTTGAACCTTTGCATAAAAGAAATTTTGTAAGAAATAACACATTATAAGAAATTTGTTATTTTTTTATTTTGAGATTTTGAGTATATAAATTCCTTTAACTCACATTCAACATAAATCTGATACATGGCAAATTATATTTTGTGGCAAATAAAATTATGTAATGACTGTAGCATGATCTAGCAGTTTATATTCCCTTCAGAGAGTATACAACATAGAGATGTAAATTTTCAAGCACAATTCTACATAAATAGACTTTCTGCATTGCTCTGCCAAACTTGGATCTTGAAAATGATAAAGTGAAGATGCCTACAGTTGCAATCATAAAAATGTAATTGCTGAGAAAAAATTATTTCTGATCCATTGGAGGAATTTATTACATAGGGATGCAACTGTATAAGTTATCACACAGAGGAAGCGAAAGTGAATGATTGAAATACATCTCAGGCTGAACATCTCTGAAAAATGATCTAGTGATTTACCTTGCCTAAGAAAAAAAATAGATTAAAGATAAATCAGGTTCAGTAGGTAAGACTCTAGTAGTGATATGAAGAGCAGGTAAAGATTTATGAATAAATGAATTTAGAAGTTGGAGTCATATAATAGTTATCTATGACCAATTACTCCAAAAATTAAAATGTAATTTTGACTTTGAATTATATACAGAGATGGTAAGTACTTTCTGTGGAACCTTGAAAGAACAGAAATATCACACAAAGACAATGAGAAAAGTTAAGAATTGTATTAATGGGGCTACTAAATTGAAAACTATTCAATGGCAGGATAAACTTAAAAATTGTGAACTTCTGTTAGAATGTTTACCAATGTAATTAGAGACTGCATCAGACACTTAAACTATGTAACTATTCACTCTTTGAAATAATTTGGAAACAACCCAAGAGTCTAATAATAGATGAATTAATAAATAAAATGTGATATCTATACATATATTTATATCAAGCATGTGTGTGTGTGTGTGTGTGTGTGTGTGTGTGTGTGTGTGTGTGCGCGCACTTTCACGCATGCTAGTTACTGGGGATGAAACCCAGAGGCTTTCTACCTCTGTGCTACACCTCCAGACCTTTTTTATTTTTTATTTGGAAACAGAGTCTTACTAACATTCTAAGAGCCTAAGTTGCTGAGGCTGGCTTTGAACCTATTGTCATCCCAAGTCTGAAATTACAAGCGTTCACCACCATGACCGGCAATCAAGTCATTTTTAACAAAGGAAATCTTGCTATTTGCCAACTTAGATGAACCTACAGACTTTATACAAAATGAAATAAGCAGACACAGAAAGACAAATACTGTGTGATGTCACTTATATGTGGAATCATAGAAGCATAGTAAAATGGTGATGTCCAGGGGGCCAGGGAATGGAGGGATATTGGAAATGGGAAGACAATGATTAAAGTGTATAAACTTTCATTTATAAGATAAATAAGTAACTATAGTTAATGAAATTGTATTATATACTTGAAATTTGGTACCGGCCTAACCCCTCGGCAGGCTCCGATCCCGACCTCAGAGGCCCCAGCACAAGCCTAGCCTCACGGCAGGCTCCGATCCCGGCCTCACTGGCCCCAGCACCAGCCTAACCCCTCGGCAGGCTCCAATCCAAGCCTCGGAGGCCCCAGTAGCAGCCTTGCCTCCTGTCAGGCTCCGATGCCAGCCGTTGGCCCCGGCATCGGCTTAACCCCTCGGCATCGGCCTAACCCCTCGGCAGGCTCCGATCCCGGCCTCGGAGGCCCCAGCACCGACCTTGCCTCACAGTGAGCTCCGATCCTGGCCTTGCTGGCCCTGACACCGGCCTAACCCCTCGGCAGTCTCCAATCCCGGCCTCGGAGGCCCCAGCACCGGCCTTGCCTCACGGCAGGCTCCCATGACGGCCTCGCTGGCCCCAGCCCCGGTCTAACCCCTCGGCAGGCTCCAATCCGGCCTCGGAGGCCTCAGTAACGGCCTTGCCTCATGGAAGGCTCTGATGCCAGCTGCTGGTCCCGGCACCAGGTAAGAGTAGATTTTAAATATTTTTACCACACACATACAAAAAGATAATAATGGATGATGATGGATGTGTTAATTAATTTGACTGTGGTAGTCATTACATAATGTATACATATATTAAATCATCATGTTGTACATCCTGAATATAAATATAACCTTTTCAATAAAGTATTCTTAAATAAAAATAAATACTCTTTGACAAAAGAATGTAATAAGACATTTAGCATAATGTTATCCTAGAGAGATCAGCTTTAATATAATTTGATACAAGACCAAAGTATCAGATAAAAGAATGCTGAGCATCAAATCAACAATGTCAGTTATGTTAAAACTGTAACACTTTGATTTTAAAATGTCCTGCTTTTTATAAGAATAATCCTTTTATAATAAAAATCAAGTATGTAGCCAGGCGTGGTGGCACACAATTGTAATCCCCGCATTTTGGAGATGGAGACAGGAGGATCACACAGGTTCGAAGCCAGCCGCACTGGCTTAAGAGACCCTGTTTCCAAATAGAAAAAATATATAAAATAGGTCTTGGAGTATAGCCCGGAGTAGAAGGGTTTCCAGGAACCCCAGTACCACCAAAAAAAAAAAAAAAAAAGAAAGAAAGAAAGAAAGAAAAGAAAATCAAGTATGTATTCATGTAATTTTGTTGTACTAAAATTCTGTTGTATGAGATAATTTTTGCATACAGTAAATAATCAATAAATAATATTTTAATTTCATATGATTTGAATATTGCTAAGAACTACAAACTTTTTTGTAACTGGGATATTGGTGAATCAAAATTCCAAACCACTTTTAAGAAATCAATGAACATTTTCAAAAACATTAATAACAATTTAAAAAACAAATTTTGGCAGTACTGGGGATGGAATCCAGAGGCATTCTACCTCCAAGCTATACCTCCAGTCCTATTTTTTATTCTTTATTTTTAAACAGGGCCTCACTAGGTTGCAAAGGACCTCACTAAGTAGCTGAGGCTGTCCAAGAACCCAGATCCTTCCATTTCAGCCTCCCAAATGCTGGGATTACAAGTGTGCACCACCACGCCCAGTAATAAATAAAAATAAAAATTAGCATTATATTAGCATGTAACAAAACTACCTGTATAAAACAGGTTCTGAGTTACCTTTCTTTGACTCATATACTTACTAGTCTGAATCTAGGTGCTCCTAAAATTATCATAATCATACTTTTTAAAAAGTTAGTTTGCTGGGCATGGTAGCACATGCCTGTAATCCTAGTATTTGAGAGGCTGAGACAAGAGAATCAAAGGTGCAAAGCCGGCCTCAGCAACTTAGTGAGACCCTATTTCCAAATAAAAAATAAAGTAGGGCTGGAGGTATAGCTCAGAGATATAATGCCTGTGGGTTCAAACCCCAGCACCATACACACAAAAAGTTACACTTCTTCCAATTAAATAAAATCAAATCAGGTCATTTTTCACCCTTCTTATTTTTCTAGGTAGAATCAATAAACAGTTAGAGAGATGGCTATAATAGTTTTATAACATGCCAGAAAACACACACACACACACACACACACACACAGACACACACAAGCATGTACACATTATGACCAACATACCCTTTAATGTAAATTTGTATTGACTGTTATAGCAATGTACATGACTAAAACAAAACATCTATTATTTTCTGTCTGAATATAAGAAGTGGTTTCTCCACAATACCTTCTCCATTCATAAACAACATTTCAGCATCCTCTATGTTTAGCAAGTCCTAAGTGACCCATAGAAATGTCTCATTGTCATGGAACAAATGAGGCTCACTCAGTGACATCAATACAGCTATCTACAAAATGAAAGTCATTTCCCTACTCCCATCCTTACTATTATATAAGAATAAAATCTCAAATGGGTTATAAGAACTCATTAAAACTTTCCCAAAAACCTTGGTGATATATATGAAAAAGTATTAAAAATGTTGTGCCTTGTCCCCTACTTTTACATTTAGTAACTAATCCTAGGAAAATCATCCAAATTGATGACAAAAATGTTCAGTATTATAATAGTAAAGAAAAAATAGGAACAACCTAGTATTCCAAACGAGGCTATATTAAAATACTATGGTAGCCGGGCGTGGTGGCACACACTTGTAATCCCCGCATCTGGGAGGCAGAGACAGGAGGATCGCACAGGTTCAAAGCCAGCGGCACTGGCTTAAGAGACCCTGTTTCCAAATAAAAAAAGATGTAAAAATGGGTCTGGGAGTGTAGCCCGGAGGTAGAAGGGCTTTCAGGAACCCCAGTACCACCAAAAAAAAAAAAAAAAAAAAAAAAATACTATGGTGAGAGCGGGCATGGTGTCTAATGCTTGTAATTCCAGTACTTGGGAGGCTGAGACAGGAGGATTACAAGTTCATGGCCAGCCTCAGCTACTTAGGCCCTCTGCAACTTAGTGAGACCCTGTTTCAAAATAAAGAATAAAAAATAGAGCTAGGGGTATAGCTCAGAAGTAGAATGCCCCTGGGTTCAATCTCCAGCACCTCAAAAATAATTACTAGGGTGAAGCCATATGATATAGATTAATTAGCTAATTTATTAAATGATTCTTCAAGAATGGGGACTAATACACACACACACATGTATGTAAGTATATGTGTATGTATATGCCATTTGTATAAGTGTATTCTTTATGTACATATAAAAGATACTCATTCTTTATATTTTAAAGTACTAAAAGGAAAACAGAATCACCAATAATTTTACTGTATTAGGAGTTAATCATCAAAATAATAATGTTTATATGTTTCCTCTAATATGCCCAAACTAGGAAACACAAAGAATACCAGAGGGACTCCAGATATTGAAGGGGAAATACTAGCTAAGTTTGGATGGTAAGATAGGAGAGGAGGAAGGCCGGTCTCGATTAATAAGGGTCTACACTTGAACATGTGTAAAATTATGAATAAGACATGGTTAACCTGGACAACCATTGGTGGGGGGGGGGAATGTGGGCGGGGGGAGGGCACCAAATATAGTGTAAATGTATACTATTTATGTTCAATAAAAAAATTGTTATAAAAAAAGATAAAAAAAATAAAAAAAAATAATAATAATAATGTTTATCCCTTGGTAACAAAATTGAATGTGTTTTTTTAATTCTCTCTCTGTCTCTGTCTCTGTCTGTCTCTGTCTCTCTCTCCCCGTGTGTGTGTGTGTGTGTGTGTGTGTGTGTGTGTGTGTGTGTGTGTTTCCCCCATGGTGTTTATTTGTTGGATTTTCCTTTTTTTTTTTTTTTTTGGTAGTACTGGGGTTCCTAGAAGCCCTTCTACCTCCGGGCTACACTCTCAGACCTATTTTTACATTTTTATGTGGAAACAGGGTCTCCTAAGCCAGCACACACGGCTGGCTTCAAACCTGCGCGATCCTCCTGTCTCTGCCTCCCAAGCGCGGGGATTACAAGCGTGTGCCACCATGCCCGGCAATTTTCCATTTTTCAATAAACTCTATCAGAAAAATAATAAATAAGCAGTGTTGTTTTCTCTTCTTAACATGAAATCACTGTATGGGTAACTAAAACAGGAACTTTAATGGTGTCTCCACAGTCACATCCAACATTAATTTTATACCAGATATTAGTTACGACTGCCAAAGTTAAGAATTGAGCTGTCATAATGGAGGTGCATGTTTTGAATTGTTTTCCCAGTAGCAAATCTTAACTTGTACACAAAGACTATTCTCAGAGGTCCTTCCCTCCCTACTATCCATCTCACAGAGAATATAAACAGAACTCTGTGTGTGTGTGTGTGTGTGTGTGTGTGTGTGTGTGTGTGTGTGTGTGTTTAGTACTGGGAATTGCACACTCCAGCCCTATTTTTATTTTTTATTTTGAAACAGGGTCTCAGTAAGTTGGGGAGAGCCTCATGAGGTTGCTGAGACTAGCCGTGAACCTGCGATTCTATGGTCTCAGCTTCCCAAGTATTGGTATTACAGGTGTGCCCCACCACACCCAGCTTAAGTGTAAGGCTGTAGTTTTTCATCCAAATAAACCTTGAGTGCTTTGAGTCCTAGAGAAAGGGACAAAAGATATAAGAGACGCTTAAAAGGAATTCCAGCAAAAATTTTGGGATAAGGAAAAAAACTTAAATCTATACACTATAGAAGTTCCTTCAAACTCTACTTTAAGAAAATCTAACATATAAAATCTGGATAAGTCAGAGAGTCATTATCTACATTACCAAAGTAGTATTCATTTTATACAGCATTTTATCAAATAATTTATTTAAATACCTGCTTTTCTCATAGATTCTGGTATTTTAAAGACAGTTTCCTATTTGACAAGTTAACCACTGTGTCTCCCAGGGCAAATCACCCCATTTCTCTCTATAATAAAGATGGCTTTAACCATGCTCCCTGCCTCATTCAGTTTTCATAACTGTCAAATAAGTTAATTTATATAAAGGTACTATAAAATACACACACACACACATATAATATATATATATATATATATATATATATATATATATATATATGGAGAGAGAGAGAAGAGGAGAGAGAGAGAGAGAGAGAGAGAGAGAGAGAGAGAGAGAGAGAGAGAGAGAGAATGCTGTTTCTCTGCCATGTTGCCCATTGTAATCTCCATGGTTTCAATACCTGGATGATGAGAGGCTCCAGTAGCTTCTCTACGGTGAATGTTTGGACCTGCAGGTCCTGAGGGTTGATATTCAGTGTGACTGGTGTTTTGGTTGACATGCTTCCTGTGCACAAACACACAAAAACAATGCTTATTGGTAAAGAAAAATACTTTCTAAAGAGAAGCATTCATGAAAATTAGGGGGTAGATGAGATATACTCAACACCTCTTTCTGATATCAGCTATAGCCTTCAGAGGACCAGAGTGCCAAATTCACCATCGAAGTAACAAGATATTCCCCAACTGTTCTCTGAGATCATACTGTCTGGGCATAGGTGCTCTAACAAATTAATCTATGCTAGTAAACTCATGACTCAATTAAAAATTTATGGAATAGGTTTGCATTTGATCAATAGACTTAAATAAAAAGAACTGCTAACTTGGCAAGATCTATTGTACAGCAAGTCCTTTGACTACCATGAAATCATAGCACAGAAGCAACCCACACATATATTTTGCCTGTTCTTACTAATGATGACTTAGATGAGAAGCCAGGCAGAACTTTGGAAGACATGTGTTATGTTTATAGTTGTTTTGGAGGTTATTTGATGATTTTGATTGCAAGTAGGGGAAATTTACTTGTGTGTGTGTGTGTGTGTGTGTGTGTGTGTGTGTGTGTGTGTGTGTAGGCATGCGTGCGTGTGTGCATGTGTAGTATTGGATATTGAGTATTGAAGCTAGGGGCTTTCTACCTTTGAATTACATTTTTTATTTTATTTTATTTTAAAAATGGTCTTGCTAGGTTGCTGAGAGTCTCTCTAGGTTGCTGAGGATATCCAAAAACCTATGAATCTCTTGTCTCACTCTACCAAGTACTGAGATTGTAGATATACACCATCATGCCCAGCTGCATTTTTCTTCATATATAGAAAAGAAAACTAATGAGTTGGCATAGTTATAGAAAAAGACAAGAGGCCTATGATACAATATTGATATTTACACAAGAGTAGTTAGAAAAAATAATAGTTATATGCCATTTTAAGGTATCACATTATCCTATAAAATTTAGCTTAGTGCCAGGCATGGGGTGCACACCTGAAATCCCAGTATGTTGGAGGCTGAGACAGGAGAATGGCAAATTTCAGACCACACTGGAAAATTTAGCAATACCCTGTATCAAAATGAAAAGTAAAAGAGGGGCTGAGGGTATAACTCAGAGTAGAATGTCCTTGGATTCAATCCCCAGTTCTAAAACAACACCAAAAAAAAACTCAATTCAGTGAGATTTTTATATAAGACAAAATATATATATATACACACATACATATATACATATAATATATATATACATATATATATATGGTTACTGAGAGTAACTCACTAGGTTACTGAGAGTCTTGCAAGTTTTAGAGGCTGTCTTCAACATGCAATACTCTTGGCTCATCCTCCAACATACTAGGATTTTAGGCTTGTGCCACCATGCCTGGCTCATATATATGTGTGTGTGTGTGTGTGTGTGTGTGTGTGTGTGTGTGTGTGTGTAGTGGTTCTGGAGATTGAATCCAGGGGAATTCTACACCCCAAGCCCTATTTTTTATTATTTACTTTGGAACAGGGTCTCACTAAGTTGCAGAGGGGCTCACTAAGTAGCTGAGGCTGGCCGCGAACCTGTGATCCTCCTGTCTCAGCCTCTGGCTCATATATTCTTAATCATATAATCAAATGATCATAAGTGGCATATCATAATATATTCAGATTGAGGTTTGATGCACTTATCAGTTATGAAGGCTATTACCTGTAAGGTCTGCAAGTCATCCCTCTGCACCCACACCTTACATTACCCAAATCACTAGTCCCACAAAACCACATCGATCACAGGTTAGAGGATGTGAGACTCTCATCAACCTGTGAGACCCTGTATCTAAATAAAATTTTTTTAAAAAAAAACAAGGCTAAGGTTGAGGCTCAAAATTAGAATTCCCCTGGATTCCATCCCTAATACCACACACACAAAAAAAGTCTCTGCTATATACATCTTGATCTATTTTTAAAACCAAAAAGTTTGTAGCCCACAAAAACATGTATCTATCAATGCAAATCTCTCCCACTTAACTTCTACTTATTTCTTCTATAGTTTCCTATATTTTTAGGCTAAGAAAACATTAAAGACCTGCCCCTGAATATCCCGATATTCCCTATTAAGCCCATAGAAACAACAACAAAAAAGAAAGTACTATGCTTATTTTAGTTGTTTTGTTTACTTTTTTTTTCTTTTTGCAGTACTGGAGATGGAACCCAGGGTCACTGTACCTCCAAGCTACACCCCCAAACCTATTTTAATAGTCTTTTTTTATTTTTTGAAACAAGGTCTTACTGAGTTGCGAAGGGCCTCGCTAAGTAGCTGAGGCTGTCCATGAACCGCGATCCTCCGGTCTCCACCTCCCGAATGCTGGGATTAGAAGCCTGTGCCACCATGCCCAGCTTGTTTACTATTTTAGATATGAGACAGAATTATTTTCTTTTTAATCGACTAATTATAAATGAACAATAAGTGGATGGATGGACAGATGGATGGAAGAACATATTCGCATGGTATCTCTCATTTTATTTATTTTATTTCCCTTGTGGTACTGGGGATTGAAGCCAGGGAATTCTGCATCTGAGGTATATCCTCAGCCTTATTTTATTTTTTATTTTGAAACAGAGTCTCGCTAAGTTGCTGAGGCTGGCCTTGAACCTGTGATCCTCCTGTTTCCACCTCCCAAGTAGTGGGATTACAAGCATGCGCCACAATTCCCAGAAATGGTATCTCTCTTATCCAGGATCAATCCTTTCAGTTCTCCTCTCAATTTCAATGATTCTAGAAGAATTATTTTTTTCTTATACCTCTCTCCAACCCCTAAAATATAAATCAAAATATCAGGGCAGAGCCTGTATTCTCTCCAAACTCTCTCCCCTGAGAGTCAACCCCCATTTGCCTCCAGCCTTTTTCTCCTACCCCAGGCCTAGATCCATAAAATCAGCACCTCTGTGTCTGTCAGCTTTTTCCTCTCTACTGGCTCCTTCCCCTGGACCCGTACATATGCTAATGTATGTACTCACAGATATTCATGATCTCTGTCGACCCCTATGAGTGAGTGAAAAGATCAGGGCTTCACCAAGACCCTTCCCAACTGTATACCTGCCACACATCCAGAGAGAGGGACAAAACCATCTGTAACCCAAAAGGTATCCTTATTGATACATCTTATCTTGATGTACTCTAACTGTGAGATTAATACAGTTTGTTTAAAGAAAAATAGAGGCAAACACTGCAGATTCTACTCTTCAGCTGTTATGCTACATGATCACACTCCACTGTTTTCTTAATATAAAAACAGTTATTTGAAGTATTCCTGAGAATAACGAGAATTTTTCAAAAGACTGTCCCCAGTGACTTAATATAGTATTTATGCATAATCAAAGGAATGTTTTTCAAATATACTTATAATCAAATGCCCTTGTAGTAATTCTAATTCTTTCATGTGTCTTCAGCAAAGCTTAATATCAAAAACAAAGAAAATTATATTAAAAGTCTCAAAGGAACCAATTATGAAAAAATTTAATAATTTATAAAAGCATTTAAGTCCAATTATATCCTCCAAGGGCTTCTATACTATTAAAAACACTAATGCATACTAATCACTTTATGTATAGTATAAAAACATTAAACATTTCTAATCAATATAGGAAGTTATAATAAGTCATTTAAAGTGAAAAGAAAAGGACCACTTGTGTTAAGTGTCCTAGAGTTACTCTAGCCATGTTTTCTAATAATTATAATATACAAATACATATATTCCTCTAAATGAAAACTATAATAAATGTTGATGGTTTTACTTTTAAAACACCAGCATCGTTAATTACTTAGAGCACATTTTCTGAAACGTGGCACATTTCTAGATAGTTCTCTTATTGAACATAACCCAACTTGCCTACTCAGGGACCCTTCGTCCCCTTTGAGATGGCCAACTATGGCCTTATTCTCAGTTTATGCTTAGCTATCACACTTACAAAAAGTGCCTGATATTTCTTTAATTTTAAAAAAGTCATTTGCCTTAAAAATAATTGTTCAAATTGTATTAAAAATATAATTTTAATTCATTTTCAAATAAAAGTGTGAATTACTATTATTATATGATATATAAATATAGTCAGAAGCCCTACAATTTAGCCTCTTACTGCCTTCTCTCCCTTTCACTAGTTTTGTTTTTCTTTCCTAAAGCTAGAAACAGTCTTTTTCTCAGCTATTCAGCTAAAATATAGAAGATGTTCTTCAAAAAAGAATCCAAACACGACTGCCAAATGTTTTATCTTAAACACACATTCTGGAATATTTGGGTTTGGTGTAGTTTTGGTTTGAGTGTGGTTTTCAATCATTCCGCCTACCACTTTGATTCCTTTTAACACAGGCAAATCTAAATTGAAGACAGGATATTTCATTGGTGACCTTAATGCATAGCCCAGAGCCAAACTCTGCAACAAGATATGTCTTTCAGTGGATAACCTTCGGGTTCTATCAAATGAGTGCTCACAAGGGCTTATTTGTTACTCTGCTTATGACACATACTAGCCTACGTACAAAACAAGATTTCTGATATTGCTTTGTTGATTCATCTCAGGGACAAAAATAGAGGACACTGTTGTGAACTAAAATGAGATCTAAATGAACCTTCACAGCCTTTAAAAACATATCATTTCACTGCAGAATTCACACTAGGTTTCCAAAGTTACACCACACACCAAAAATTGGATGTAAGGAGGGAAATTTAAGAATAAAAATTATCCATATCATATATATTCCTTCTAGAAGGTTTTTCAGTCAAAAATTAAAAGAGAAACCTATTATCTTCTAAGTTTGTGTTCATATCTTTAATACACATTAAGTGAAGAAAGTTGTTCAAAAGTTCACTTTCCATGGTAAAATTTATAAAATAATAAAGCAACAAGTTCTTGAAGAACCTTGGCTACACAGAGTTATTTTTCCTTAAATAAATGCTATTTCTTATAAAAATCTTTCTGATCTTTTGTATCTGTCCTGTTCAGTAATCCTGATTGATTGGAGATCAGGGCAATAAGAGTTAGAAAACTGCAGAATTTTGCAAATGGAGTTGAATCAAGGTCAAAGTCTAACAAATTGTTACCGATCTCTTACAGCAATATCACAACATGAATCCAAACCAAACTCCTTCTAGGTGGTGGGTGCGACATTCCAAGGCATTTGCACTTTATAACCTGTAAAATCTTAAGAGTAAGAGAGTATCTCCCAAACATTCAAAAATACTGGGTATAACAGCTTTCATTTCAACAACGCACTGGGCTTGGGTGAACAGAAATGACCCGGGGCTCACCATGCCCTTAGATGCTGGTGACTATTTTGGTAAAGTTCTTCCTTATGTTGAATGTAAATCTGTCACGTTTGAACTTCTATCCATTCGAGATGGTTTTCTAACATGGGAAAAGCACAGGTTTGGAGAGAGGCTAGAATAATCTAAGGAAGAATCTAAGGAAGGAGAAAAAAAATCTCTAGTAGTAGATATTTCCATGGATAGACCTCAGAACAGAGCAAGCCTACCCATCCACCCACGTGGACTCATTCTTTCTGTGCATACTATCTTTGTCTACAATGGCTGAATTTTCACTTTATCTCCTACTTGAAATTGAACTTGAATCAATTTAAATTAGTTTATCTTAACACATATTTCTATGTGAGCACATGTGCCCGCACGTGTGTGTATGTGTGTGCGTATGTGCGTGGGCATGCCTTCCCAACTCTCTTTTTATTTTTTGTATTGAAGCATGGTCTCACTAAGTTGCTGAAAGCCTCGCTAAGATGCTGGAACTGGCTTCAAACCTGCAATCCTCCTGTCTTAACCTCCCAAATACTGGTATTACATGTGGGCACCGAGCCACATGCCCAGCTTACATTTTAGTATTAAATACAGTTAATGATGAAAAGTCACAGGAGACACACATTGCTCATACATTAGTGTGAACTAGCTCATTGCTTGCCATCTAACACCTTGGGCATGTCTCTATGACAGCACACACCATATTATATTTCAGCCATGCGCTGGCAGCAAAGGAAAACGATGTTAGAAGTTCAGAGAAATGTGCAGAGAAGACATAGGAAAAATTCACCTTTTAAGATTTCCAACAAGGTTGCTATTCCCTTCAAACATTAAAAACTTTTTCCACCTGGTTCTTCTCCCTATAGTAACTCCTGTCACCCCTGTCTCCAGAATCCAAAACTCAGACTCCTCTTAGGAAATCTGTAATTTGTCTACATAAGTGATGTCTACCCAAATTGATATGTGGGATATCTCATAAACCTAACTCTAATATGACTCCTATATAAAAATCTCTAATACCAAATATTTAGTTTTTTAGACCTAGGGATTTAGGGCCATTTTCCCTCTGAGCTACACCGCCAGCCTTATTTTTATTCTTTATTTTGAAACAGGGTCTCACTAGGCTGCAGAGGGCCTAAGTAGCTGAGGCTGGATGTGAATTTGTGATCCTCCTGTCTCAGCCTCCAAGTTCTGGAATTACAAGTATGTGCCACCATGCCTGGCTTCCAAATATTTAATATTTTTAAAATAAACATTTGTAAACATTAATTTGTAAGGCAATAGCTGATTGTTTAAGATCATTAAATTCTTTGATATAGCCATCATGCTTACCAGATTAGGTCAACTTTGTGCTCACCTTTCAACTACTTTGTTAAAGTCTTTTTTTCCCCCAAAGATTACTGCAAGCCAGGTGTGGGGGAGCACACTCGTAATCCCAGAATTTGGGAGGCTGAGACAGGAGGATTGCAGTTCACTGACAGTCTCAGCTATTTAGTGAAGCCTTTTGCAACTCAGTGAGACCCTGTTTCAAAATAAAGAATAAAAAATAGGGCTGAGAGTGTAGCTCAGAGGTAGAATGCCCCTGGTTTCCATCCCCAGTATCACACACACACAAAAAAAAAAATTAATGCAAACTACTATATAGACTAATAATTTTTATTTGTCCCTAAATGCAATTTTTTTTATTTTGTCCTTGTAGCAACATTTCATTCTAAATAATCTGTACTTTGTTCTTCAAGTCAAATATTGATTTTGGAGAATTCAAGACATTAATATCCCTCCTAATTTCCTGTTTATCCATTAATTTATTTAGTATGAATTCTGTAATTTCTAGTGGTTGTTAAATAGACAAGGGCTAGCCACAAAACCAGATTAATACCATTACAAATCGCTTTCAAATATATAATAATCAATAAACATGATTTTCAATAATTTGTTAATCAATTTTATGTTAAATAGTCTATGTTTTTATTTTGTCAGGAAAATATATCATGGGGAGGCATTTCTACACCTTCCTATTTTTTTTCAGGCATTTGACTTGATGCTAAGGCCTTTTTTTTTTTTTTTTTTTTTTGCACTGAGAGTTGAACCCAGGGGCCTTCTGCTTCTGAGCTATACCCCTAGTTCAATTTTTATTTTTATTTTGAAACAGGGTCTCACTAGGTTGATGAGAGTCTCGATACTTGCTGAGGCTGTCCTCAAACCTGCGATATTCCTGTCTCAGACTCCTAAGTACTGAGATTACAGGCGTGTGCCACTATGCCTGGCTCGGGAGTTCAGTTTTTTAAAAAATCTAGTTTGACATGACTTGTTCCTAAACAGTCCCATACTACTGCTAGTAATTACTGCTGTTTATTTACATTTTAGTGCCTAGATGTCCAGTATAATTTTCTACCTTTTTCCCCCCTGGGGATTGAACCTAGGGGCATTCTACCTCTAAGCTACACCCCCAATTCTATTTTATGTTTTATTTTGAAACAGGGTCTCATTAAGTTGCTGAAGGCCTCACTAAGTTGCTGAGGCTGGCCCAACCTGTGATCATCATATCTCAGCCTCCCAAGTACTGGAGTTACAGGTGTGCACCATAATGCTCAACTGATTTTCTACCTCTTTTGAAATTAAGGATATTTGCCTTTCCCTGTCTATTAGTAAATTAGAGATACTATAACAAATATACCATAGACTGGGATTGCTTAAATGACAAACACTTAACTTCTCGCAGTTTTAGAGTCTTGGAAGTCCAAGATCATGGTGCTGAAGATCCAGTGTTTGCCAAGGACCCACTCTCTGGTTTGTAGATAGGTGTCTTCCTGCTGTCCTCACATGGCAGAGAGCAGAGCGTGTCTTTTTATAAGGGCACTAAACCCATACATGAGGGCTCCGTTCTCATGGCCCAATTACCTCCCAAAGGCCCACCTCCTAACACCATCACCTTGGGTTTGGGGATTTCAACATAAATTTGGCTTGGAGGGTTACACACATATTCAGTCTATAACACCCCATTTTCTGATAGACCTTTCATTTCTCACTGACTCACAGAAAAGTTTCTGCATATCATTTAAGAATCTAAGGATATACTTTTCAATAAGAGAACAGAATCTATTTGTCTACGTTTAGGTTAAACATTTATTTCCTCTATAGACTTCGAAATTATTATTCAGGAGTACTTTTACTCTCTTCCCATAACACTTTAAAACAAAGCTTTCCTCCAGTGCCTCGTTTTATTAGATCTCTTGACTTTAAAATCTAAGGCCTATTTCCTACGTGTGCACTAATTAGAATGCAGCATGCCTAAAGAACTCTAAAAATACATTCCTAATGCACAATGACCTCATAAAAGATGTTGAGCCCTTTGAAATCATTTCCAGAGTGGTTCATAAAAGGTAGACTCCAGGGCTGGGGCTACAATTTTTAAATGTACTAAGTGTTGGGATCCCCAAGAGTCTGCAGTTTTTATTTCCTCAGCTTCCAAAACCTCTGGGTTTTAACAGAACAAAACAATGCTACATTTTCTAACAAAAGTTCAATTCCTGAAGTATGTTGTAATTCAAACTTTGAAGAGTTTTTTGTAGTACTTGAAGTTCTTTTTATTAAACCTTTGGATAGTCATTGATGTTTTTTGAAAAATAATGAAATTGATCCACTTCCTCCCCCCAAAAAAAGATTTTTATGGACTCTTTACAAGAATGAAACAAAAGTTAAAACATGTGTTTGCTCTAGCCATAATAATCAAAATTAAATGTTTCCTCCCACACATACAACCTAAATGAAAGCTTCAAAAATGGTAAAAGAGATACAGCCTTGATTTATATGAAATTAAACAAAGGAAAACAAAGATATATTTAGGGACTTATATTATGTCCCTCTGATCATAAATTAATTTCCACCCCTTCTTTAAAAAAAAAATAAAAGGAGCCGGGCGTGGTGGCACACGCTTGTAATCCCCGCGATTGGGAGGCTGAGACAGGAGGATCGCACATGTTCGAAGCCAGCCTCAGCTACTGAGTGAGGCTCTCAGCAACTTAGTGAGACCCTGTTTCCAAATAAAATATAAAATAGGTCTTGGGGTATAGCCTGGAGGTAGAAAGCCTCTGGGTTCCACCCCCAGTACCACAAAAAAGGGGGGGGGAGCAGCTGGCAGAGTAGGAGATGCCTATAATCCCAGCTACTCAGGAAGTTGAGGCAGGAGGTACCAGAGGCTGAGGTTGGAGGCTTGCAAGTTCAAAGCCAGACTTGACAATTTAGTGAGACCCTTTCTCAAAATAAAAATTATTTTTATAAGTGCTGGGGAAGTAGCTTAGTGGTAGAGCCCTTTGTCTAGCAGGTGTGAGGTCCTGTATTCCATTCCAATACCAAAAGTTAAAAGAAAAAAAAGTCACAATTCAATTTAATTAAACTGAAAAGTAACATTTCATGTAAGAATTCCACACAATAATGTCATTAGTCCTCCCCTGATAAGACTCCTTTCAGTTATTTTATAAACTGCAAGTTTACATCAAAAACTTACTCTATATTTCATAATGGCACACATTTGCAAAAAAGAGAGAAAGGGCAGAAATCCCCACAGTCACTCTGCAACAGTGCCCTTCCACTTAAGGACATTTTATACTATATAAAAATTACACCAGAACTAAGACCCTATGACATCCCATCTCATCTAAGCTCGACATGAAGCTTACCTACACATTATCTAAAAAGCCAAAGAACTAAATTATCCAGATTGAAATCAAATAAGATAATCTAATATGTGAGATAGCAAAGAAGCTTCATTGCATGGGCAGAAGAATAACCTTCAGCTACAAGGCTGGGTCTAAGCAATGAGGGTGGAGTAGCATGCCTGCCCCACACATGTACTCTGAACGCGACAGTGGCTCTTGTAGTTGCGAGTCCAGTGGCTCCTCTTCACTCCCTAATATAAGACAGCTCAGGAGTATATGAATTCTACTAAAGTCTAGTATTTTTTAAAGGTACAAAAAAAGAGACTGGTGAAAGAAGTGGAATTCCTATCAACCTCAATTTGAAGCAAAAAAATATATGATTTCTTCTTTATTCCCTGAATAACTAGGTATAAATAAGAGCCTTATTGAAATAAAGAAATGAGACCCAAAAAAATTTTTTTTGTGGTAGTACTGGGGGTGGAACCCAGGGGCTTTCTACCTCTGGGCTATACTCCCAGACCTGTTTTATATTTTATTTGGAAACAGGTTCTCACTAAGTTGCTGAGAGCCTCACTAAGTAGCTGAGGCTGGCTTCGAACCTGCGCAATCCTCCTGTCTCAGCCTCCCAAGCACTGGGATTACAAGCATGCACCACCACGCCCGGCAAGAGACCAAAAATCTTAAAAACACTGTATCCATTATTCACGAATCAATAAGTATATTTGGAAAAGCCAATAATATGTAACTGTGTTGAGAACTTTAGCTTCCTCCACATCTTGGCTTTTTGTTCTTTCATACTCCTTGAAAAGAATTTTTTAGTTTGTGCCAAAATCTTTGAATTTTATCATCTAAATTTACTATTTACCAATACCTTTTTAAGTTCTTCTGAAACTCTGGTAATATGCCTATTATTAATCCTATTTGATTGTATTTAGTTCCACATGCCAAGGATCCTCTCCAAAGCATATAAAAGGTACAAAAAAAAGCATATTAAAGGTACAAAAAGGTTTTCATGCTGGCTTCAAAAGGTGTCTCTGCTGGCTTGAAAACACCACTCTCAAGCTTCTCCCCACCCTTCTGACCATCCTTCCCCGTCTTTTGCTGAGTCTGCCTTATCCACCTCCTTATAAGCAGGGATCCTACCCCAGGCAAACCCCTTAGATTCTGTTCTCTGTTCTCATTATATCACTTTCTCAGAGGAATCTCATCCTAGAGTGTCAATTCTAATTAGAGCCTCCAATTCACAAAACTTTATAGTCTAGATCTCTCGATCAGCTTCAGGGCCCCCAAATCCATTGCCCGCTGAGCTGTCTCATAGGAAACTCGAAACTGAATTAATAATATTTTCCCTCAAACTTGGTTGCTTTTATTTATTTATTTATTTATTTATTTATTTATTTATTTGCTGTTCTAAACTAGTTGGATGGCATTGCCACATAGCTGAACACCAAACTCAGCAACTTGAATGTCATCCTAGAATATTCTCTACCATCCTGCCTTTCTCTTCACATCATATTGGTGAAAAACTCACATTGGTTGTACCCTCTTAAGTCCTTTCATATTGGCCATTTCTGCTTCCCACCTTTACTTCCTTAGTTCAGGCCCTCAGACTTAGACTTTGCAATCGTCTTTCTTCTCCCAGGGTTTCACTCCTCCAATTCATCCTCCAAACCATTTGATGTTTCTGGTACAAACCATACTATTGGATTACAAAATAATAAAAAGAGGAAGAGATCTTCTTTAGAATAATTCCAAGTGGTAGAAGCCAATAAGGAACAATAGAGTGATTTTTTTAATTCACTATTTACAACCCTTAAAATAAAAATAAATGTGAACAATATATATAGATCAGTGAAGGCTACAATCATTAAGTGAATGATTAATGGGGAACTTTGAGGGCTCCACTTACAGAGCCTGAACACACTGAGTAAAACAACCTCACCCCTATATCGTTTTTGTTGCTGTTGTTACTCAAGGTGTTCTTGCCCAAAGAATTGAACTTAAATCTAATCAAGCCTAGTCTATATTTAGTTATCAGTTTATTAAAAGGATTATGTTAAGTGACGTCCAAATTAACGAAATCCCTCATGCAAAACACTGTAAAACAAATCATCTGGTTTCTTCAACTAATAGATCATATGGAAAGAACAAAGATTATTATAGATTAAAAGATAATTTAAGCCAAGCGTGATGATTCATGTAATTCCAACACTTGAAAGGCTGAGACAGGAGGATCTCAGGTTCAAGGACAGCCTCAGCAAGTAGTGAAACTCTCATTAACCTAGAAAAACTCTGTTTCAAAATAAAAATAAAAAGGGCTGGAGGTGTAGCTAGGACATAGACTGTCCCTGGGTTCAACCCCCAGCATCACACACATACACACACACACACACACACACACACACACACACACACACACGGTCTCACTTAGTTGATGAAAGCCTCACTAAATAGCTGAGGCTGGGTTTGAACCTCCTGTCTCAGCCTCTCAAGCGCAGGGATTACAAGCGTGCACCACCAGGCCTGGCACAATGGAATTTTTTTTAAAAGCCAAATGATTATCCCTGATTTACCATGTTGATATCTGAAGATATGACTGGTACCCTCTTTTCCTTTGTCAATACTATATAGTGTGACCACCTTCACTTATAGTGGCTAAGTTTATGTATGAGAAAAGTCATAGCCAGGAGTCTTCGATACAATAGGTGTTTTGTGAGTGTTTGAACATCAAAGCCTATCAAAAATTCTGTCTTTGAATTCCTGCCTCCTGCCCAACAACTTTGTTTTCAATTAGATTGATCCATATAATCTTTACCTAAAAGAGGTTGAAATTCAAGTTAAAGCTAAATTAAAAGAGTAAAAAAAAAAAAAAGGAAAGTAGCTAAGGTAAACTTACAGAATTTTTTAGAAAATACTAAGATTTAGTATTCATGAATTTATACAAAATTGCTAAATATGTGCCAGGCGCAGTGGTGCACACCTGAAATCCCGGTACTTGAGAGGCTGAGACAGGAGAACCACAGGTTTGAGGTGAGGCTCAACAATTTGGTGAGGCCCTCAGTAACCTAGCAAGACCCTATTTTCATATAAAATATAAAATAGGGCTGGGGGTATATCCTGGAAATAGAATACTCCTGGTTCAATCCCAGCACCACAAAAATAACACTTTCATATAAAATATAAAATAGGGCTGGGGGTATATCTTGGAAATAGAATACTCCTGGTTCAATCCCCAGCACCACAAAAATAAAAATAAAAATAAAAAAACTTTGGCTTTTGTTTTCCTGCTCCAAGAAAACTTGGGACCACGTTTATGCCCACATTAAACCAGTGTATGAGTTAAAGAGGCAACGGTTACCCAAGTTTTTTCCACCAAAACATAAGTGACATTTAAAGTATGCTTATTATTCACAATCCAAGACTCCACACTGCTACCCAAGGTTAGGAAGACAGCTGGCTTGCATGAAACTCTCCCATAAGTTTTCTGTAACCCTATATTTTCTCTTCCATCGATCCATAATAAACCGTTGTCATGAAACCCCAGTTGAGAGCTGCTGCTCTCTTTTGGTTTTTTTTTTTTTTTTGGGGGGGGGTTGTTTTGGTCTTATTCTTCACTGTTTTTCTCTCTTCTTTCACTCCACATTTAATTTATCCCATCTTGAATTTCACATAGCCTTGTAAGTCACCTTAAATCCTTTCTAGAACAAGGAATAAATTAATAATGACCCCATGTCTCTGCAAAAGCAATCGCTTTTTGTTACCCGATACAAAGCCTTAAAACTTTAACTTCTGGTTACTCTAACTATTCTCTACTATGCTGAATATACAAGTATCAAAATCTAGGTTGTTCCTTTTGCTTTATCAATTCTCTTTTTTAAAATATTTAAGGCTGCATGCAAAAAAATACAGGGAAAACACCCATGCACAATTTAAGTTTTAGAAGCCCATAGTAGAAATTAAATTGTTTGCCCAAATAAAGAAACTGCTTGCTGCATAACTTTGATGTCAAAAGAATGTAAAACTTCCAGTGCCTTGTATACAGTTACTCAAATAGTAATAGCTCAGTTGCACAGTAGGAATTTTTAAATGCTCTGATATAAGACTACTATAGCTTGGGCATTGGCACATGAGAATTTGTTTTGGTGCTATTTTTAAACCACTAATAAACATCCCATATAACACAATTTAGCCTCTAAATTAAGCCAGCCTGTGCTGTTGTGAAAGGGGGGGGGGGAAATGTGCTCAAGAATCGCATTTTTATCTAAATCTGAGATGCCTGCTGATCTACTCAGAAAAGTAGACATTTAAAATTGTAGCTTTCATAATCCAGAGTTAGTGTTGCTAAAAGGAAAATTAGTTATAAAAGTAATAAATGCACAACATAGTTTCCATTCACCCTATTTTGTAGACATAATGTCCCTTCATTTCCAAAATTATCTAACCGAGCAACAGATAACCTGTAATTATTAGGATATGACCTAGATCAAAGTTTGATTTAAAAAGTTTGCCACTTCACTCACCTACTGCAGGACAGAGTATTGCCCATATACAGACATTAAACCAACTGTCTAAGCAATTCCTTGTGTTTAGAAATTCAGTGCCACTATCATGGCTCACAATTTGGCTTATGATGCATCTGTAAGCAAACAGCCTGACAAGCGCCCTAGTGTATTTCAGGATGACTGACAGGACACAGTGGCTCAAGCAAGACGGGGGGATGGGTACTCTTAAAGCAACATGCCAAGGAAGAGAAATGTCAAACAGCAGAATCAGACATGGAATTCTATTTCTCATATTTGCAAAGAAACAAAAAAATTGCATAGAAGTTTTAAACACAACTTTTATAGACATTATATATCCCAAACACTATAAATTCCAAAATAGCTTTGAGAATTTCTATTAAGTAGAAATTTAAAAAAAAAAAAAGCTAAAGTAAGCATTCTCTGTGATACTCCCCTTAGAAACAATCAAGCTTCAAGTTAATAATGTTCAAATTAAGCTGGATGTGGTGGCACATGGCTGTAATCCCATTACTTGAGAAGCTGAGACAGGAGGATCACAAGTTTGAGGCTTGCCTCAGCAACTCAGCAAGACCTTTAGTAACTTAGTGAGACCCTGTTCCAAAATAAAAAGGGCTGAGTGTGTAGGACTTACCTTAGAGGTAGAATGCCCCTGGATTCAATCCCGAGTATATATAAGAAAAAAAAGACTATTCCAATTATTTTTAACAGAAATTTAATCAGGATACCCAGAAAAAAAGCAGTTCTTTCTCATCATTAGATATATGTCAAGAGATCAATAGATTACAACAGCAATTTAAGAACAACAAAAGTAATTTAAATATGTTGGATTAATTGCAATTGTTTTCTGAGATAGAGGCAGGAAATTTATACATTGTTTTCCTCTACTGTACCCCTCTGTAATTTTTTATGGTTAAAGAAAATATAACAACTATGGGCATTTTCATTTTAGTTTCATTTTGTTAAATATTTAATCAATATATTGGCTTTATTCTTCACTTTTTTATCTTTTCCATATTATTTCATGACATTTTGCACTACTCAATTCTTGGACAATTAATACAGCAATCCGTCCTTTTTTTTTTTTTTTTTTTTTTTTTTTTTTTTTTTTTTTTTTTAGCCATTCGTTTTTAAATGCAATCCCTTATTTAGCCATTTGAGGGTGTCATTAGCTTCCGAATACCCACAGCATTGCACTGATTGACACTAATTTTCATACTTAAATTAAGAACTGCAACACACTACGTCTACTTTCCTTAGTAAATATGCTTGGAAATATCCCATTTATATAGAGCCCAGATTAGTGTTTCCTTCTTTTCATCTGAGACAAGCTAACATTACTTCTTCTTCTATCTGCTCTTAAATGTATCCTCTGAAAGAAAAGCTCTAGAATTCTAGGAAACAGCAGGATTAGGTTCAACCATCAGAAAAGCTTCCACAATACTAAATTTTTCTGGGGCAGAAAATCAAACAAAAATTAACCACATGAGGATCCCATGCCACCAGAAAATCTAAGACAAATTCTGAAGAAAACAGGACTATAATTATAATTATTATAATCTTTTCTCAAAATTACATATGACAGTTTTAAACTGTTCAAATTGTATTTTTAATTACCACTTTTAATATTTGCTAATTTGCCTTTGCATGTTAGAAGCTACAGGCTAATTTTAAAAAGATGCATTCCTGTTACCATTTTACCTTTCATGAGCATACAATGTTATGACTAACAAATTTCTCCTACAATCTGCAGACGCTTTGCAAAACAAACACTCAGTTTGGAAAGGTATGAACATCAAATTTTTATTTACTCTAAAAATAAATATTTTGGTATCTAATTAGATAAATATCATTAAGTGCCACAAATAGATCTTGACTGAAGATTAAAAAAAAACTTTGTATGCTTATCTTGAGCTATTTTATCACTTGCATGGAGTTTTCTAAGTTAACTCCAACAAAAGTAAAAACTAAAGTAGATCTAAAAGCTCAAATAGTGCTCTCTTTTCCTGCTCCTAGACTTTCCGATTACATCACAGCTGTTATGCTAGAGATTTGCCAGAAAGATGGGGCTTGGTGGCACATGCTTGTCATACCAGTACTCAGGAGGCTGAGACAGAAGGATCGCAGGTTCAAGGACAGCCTCAGCAAGTGGTGAGATTCATCAACCTAGCGAGATTTTGTTTCAAAAAAAATTTTTTTAAATAGAGCTGAGGATGCTCAGAAGTAGTACCACAAAAAAAAAAATGCCAAAAATAAATGATCATTTATCTTTCTCGCTTGCTATTCAAAATAAGAAATGACAGTTTGTACTTTTTTTTTTTTTTTTGGTACTGGAGATTAAACCCAGGAACATTCTACCTCTGAGCTACACTCCCACCCCTATTTTATTTTTACTTTGAAACAAGGTCTTGCTAGTTTGATGAGAGTCTTGCTATTTGCTGAGGCTGTCCTCGAACCTGTGATCCTCCTGTCTCAGAGACAGAAGGGATTACAAGTATGTGCCACCATTCCTGGTTCAGTTTCTACTCCTTTAAAAGAAAATTCTACTTCTAACAATGAAAACAAGTTTTGGAGTTCTTAATTGAAAGAAGCTAGCCTATAAAATTATTTCTCAGAAGCTTCTTTATGTAACAACTAATGAGAGCTGAGTAAAAATCATATTTTGCATTTGGAAACAAAGTATAAAATCTCTTCAACTGTTATTGATTCTTGTATAACATTTTGTATCTTCAGTTTTTTACAATAATATATTCTCTATGATATAAAATGCATACTTAGAGCTGGCCATGGTGGGAGGCTGAGACAGGAGGATCGCAGGTTTGTGGCCAGCCTCAGCTACTTAGTGAGGCCCTCCACAACTTAGTGAGACCTTGTTTCAAAACAAAGAATAAAACATAGGGCTGGGGGTGTGGCTCAGGGGTAGAATACCCCTGGATTCTGTCCTAGTACCACAAAAGAAAAAAGATGCATACTTAGAATTATTTCTCAAATTAAGTTCTGGGATAACCATCCAGAAGAAAACTGAAAAGGCAGTTTGTCAGTAATTTGTTTATCCTTTTTGCCTGTCAGCATACAATTTGGAATATACAGATAAGTAATGTTTTCTGTTTTCTTTAACCACTTAATTCCACTCTACTTTCCAACAGTTTCCTTTCTGATGCAAGCTCCCCTGAACTACCCTCACTCAGCTAGCTTTTCTTGGTTTCCCCAAATGTCTTAAAAAACCTACATCTAAAGTACTTTTTAGTCTCAATATTATTTCTGGCTAAAAAAAAAAAATTTCTGTGCATGCAATACTGAGGATTGAACCCAGAGGCAATCTACCTCCAAGCTACACCCTCAGATCAGTTTTATTTCTCATTTGGAAACTGGGTCTCACGAGGTTGCTGAGAGCCTCACTAAACTGCTGAGGTTGGCTTCCATCATGCCATCCTCTTGTTTCAACCTCCCAAGTACTGGGATTGCAGGCATGTGCCACTATGCCTGGCTTAAAAAAATATATTTGATAATATTATTTAGGAGAGAGGGAACTGAGTGATGAATAGATATATTTATTGAAAATAACCATTTGCATATAGCAAAAAATGCTTCCTACATTTTATGTTCTATTTGAATTTTTAATACACATTATATATATTTCACTTTATCTTTGAAACAACTGTTTATTACTTCTCAAAACTACTATAGTAGATTCATAACAGGTAATGTTCATACAATAAGCAAGTCTAGAGCAAGCTGTCTCTAATATACTTTCAGTATGGTAAGTGCAAGGTACACTAGTATGCGCAAATGAGTTCTGTCCCATAGGCAGCTGGAAATGCAGAATCCAGGAACAAAGAGGAAAAATCAAGCTTAGAGATAAAGATATAATAACTACCCATCCATGTTCCACCCTATTCCATGAGACTAGATAAGCAATCCCAAGGTAAATTGTATGAGAAATAAGGCAACCAAGAATAGCACTTTGCAGAACTAGTACTGTGAAGGGTAGCAGGAAAAGTACATGAAAAGTAGTAAGAAATGCAAGAAAAATGTTCAAATTCAAACCCCACCCTCCTCCGCATTGTTCACAATGACTATGATTTACCCTGTTTTCCTCATGCTGTGGAATGAAACCTATAAAGCTGCTCTGAGGAGCAATTACTTATAAAATTACAGGTAGGATCTAAAGAAGTGCTAATTACAAAGCTGAATAGCTCACTGATCAATTATTGATATTGTGTGGAAAAATACTTTTTTCTCTGTGGAAGTCTACTTTTCCAAACCAAATTTTAGAGAACTGCTGTGAAAAATATAACAAATGAATTTGATTTTAAAATGAATAGAACTCTTAAACTCCCACCCTTTTTATTTAGTAAAGTGAATCTGTTTCACCAAACGTTATCTACCCAATTTATGATCATAATTTATAATTAAAAAATAAGGAAGCAACGGTCCTAAAATGTAAGTACTTTATAATTGCTTCCGAAGTTATAACAAATGCTGAGTAGAGAAAACGAAAGACACATTAACAGATATTAATAAATTGTGCCTTTTTTTTAGAAGACTGGAAAAGGATAGAATACTGAACTAAAAGCAAAAGAATGACAGTAAGTTAAAAAATAGAAACCTGTGTCCTGTTCCCATGTAAACTTATGGAGTTGTGCCAAACTGCTTCATTCCAGAGCAAAGAGCCACTCAGTTGCTGAGGCTATATACAGAGAGAAGGAAATCCTTTCTCCCACACTCTGTGTTTCCAAAGATTAATAATGGAAAACTAGAGAATGATGGATTTTGCTACCGAGTAGCCATGTTTATACAATCAGGCCCTCCATTGGCTTCCTATAAATCTATTGATACTGCATAATACAGCCAAAGAAATAAATGCACAAAAGCAAAGAAACTTGATCTTGCAAAAGTCATAATATTCCTAAAATGTCCAAAAAATAACTGCAATAGTAAGTTAAATTATAGTATAATTCCTATCAAGCCTTCAATTGTACTCAAAAGACTGAAGCACATTAAAGAGGAAGGTAAGGTAATTAAATGCAGTTGTAAACACAAGAACATTTCTTCAACTCCTAATAAGCCTGCACAATGATCTGAGTAACCCACATACCCACCTCAAGCCAAACAGCGTTTTTCCTCCTGGGTCTTGGGTACATAAGCAGTCAAACCCCTCAGTTGACTGTTCAGAACCAGCCAAACACTGGTAGAATGGTCTGTGAAAAGCCTGTTTTACTTTTGTTGTCATGTTCTGTATCCTCCATCCTCAGTTCCATTTCTCTCCCTGTTTCTTATAGAAGTTAACAGGTACCCTTCCAATCTACCTGCCATAAGTTTGTTACATATAATACATATATACAGTAATAGGTAGCATCAGGTGTGCATGGATCTTTATATTTATGCAAATAGGATACTTCCTGTATGGATATAGATGGGCTAAATACTGCAAACTTGCCCACTAAGCACATAATCCCAGCCTCTTGCTTCCTTGCCTTTTTCTGCTACAGAACCTGGATACTTGATTCCCCAGCCTTCTTTGAAACTCCTTTGACATGTAACAGAATTCTGGCCAATAAGATGTCAGTAGATGGCTGGACATGATGGTACACACTTGTAATCCCAGTACTTGGGAGGCTGAGACAGAAATATTGCAGGTTTGCAGCCAGCCTCAGCAACTTAGTGAGACCCTGCTTGTAAATAAAAAAATAATAAAATAGGGCTGGGGTGTATCTCTGAAGTAGAATGCCCCTGGGTTCCATCCCTAGTACAAATATAAATGGGTATATTAATATATATATATATATATATATATATACTATACACACACACACACACACACACACACACACACACACACACACATTCAGTAGATGTCCACTGAGGGTAAAGCTTTTGCTTTCCCTACAAAAATGGGGTAGAATATACTTGCCATATTGTTCCTTCCTTCCCCTGACTCTAGTATGATACCTGGAAATAAAACAGTCCTAATACAAAGCTGACCAAGAAGGATGACAGAGCAGAATTATAGAAAGAGTTTGGGTCCTTCATGTCATCGCTTTTGAACCTTTTACCTCCAGAGTTCTTGTTATTTGAGAAAAATGAGTTTTTAACCAATATAATGGATTTAGTTTGTTGCTTTATTTTCCATTGTGTAGCTTTCTATCAGATGCATTTGTAATGTATTTTAACTGTCTATACCTCTATTTGAGAACATTTACATCATATCCAACTCTTTGCCATACGAAACAATGGTATCATAAACACCTTATTGTACCTATGCAAGTATCTACAGGACATACAACTTAGAGTGAACTGAATTTTGTCCTCTCAGAATTTACATGTTCAATCTCTTAACCCAGTATCTCAGAATATAACTGTTTTTAGAAATAGGGCTTTTAAAGAGGTACTGAAGTTAAAATAAGACCAGGAGGGTAAGCTCTAATTCATTCTGATTAGTGTCCTTACAAGAAGAGATTATGACCTACAGAAGAACATCGGGGATTTGCACACAGAGGCAGGACCATGTGAGGAGGGTGGCCATCTGGGAGCCAAATCACAAGGCCACAAGAGGAAACACCCTGCCAGTACCTTGACCTGCCTGGGCAAATTTGTTCAATACAAATTTGTATTTACTCAAATATCTAGTGAAACAAGCTAAAGTTTGGGAGGGGTTGTTTGTTTTTGTTTCTTTTTCATTTATTTGTTGGTCATTCCAGTTTTCTTTTCCATACATCAGTTATGAGCTATTTCCACAAGAATACTATATAACAAACTACCCTAAAACTCAGTAACTTCGATATTTATCCTCTCTTACCTTACTTCTAGTTCCAGAACTGTGAGAGAAAAAAACATCTGTTGTTTAAGCCACCCAGTGTATGACATTTAGTTATAACAGTCCTAGCAAGCTAGCACAATTCAGAAGTAGAATTTCTGGATTAGAATGTATATTATTATTTAGTTTCAATAAATAGTGCCAAGTCTGTTTCTCTAAGAAAACACCGCCCACCAGCAGATCATGTGGGTTCACATGTCACCGCCTCCACATCACAAGATCCTGCATGACATCTCAACTTCTGCCAACATGGGGGTCCAAAGTGGATCTCGTTGTTTTAATTTGCACTTTTGATTAGAGTGATTGGTAGTCTCTTTTTAGGCTAATTAGGCAATCATTCAAGTATCTCTTCTGTATATTCTTCCCCTATTTTCTCCTACATTGTCTGCTTTTTATTTATTAATATGTAATATATATTTAATCCTTTGTCTATAATATTCCTTGAAAATATTTTGTTTTATGTATCTTTCTCCCAAAAGTTCTCCTTTGAACATTATATTATCTACATATGAAAGTTCTAGTTCTATAAGTTTTCCCCTTATAGATCCTACTTATTGCTAAAGATTAATTTTTACCAACCTAATGGGTACAATAAAGTATACATTTTGTTTTAATTTGCATTAGTTTTTACCTAAAAATTAATGAGGTAAGCTACCTAATAACTAGTGAAATAAGTTACCTAATAACTAATGACATAAGCTAAGGATATTTTCATTAATTTATTTATCAGTCTAGTTTTCTTTTCGGTGACTTACTTTTTCACATATCATTGACCCTATTGGACTGGTCCCTATTTGATTATCTTTTCATTATTAACTTTTCTGGAGTTCTTTATGAAATCTTATACTAAGCCACTTTTGTTAAGTGGTCTATCAGTCAGCTGTTTCCACAATAATACTACATAATCATTCTAAAACTCAGTGGCAAAAGACAAAATTTATTCTGTCATGAATTCTCAAATTGGCTAAGGATTGGTCAATTCAAGATGGACCCCGTGGGCTTCCTCCAACCTGTGCCTGAGATCAGATGTGCTCTACGTTTTTCTCATCCCCTTGGACAAGAAGACAACATGAAGCATGTTCTTCTCGTAGCAATGCAGAAATACAAGAGGGGCAAATAGACACATAATGCCTCTTAAGGTGTAGTCTCCAAACTGGTACTCTCTGCCTCTTCTCCTTTCATTCCAAAGGGCAAAAGCAAGTCACATCACCAATTCTAATGCTAATGAAGCAGGGAAATACACTCTGCCTTTGTAGAAAAACCTGCAGTCATAGACACCAGGAGGAAGAAGAATGAAATAAAAATGCAAACCACTTCCTATGGATGAATAGTACCATATCATCTCAATTGGTAGCTTTTATTTCTCTTCTTTTGTGATACCTTTTTTCACAAAAGTTTTTTATATCAATGTAATTAAATGTTTCAGTTATTTACTATATGACTATGTTTTGAGGGTCTTACTTAAAAAAAAAAAAAAACCCTACTCTAAAAATCAAACCAGGTGTGGTGGTGCATGCCTGTAATCCCAGTACTTGGAAGGCTGAGACAGGAGGGTCATAGATTGGAAGCTAGCCTAAGCCACTAAGTGAGACTCTGTTTCAAAAATATAAAACAGTGGGTGTGGTGGTGCACGCTTATAATCCTAGCATTTGGGAGGCTGAGACAGGAGGATCATGGTTGGCGAACAGCCTCAGCTACTTAGTGAGGCCGTTTGCAACTCAGTGAAACCCTGTTTCAAAATAAAAAATAAAAAATAGGGCAGGGGTGTGGCTTGGAAGTAAAATGCCCCTGGGTTCAATTCCCAGTTTCAAAAAAAATCATAAAATTTGAAATATTTTCATAAACAGACATTTATTGATCTAAAGAACATATTCAAAACTGCAAAGAACAAAACCATAAAAAATGCATAGAGTCTTTTGAGGTCTTGCTGTAGTGGAAAAAGAATAAAGACTCTTTCACAGACCTTACATAAAACAATCTGTTATGTTGTCATGTTTATATAATATGTATGTATATGTAACAATAGTAGAGACCATTTTAATAGCTGAGAATAAAAATGAGGTCAAACCTATTAATTTTTCAAGATAAAAATCATTTTCCAATTTCCAGACTGGCAAGGAGCCTATTATCTCTCTTGTCCCAGAGTTTGTTCAAAAACTCTGGGGGTGATGCACGTGCCTCAAGGAGAGAAAACCAGAAAGTGAATTAGAACATAAGAGGGCCCTGTTGAAGGCTGCTGGTGTCCTGGTGCACAGTTTATTGATGAAAACTGATACCCCACAGTCCAGGTGGCCTCTTCTCCTGCTCCACTCTGGCTGCTTCAGATCCTGTCACAGGCCACAGTGACTCTTCAAGACAGCAGCAGCAAATGCGTGTATGAATGTGTCACTCTGAACTTCACTATGATATACGATTACAATGCACCAACCTAAGTAAGAAATACATTATGAATCTTGAGTATCTATCACACTGTATACACTAATGTAATATAAGACGTATGTCTTCATTTGGCCTTCATAAAAACCCTGAAAATTACTATCATTATGCCATTTGGTGCTTAAAGAAACCCTGAAGCCGGGTGTGGTGGCGCACGCTTGTAATCCCCACTTGGGAGGCGAATACAGGAGGATCGCGCAGGTTCGAAGCCAGCCGCGCTGGAGTAAGAGATCCTGTTTCAAAAATATAAAAATGGGAGTGTAGCCCGGAGGTAGAAGGGCTTCTAGGAACCCCAGTACCACCAAAAAAAAAAAAAGAAACCCTGATTAATAAAGAATTTGTACACACACACACACACACACACACACACACACACACACACACACCAGAAGGAGCCTGCTCCCTGAGATGTCAAGAATGGCATCCAACCTTCAACTTTTTAGTTCAAGCATAGCATCTGGTCTAGCAGGCCTTCCAGCTTAGTAACATATATGCAAAAAAAAAACAACAGCCTTTTTTTTGGGTAATACGGGCCACAAAGAGATTTCTAGTTTAAGGGTCTTTGATGCTCTTCTTTCTCTAGTAAGTCTAAATAAGGACCAGTTTGATGTTAAAAAAAAAAAAAAGAAAAGAAAAAAAAACAACTTTCTAATAACAAGCACATTGTATAAGGAAGGAGTTCAGGTCTTCATTCTTCTCTCCTCTGAAGGCTCCCAGACCCTTTAAAAATTTCCTCCAGCCAGGCATGGTGGCTCACGCTTGTAATCCCTGCGCTTGGGAGGCAGAGACAGGAGGATCACTCACGCAGGTTCGAAGCCAGCCTTGCTGGCTTAAGAGACCCTGTTTCCAAATTTAAAAAATATAAAAAATAGGTCTGGGAGTGTAGCCCGGAGGTAGAAGGGTTTCCAGGAACCCCAGTACCACCAAAAAATAGAAAATAAATAAATAAAAATTTCCTCCAGTCTTCCCCTAGTATTGATCAGCCCTGCTGCTGAAGGAATACTGGGAAGAATAAATATATATATATATCTGAATTGCTTCAAATTATCTAGAATTAAAATGGCCATTATCTGAGACACAAAAAGATAAGGGTCTCATTAATGATTTGCAAATACAGGTGAATATTTCGCCTTACTTTATGCTTCACAGATAAAACACAAAATCCCTATTTAACTTTGAATTTCATATATACAGTGAATGATTTTTCTGCCACAATTTCACAATATTTAGAATATAGATGTGATTTTTTTAAAGTACATGCTTATTATTTACTTGAAATTCTAATCTGTGTGTCCCATATTTTTATTTGCCAACTCTAGCCACTCTACCTCACTGGCTTCATGAATTGTACTAATTCATGGGTGGAAATGGATTGGGGAACCAAATTGTGCCTTGAATTTACAGCAGCCAGAGCCAGGCTTCACATCTCATCTGTGCATCTCACATCTCATCAGAGACTGGGGGCTGGAAAGGACCATCAGAAGGTCAGCACACATCCCTTGCTGCATAAGAATTGTTTTTTAGATAGCCAGAGATGTTTATTGGCCACTTCTCAACAGTACATTTGTAACTATCTTTAGTTCCCAGAAATGCAACACAAGATGAAAGGGAACAAAAAAAGAATGATGTATTGTATCCTGGGGTATGAAAGGCTCAATAATAGGGGCAGACATGAGAAAAACACAGGCAGAGGATACGCTGGAGATAAGGGTTTATGCATTTCTTTTAGAAAAGTATCTGAATTGCTTCAAATTATCTAGAATTAAAATGGCCTCCAACTAGAGGACAAAATAATAAAAGTCATCCAAATGATTATGTGCTTCATGTAGCCCAGAAACTTATCAAGATCCTTGCCCTCCACTCTTAAGATTTGAGAGGGAGCCGGGCGTGGTGGCACATGCTTGTAATCCCAGCATTCGGGAGGCTGAGACAGGAGGCTCCTGGTTCGCTGACAGACTCAGCTACTTAGTGAGGCCCTCTGCCACTCAGTAAGACCCAGTTTCAAAATAAAGAATAAAAAATAGGGCAGGGGGTGTAGCTCGGAGGTAGAATGTCCCTGGGTTCCATCCCCAGACCCTCAAAAAAGAAAAAAGAAAAAAGGATTTGAGAGGGAAGTTTGATACTGCCAAAGCTGTTAGTGGCAAAACTCAAAGGAGATGCAGTTATCTCATTTAAAACAAATACCAGGAGTATGTAAATCTTTCAAAAATAGTAAGAGACTGAGTGTGGTGACACACACTTGTAATCCCATTGCTTAGGAGGTGGAAACAGGAGGATTGCAGGTTCAAGGACAGCTTCAGTAAGTAATTCAGCTCTCATCAACCTGTAAGACCATGTTTCAAAATTTTCAAATATATATATTTTTTTTTAATAGGGCTGGGAGTGTAGCTCAGATTTAGAATCTCCCTGGGCTCTATCTCTAGTACCACAGAAAAAAAACTAGTAAGTAGAAAAAGTTAAATGATTATATACCTTCAAAAAAGGAAAATAAAGCTGAGCATGGTGGCACATGCTTGTCATCCCCGCACTTGGGAGGCTGAGACAGGAGGATCACACAGGTTCAAAGCCAGTCTTAGCTACTTAGTGAGACCCTGTTTCCCAATAAAATATAAAATAGGTCTGGGAGTATAGCCCAGAGATAGAAAAGCCCCTGGGTTCCACCTCTAGTACCACAAAAAAAGAGGAAAATATATTAAAGATGCCATAGGAAATTACTTCTAAGAAATAAAAGAAATTTTAGAAAATACATCTATTCTGTGTTCCTAGGAAAATACTCAAAAACATGTATTTTAGGGAAAGAAATGATGGAAAGACTAAATAAAATGAAAAGAAACTTGAAGTGAGAGATTAAGATAAAATGAGACCTGAAAAATAAACATCTAAGAATTCAGCAAAACCCAAGAAGTAATAAAGTAATTAAAATTTGAATTGGAGAAATCACTTCTCTCCATTATCTTCTGCCTTCCTACCAACAACTTTATCATTCAGAAAGCAAATGAGAAAAGAACGGAACTGCAGCTCTGGTCTTAACTCTTACCAACAAAGAGGAATAAACTGGTGAAGTGGAAGCGACAGGAACCTTGAGGGAAATTGAGCACATCACTGAGAGTCCACTACAGCCAGGAAAGAAAACACACACAAAGTAAGACAAGTGAGACCGCTTAGCATGCACAGAAAACACAAGGATGTCCCACAGCCAGAGACTCTAAAGTAAAACATAGGTCAAAAAATAAAACCCACTACTACAAACAAACGTGGAAAGCATGACCGAGAACACATGTAACTAGCTCTATGTGGTATACACAAGGAGCTCGCTAAAGAGCTGAGATTTATAAAAAAACATATGAAAGATCCAGGCATGATGCCACACACCTGTAATCCCAGGACTTGGGAGACTGAGACAGGAGGATTGCAGGTTTGAGGACAGCCTCAGCAAGCAGAGAGACTTTCATCAACCTAGCGAGACTCTGTTTCAAAATAAAATAATAAAATAGGACTGGGGGTGTAGCACAGAGATAGAATGCCCCAGGGTTCAATCCTCAGTGCCAAGGGGTAGGGGGAGATTATGCCTGAAGTCTTAAGAGGTAACTGATAAACCGGGGGGGGGGTAAGAGAATGCTTGACTGTTTAGATAAATGTCCATTTTGCAGCATGTCTCATTAAAGCAAGGTTTCTCATCTTCAGCACTACTGACCATTTTAGACATTTGTTAGGGAGGAGAGATTGTCCACTGTGTAATAGGATGTTGGTCAGCATTACTGGTCTCCATCCACTCTTTGCTAGTATCACCTTCCCACCAGTTGTGACAAGAACTTGTCTCCAAACCTTGCTAAATATCCCCTGGAGAGCACACTGAGCTGAAGATGTCTGTGTTACAGAGCAGTGAAAATGTGTATATATTCCCACAGAATTCCTATTGGCATCTTTGAGTAATAATGAAAAATGGGCCAGACGTGGTGGCACATGCCTAATAATCCCAGTACTTGGGAGGCTGAGACAGGAGGATCTCAGGTTCTCAGCCTCAACAACTTAGCAAGGCCCTATGCAACTTAGTGAGACTGTTTCAAAATAAAAAAATAAAATAAAATAAAATCAGGCTGAGTATAGCTCAGAGGTAGAATGTCTTTGGGTTTAATTGTCAGTACCACAAAAAGAGAATAAATAAAGTATTGGAAAATGGGAGTGGTAAAAGAAGATTGAGAACTGAAAAAAATGTTCCAAATATCAGAAAGATCTGAAAATTAAAATTGGGGAATTTTATTTTGACCCATAGCAAAATATTACCAATTAGAAAAGAAAATCTTTTAATTAGAAAAAGGAACAATGATCTTATGATAATTACATATGTTCATTGAGAGCCATTCATATGAAACTTATTTAATTTTTTCTTCCTTCTTTTTATTTATATATTATTGCAAAAGAGTAAATTTGCTTCACGAAAACATTTTTTAAATATTTTATGAAATCTTTGACAAGATAAAAAAAAAAGTGAATTGAAGCCAGGTGTGATGGTGCATGCCTGTAATTCCAGTACTTAGGGGCTGAGACAGGAGGACCATAGGTTTAAGGACAGCCTCAGCGAGTAGTGAGACTCTTGTCAACCTACAGAGACCCTGTGTCAGAATAAAAATAAAATAAGACTGGGAGCATAGCTTTGGAGGTAGAATGCCCCTGGGTTCAATCCCCAGCACCATGAAAAAAAACATTTTTTAAATAAATGTGAACTGTAAAGAGTGTATATTGGTAAAATCCCTTTGGGAGGCATTTGGCAGGATCCATAAAATGTATATGCACAAGTCCTTAAACTATGAAATGCTGCTTCTAGGAATTTGAATATATGTACAAAGATGTGTGTCAAAGATGGCAATGTCTGTAGTAATAAAAAGCTAGAAACCCATTCACATGTATCAATAAGAGACTAGTTAAATAAACTGCCACATATTCTTTCATTGATGGGACTTTAACTATGGCTAAATAAAGCTTCAGTATACAAAATGGATTTCATTTACTTAACAGTAGGGAAGATACAAAAATATTTAATAACCAGTATGCCGCAGGCCCAACCAATCAGAATTTATCATGTGACAAGATCTTAGAAGACCCTCCTGTGCCAAACATTCACTCTTTAGTTGTTGGCTACAGTAGACCTAAGGAGTCCTAGGTAGAGGCCAAGTAGAAGGCCATGGGTCAGAACAGGAGGAGTTGCAAACGCATTTCCCAGGTTAGCAATTTAAATTAGTAAAAGAAGAGCCGGGCATGGTGGCGCACGCTTGTAATCCCCACGCTTGGGAAGCTGAGACAGGAGGATCGCACAGGTTCGAAGCCAGCCTCAGCTACTCAGTGAGGCTCTCAGCAACTTAGTGAGACCCTGTTTCCAAATAAAGTATAAAATAGGTCTAAGAGTATAGCCCAGAGGTAGAAAGCCTCCGGGTTCCACCCCCAATACCACCAAATAAAAAATAAATAAATACATAAATAAGTAAAAGAAGAGAATGTGTGGATGGATACGCAACCACCAGTGTCTATAAGATTATTCAATTCTTAAACCCAGGAACCTGGTGTGATGATGCATGCCTGTAATCTCGGTACTTTGGAAGCTGAGACAGGAAGATCACAGGATTGAAGCCAGCCTCAGAAGTTTAGGGAGACCCTGTTTCAAAATTTAAAAGAGGTGTGCGGGAGAAATACTGAGGATATGGTTCAGGGGTAGAATGCTCCTGGGTTCAATCCCCAGTACCCCAAAAAAAAAAAAACTGTGATTCCTTTGTTTTCCCATATTGGGAAAATAGGAATTGCAGAGTCTAACAGAAAATCAAGTTAATCCTACAGATTCCTATGGAAACATGATTTATGAGCTCCAGCCCTAGACTAAAGCAGACCTCTATAAATCTAGAGAATCTCAGAGAAGCTGATTATTTTCCTTATTCTCCCTTCTCACCCACCCCCAAACACACACACACACACACACACACACACACACACACACACACACGCACACGGTAGAGAACACCATGAGGGCAGGGCCTTGGTTTTACAGGTCACCAACCCCAGAATTCCAAAGTCCACACTGGAACAGACCTGGTTCAGCCCTGGAATCTCTCAATATCTCTCTCTCTCTCTCTCTCTCTCTCTCTCTCTCTCTCTCTCTCTTTCTCTCTCTCTCTCTCTCTGTGATACTGGGGATTGAACTCAGAAGCATTCTACTTCCGAACTATACTCTCAGCCCTTTTTTCCTTTTTTCCTTTTTTTTGTTTTTTTGTTTTTTTGTTTTGAAACAGGGTCTCGCAGGGTTGCTGAGGCTAGTCTTGAACCTATAGTCCTCCTGTCTCAGCCTCCAAGTCCTAGGATTATAGACGTGTGCCACCACGCCCAGCTCCTCAGTGAGATAACTCAGTGTCTCATTGCCTTGATACCACCTCCAGAGGCTTCATCAACTGAGACCTGGTAATTCACGTGCCCTCCTGCAGATAAATGCTTATACAATGTAATTTAAACGATGCTTCTCCAAGCGCACATCTACAGTGAGATAAAAAATGTGTACCAAAATGTAAATCATTAGCGGCTTTATCTAGAAAGCCTTGCTATAAAGCGCCTACGTGTATATTCTGATTTATATTCTGGAACACGCTCATCCCCTTTCTTGGACCAGTAACAAACTGAGAACCACAGGGCATACTTTGAATAGCACTCACTTAAAGGAGAGGTTACAGCGTTCAATTTCCAGGATGTGAGAGTCTTTAAACACTTGATCCGCCATCAAAGAGCTTTCCCCACAGACACCAGGGACTTGAATCAGCGCAGGAATAAGGGTTAGGCTGGTGAGAGGCAGGAAGAGTGGAGAGAGGTGCCAAAAACACCTGACCAGGTTTACAGTTTGGGAAACAGGAACTTAAAATCACTTCTCAGTTCCTGAAATTAGTATTTAATTGGTAACAGATTGCTGACTGAGTTCTGGGCAGCAATCATGTAGTTAAAAACAGCAACTAAGCATGTGAAAATCAGGTGCAGCAGCTAATAGCCCTATTCACTTTCAAAAATTCTGTAGTCTCAATTATCTGTCACCTTTCATTAGATCAGAAACTTGGCTAAACTTGGGATTTCCACCCCACTGAACCATATTACTTAAAATCGGATACCCAAACAGGAACCTGAAAATCACACTTTTTCAATCTCTGGAATAACATTCTCATGAGCCAAAGATCCATAAATAAACACTATTTCTAAGTCTTCATTACAAATCACATAGTTTCTTTTCAGGCAAGATTGGGCTGCCAACTTTTCTCCCTAAATCTTAATTTCTCTTAATTCAAGAAAAAAATAGAAACATTCAAAGAGAATTTTATAGGGAATAGAGAATAGAACTCTCATCCATCCATAGCTATGTTGTTTCTCTAAATATCACCAAAAAAATTAAATTCACAACTTACAGTTTTTTAAATGCAGCCAAAATATATTCTTTAAAAATTCACAATTCTGCCGGGCGTGGTGGCGCACGCTTGTAATCCCCGAGCTTGGGAGGCAGAGACAGGAGGATCACGCAGGTTCGAAGCCAGCCGCGCTGGCTTAAGAGACCCTGTTTCCAAAAAATAAATTTAAAAAAGTATAAAATAGATCTGGGAGTGTAGCCCGGAGGTAGAAGGGCTTCCAGGAACCCCACTACCACCAAAAAAAAAAAATTCACAATTCTATACTTCGTTTTCTACCAAGTAATATTGATATCTTTATTCTCTCCACTTTGATTTCTCTGGGTCAGTCAGCCTCTCCAATAGTTAGGTTTATTAGTCACTAATTACTTAGCTTTTTCCCTTCAGTATATTCTGTTTCTATAACCATAGTTCCCAAATTCAAATCATCCTGCCTGACTCCCACTCTAACCATGCCTTATTCCATTCTCGTGTTTGTACAAGTAGAAACACCCACCACTGGATTTCTGCCCTTCAAAGTACTTTCTGTACTTTTTCTTTCCATTCTACTTCCTACCAATTTTCTCCAAATACTTCTGATTTCCACAGTTTTACTATTTAATTGAATTATTTGTTCTATCTATGCTATTTCTTTGTCTCAGTTGGATCATAAAATTTATATAAATCATAACTATGTATACATGGTCTTCCAGCAGAAGTTACTTATAAATTCTATTGTTCTGAAGTCCAAAGCAATGTAAGTGGTTAAATTGCAATATTATCTATTGGTTTCAGGCAGAGCTGAAGCACTTTCAACTCTTGTAATTTTTTTGATAGCTACAAAAGTTTATAAATTGAATTTTTTTAAGTTGAAGAGAATGTGTCCTTCCAAACAGTATATTGCTATCTATGTGCCTGAAAACAATCTTTTATACTTCATAGACACTCAACAAATACTGCATTTGGTAGACAAAAGAATTCATACTGCCTTAAAAGAGAAGCAATAAAAATACTTCTTACCAAACACCACCTTTGCCTTCAAATATAACACTTTCTAATCCAACAACTCCATACTTATGAACAGATATTAGGGAAATTATCTTAAAAATAAATGCATAATACATATATAAGTAAATAAAAACACAAAGGTATTTATCATAGCACCTACATGTTCAGAAATGATTAATAAATTTGCATACATTCACTTGAAAAAATGTTTCACAGCAATTTAAAACAGCATCTAAGCCAGGCATGGGGACAAGTGCCTGTAACTCCAGTACTTGGGAGCCTGAGATAGTTCAAAGGCAGCCTCAACAATTTAGCAATGTCCCCAGTAACTCAGCAAAACTCTGTCCCAATATAAAAATAAAAAGGGCTGGGATTTAGTTAGATCTAGAACACCCTTTGGGTTCAATCTCCAGTACCCCAAAAGGGGGAAAGGGCTGTGAGGGAGAATGCTCCTGGGTGCAATCCCTAATATCACAAAAAAATAAAATAAAAAATACATGAACAGTCGGTACTATTACGTGGAAAATGTTTGGTATAAGGGTAAATGAAAAAGCAAGGTTCCAAATATTATCTACAGTATTATTGCAATTATTTTTTAAATGATACAAAGAAAAAATCATTAGGAAACTTATCAATGAGCTTTCAGGTAATATTTTTTTTCCTCTGTGCTTTTGAAACTTCTACAATGAACACTTATTACTTTTGTAATAAAAAAAAGTTTCACAACAAAAAGTCCACTCTTTTACCCAGATAATAATGAAGGCTTAGACTATGGTTAGGAGGTAACAAATAGAAATAAGTTAGTTTATACTGTCTGTAGTTTAGGTTTCCCCATTTAATGAATTTGTTCTATGCTATTACTGAGGTAATTTTTATAGTGGGCAATGAAATGTTAAACATATATCCAAATGTGCCACTCAAATATGACTGGTGATAATCCACATCTCCAAACCACAACTACCCTCAATATGCTGACATTTTAGAATGAGCTAGTCACATCCCAGAACCAAAGCTAACTTGAAATCCTACTTTTCCCCGTTGGCTGTAAGCAAGTCACTGAATCTCATGTATGTCCAGAGATGTTGCACGTCTTTCTTAGTTGACATATCAGTGACTCAGAACCTCTATCGTCAATGAACTTCCTGATTTCTATCCTCAGTTTCTTGGTATTTTCTTTGGAATTCATTTCTTCCAGTTCCGTCCTCAGTACAACTGACAGCAGCAGCTTACAATCGCTCCTACCCCATTAGATAGTACCTTTCTCTTTACACGATTACTACATTCCATGTTCATTCCACACAGTGATTTTCATTATAAATGGTGGCCAAACGGTTCTGAGAGCATTCCTCAGCCTCCTAATATGACCGCCAATTATAGAACATATATAAGACAAATATTAAATTCAGAAATTAATACTTTTGCCACTATCTCACTTGAAACATCTTCCATTTACTGTGAATAAGCTTTAGGTTGAGAGTAAGATCCCTTCAAACATTTTCCATCTTTGCTTCCTTTTTCCTAGTCCCATGCCAAAGCAGAAAGCATCCAGGCCATATCTTATCTTTTCCTGCACAGCACCCGATCGGCTTTTTATAGCCAGAAACTCTGAATGCAAAGCACGACCTTGGCTACTAGCTTCCCCTGGCACTGTCTCGGAAGTTATTTATAACTTTAAAATTAGCGTGAAAGCCCACATTTCTCATCATAACTAGTCAAAACATTACCACTTTATACAATAAGGAGATCCTCCTTCATTCAGAAGGAATCCCACATTTTCAACCCACAATACATAACTAAGACAGCGGTTCAAGGGAGAAACAAGAATGCACTGAAGTCCAGCTCTTCTCTTTATAAACTTGACTCTTACCTTGCTGTTGCTTCCTATAAAGTAAATAAGCTTAAGATTCAGCTCTTGTAGGGAATTTTCCAAAAAGAGCTTTGAGGAAAGAAGGAGGGGAAAAAAAAAAACTCCTTGGTAGTCACAGAGTTAGAGTGCCAAACTGAGAGGCAGTGACAGTGGGACAGTCACTTTCGCCGAGCTCGGTTCACCCAGGATAAGAAAGAGAGGGGAGGTTACAAGCCAGGGTGGGTGGTATCTAATCTTGAGCTGCTAGTCACTGACCTCACTGACAACTTGTTACTGAAAATACTTCTTTGAAAAAGGCCAGACACATACTTTGCCTAGAGACTTGCATAGTTGTTAGGAAGCTCAGAATAAATTAGACTAAAATTTCTTGAGTCCCTTTCCAAAATAAAGATGTTTTATTTAATTAAAGCTGAAGGCTAGAATTATTGACAGTGATAACCGGAGTCCAGAAAATCCTCACATCCAAAGGTCACTTATGTAAAATTCAGTGTATTTGAGACCATCAAGATGAAGGCATCAATGACAGTAGCTCAGATTGTATTTTTCCTTGGAAATATTACTTGTCACATAATGTGGCACCACACATTACCACGCTCTCTGCTTCCACTATCTGTGAGGAACCACGTAATTATCAGTAAAGAATTTAAACTGAACATTTACCCAAAACTCCACAGGTGGAACAATTATTACATTTAAGCTACCCAAAAAAGTTCTCTCCACCAAAAATTTCTTTTTTTCTCTCAATGGTTATCCTTTTATGTTCTTGCTCTTTCCTTTTTTTTTTTTAACATACCCTAATATTCACCACCACAATACTTTGCATTCACCAGAACAGTATTTTATAGCCTGGCCTTATTCTTTATCATACCATCCATTCCTTGACACCACACTTGTCAAGTATGTACTTGTATGATGTTTTCTACGACATTACCACTTTTCTGTTTTCAAATGGCTTCTAAAACAAGAGATGGTAATTAAAATATGAACTGCTTATTTGAGTAGTTCTATTCTTAAAGGGCTGAATTCAAAATAAAATAAAGCATTTATTTATTAGCTCTACAGACACTCTTGGAACAAATATCAGAGAGCCAAGAGGAAAGACGGGGTCTGGGGATTGTCACAGAGAATCAACTATGAAAGGGTCTTAATTTCATATGATTTCAGGGATGCCTGCAAAATGAGTGTTGTTTTTGTTGGTTCCTTTAAATGGCACATAATTAACATTTATGTAAAGATTCTTAGTTGCTCACATACTGTCCTCCCCAGATTTTTTTTAAAACAGCTTTTTTCCCCTGGAGAATCTAGGAATAGCCTCTTTTCACAGAGAAACAAAGAGTAAGTTTTATGTCTCCCAATCCATCTTTTCTTGAATAAAGAAATCACTTGACACTTGCAAAATAGCAGGTTTTGTTTCAGAGCTTTCATAATGAATGTTTTCCCAACCAAGACTGTTGAATCGAGCCCAAGATAAGATACCAAATTCTATTATAAGCCTAGTCTGCCTAATCGTAAAACTGCAATAAGTTACCCACCTGCTCTCTACTCCTCCTCCTTTCCATCCTCAAAGCTGACTTGAAACCCCTATTCTTTCTGTCTGCTTTTCAGTGGATGTGTGAATTACATGGATAAAATCTGAAGCGCTTCAACTTACATTGAATTCATCAGGGATGCAATGCAAATAAAACATTACAGCAGAACTTGGTGCTAACTAAGCAATTAAATATTATAAACATCTGGAATATAATTTCAAAGGGCTTTGTGGAGGGTTGTTTGAATTTTTGTTGCTGTTGTTATTGTCTTGTTTTAATTCCCTTATTAAAATGTCTGCAGTCTCTAAAACAAGGCTCTAGCTCAAGTATTTCCCATTCTAGCCACAAGGGGTCCTCTCCTAGCAATTCAAATCACGCAGGAACCCCATGGGCCTTTGTATTTATATTGGTTTGCTGACAGAAAACACAGATCACCTATGTCAAATTTCCGTAGCTAACTGTAGGGTAGCAAACAAAACCAGAGAGATCTGGCTTTTTCTGTGTGATCGCTGAAGCATGCTGAACACTAAATAGTTCCTGTAAACTACATAGCACTGCCTTTTGCATCCTGGCCCCCTTCCAGATTTTCACAGTAATTCCTTTCTGTCACCTTGCCCAGTCTTGTTCAGTATTTATTCTCCTTCCCTCTTTACTTGTTTCCTTTATTTATACTTTTCAGACTTGAAAATTTTGGCTCACATTCCTCTTGCAAGCAAACAAAGGTTAGAAGTAGAAGAGATGGGAAAAGAAAGAGAGAAAAGATGGAGAATACATCAGGGTCATTCATAGCAATTCTCCCAAGATAATCAAAAGTGTGTTTTTAGTTCTGGGTATCACAACTGGTCCCAGACAAAGTCATTCAACTGGATGTACTGAGAAGCCCTCGATGCAGAGCCCCATGTTAGGAGGCAGCTAGGAGGTTAGAGGCAGGGAAGAAAGGCTTTCAAAAAGAAGATAATTCTATCCCCATCAGTAGCCCTTCTTGGAAAATAAGCCCTCCAGGATACAGTCAGTTCTTTAGTCAGAATGGAATACAGTTTCTTTTGACCATTAAAATCCCTTATATAGCCAGACGTGGTACCACACACTTGTAATCCCCACACTTGGGAGTTGGAGACAGGAGGATCGCACAAGTTCGAAGCCAGCCTCTCTGGCTTAAGAGATCCTGTTTCCAAATAAAATATAAAATAGGTCTGGGAGTGTAGCCCAGAGGTAGAAGGGTTCCATCCCCAGTACCACCAAAAAAAAAAAAAAAAAAAAAAAATCCCTTATATAGATTTTATATGACCCATGTGTTCCATTTTATCCTATACGTGATACTTCAAAATATTGTCAATTTCAGGCTGGGACTTTTAAAACATGCCATTATGAGCCGGGCGTGGTGGCACATGCTTGTAATCCCAGCATTCGGGAGGCTGAGACTGGAGGATTGCGGTTCGCGGACAGCCTCAGCTACTTAGTGAGGCCCTCTGCAACTCAGTGAGACCCAGTTTCAAAATAAAGAATAAAAAAGTAGGGCGGGGGGAGGGGCAGCTTGAAGGTAGAATGCCCCTGGGTTCCAACTCCAGACCCGCAAAAAATAAAATAAAATAAAATAATAAAAAATAAAACATGCCATTATCTGAACAGTTATAATACCTTCTTTTTTGTGCATGGGAGGGTGGTACTGTGAATTTAATTCTACCTCTGACATACACCCCCTAGACTGATTTTATTTTTTATTTGGAAACAAGATTGTACTAGGTTACTGAAATCCTCACTAAATTGCTGAGGCTGTCCTTGAACCAGAGATGCTCCTGTTTCAACCTCCCAAATACTGGGATTACAAGTGTGTGCCACCACACCTGCTATAATATCTTCTTAAGATGAGTCTTAAAGCTAAGAATAATTCCTGTTTGTGATAATTAAATTTTTCTATTCAAAAATATATGATAAGTAGTAGTTTTGGTGTCTTGTCAGATGTTTTTGGTGAATCTAAATGAATCTACTCCTGCTCCAAAGGTTTGATGTACTATGACAGAAAGATATTTCTGATTTTCTCTTCCCACCCTTTTTTTTTTTTCTTTTTTTCTTGCAGCACTGGGGATTGAACCAGGGGCAATCAACCTCCAAGATACACCCCCAGTCCTATTATTCTTTATTTTTGAAACAGGGTCTCACCAAGTTGCAGAGAGCCTAAGTAGTTGCGAATGGTCACAAACCTACTATCCTCCTGTCTGAGCATCCCAAGTACTGAGATTGCAAGTGTATGCCACCACCCCAGTTCTTCCCACCCATTCTCATTCCCATCAACTCTCCTGCCTCACTGAGAAAAACAGAAGCCATCAGAGAGATATCTTGCATCTTCCCATCCCATGTACAAAACTACAAGTACCCATGTACAAAACATCCCATGTACAAAACTACAAGTACCCAATCTTCTCTGCCTTCCCTATTTCAGTGCAAGAAACACCCTTGCTCCTACCAAGAGCTGATCTCTCCTTCGATCTCTCCTCTGCTCTGAATCCCTTCCTGCACCACCTTCCTCAAGGACTCTGCTCCTTCAGTGTCAATCACCTCAAAGACTGCATTATCACTTCTCCAGTGATCAGCTCTAAAATATGCCACAGGCCTCTACCTTAAAAAAAAATTTTTTTTAAACAGGGGCAGGAGCCGGGCGTGGTGGTGCATGCTTGTAATCCCCGCACTTGAGAGGCGGAGACAGGAGGATCGCACAGGTTCAAAGCCGTAAGAGACCCTGTTTCCAAATAAAAAAGTATAAAAATAGGTCTGGGAGTGTAGCCCGGAAGTAGAAGGGCTTCCAGGAACCCCAGTACAACCAAAAAAAAAAAAAAAAAAAAAAAAACAGGGGCAGGAAATATAGTACAGTGGTTGAATGCATGCCTCTAGTATGTGTCAGTTTCTGGGTTCAATCCCTAGCACCAAGCAAAGCAAAATACAGCAATTGGAGAAAACAAACTAGTTTCTTCAATAAGTCAATCATGTAATGGATCCATATACTGATTCCCAAGTTTGTACTCTAAACCAGATCCCTCATGAGCACCAAAGGTATATACATCCAACAATCTTCTCCATCTAGAAAGCTAATATGCATTTCAAACTTAATGTGTTCCAAAAAGACCTCTTGGTTTTGCCTCTCAAACCTATTTCTCTCTGTCATTCATATTCCAATTCAATAATTGATACCATCACTCAGTTGCTTAAGCAAAACCCTAGAAGTCATTCTTCATTCATTCCTTTCCCCTATTACCATCAAAAATTTTCATTGATTCTACTTCCAAAACTTATCACTAATATGTCCATTTATCTCTATATCCTCTGTCCCAACCATTTCAATATTTGCAACCCATTCTTTACATAGCTTCTATGTTATCCTTCAAAACATAACTTAGTTCAGGACATTCTCTTGCTGAAAGCCATTTAGTGGCATCCCACTACTCTTAGCAAAAAAGAAAAATTAAATTCTTACCAAATCTACAAGGAAGGCCTACATGATTTGGAGTCCTGTTTCAGACAACATTCTCACTGCTGTGACCCAATAAACCTGATCTCACAACTTAGAGGAAAGAAGGTGTGTTTGCTCACAGTTTTGGAGATTTTAGAGTTTCAGTCCATGTAAGGCCAGGACTGCAGAGCTCAGGGCATGGTGGTGGGAGGCAGAGAGAGAAAGAGTGCTTTCATCATGGTGGCCATAAACAAAAAAAAGAACAAGTGGAGGAAGTACTTTATATAATCTCCAAAGCCACACACCCCAGGGACCCCTCCTTGGCAACAAAGCCCTTCCTCCAATCTAGCTGCTCGGTTTCCATGAGGTCTAGGGGGACATTCTAAATTCAAACCATTACACTCTCCCACTTTGACTCTCAATACTCTCCCCTCTAATTCACTGACTCCAATTATACTTTCTGTTCATAAAATACCCAGTTGTGTTTTCCTAGCAAATTACATTTGCTGTTCTTTTGCCTGAAACCATTAGCTCCCAGCTATTTACACATCTTTCTCATTCATTCTCATTCTTGATATAATCCTTCACCTTCTCAGAGGAGTATTTCCTAATTACTTTATCTCATTGCCCCAAATCACTCATCACAACTTTGCATTTTTTGTTTACTTATTTTGTCTTCACCATAGGAATAAAAATGGGGTGGTGGCAGTACATGACATATGAGAATTAACCACAAAATATAGAATAAAGCATTTGTAGCTTAAGGGATTCAAAGGAGGAATAAATATCTCTGGTAGGAGGGGCTAATCAAAGGAAATTTCCTGGAGGAAGTTACATTTGCCTTGATGCACAAATGAAAGATGCCAGGATCATGTTAAATTTATTTCTCAAGTATCTTTCAAATTGATGGCTTTCTCCATCTTTATAGCTACTACCATGGTACATACTATACCTATGACTCCTTTTCTTATTTGTTGTTTTTATGGATTATATTTGTCACCTAACTTCTCCCCCCTATATTTTGGTATAAACCAAAATATAGCATTTGATGCTCATCAGAGTATATGTGGTGCTCAAGTCCTTAAATTTCAATTTAACTATTTCAGGACAAACCACTGAAGTTGACATATTGACTTGATTGCTCTGGTGACAACAGAATGATTAATGAATGTTTTTTCATTGATTTTTCTCATTTAATGTTTGTAAAGTGCCATTCCTCAACTTTGGCAGCTCATCATGCTGTTAGTTAATAATATTAATATAGAACTCCTCTGGAATTAAAAGCTATAAAAAAGATTTTTTCCCCAACTTTCTGATTGTTATTTTTCCATCTCAATGGAAGCTGAGAAACTGCTGCCAAAGCCCAAGAAGCACTAGCAATATGCTACTAGGAAAATAGAAATAGTGAAATGTTCTCTTGCTAGCACAGCTTGGCTAAATCTACATATGTATGATTCTTGCCTTTAATCCCACTGTACCCTCTCTCCTCTTATAAAAGTTGTTTGTGCCTAAGCCCTCTGAACATGAAGATAGAAGACAGAAAAGGTCTCCTTTATCTTCCTCAAGGTCGACTTTGAATAGACCCGTCTTCCTTCACCAACCTCTATCTCCGGAGCTTCAGTGGAGCAATGAGCAGAGGAACCATCAAAGCCATTAAGAGGCACAGTAATTACACTCAATCATGTCTGTTTTGGTTCACTGGTTATTTTGTTATTTATTTTTCAACTTGTAAATGAAAATTCTCAGCACATACCTTCCAAGTGACTTTTTAAAATTAATTAACTATCCTATCAATCCCTTGAATATATTAATAAAACAAGGCATCCTGTATTGATGGTTCTAAAAACAACTTACCCATGCAGTTTTGAAAATAGAAAATCATTTTCAAAGCTATAGAACAACTAGAATAAAATTACTACTATCACTGAAACTTCTTGTTTCAAATTATTTAAACAGGGATATGTAATACTGCTTCTAAAGAATGATGCTTAATTTTTATATAGCTTTTAAAATATTAAAGAAATTGTCCCGTCTTATAATTTTTTTGTGTGTGTATGGCACTGGGGATTGAACCCCAGGGGCATTCTATCTCCAAGCTATATCTCCAGCCCTATTTTATTTTGAAACAAGTTCTTGCTAGGTTGATGAGAGTCTCACTACTTGCTGAGGCTGTCCTTGAACCTGCAATCCTCCTATCTCAGCCTCCCAGCTACTGAGATTACAAGCCTGGGCCATGATATTCTCCTATGATTTTGATTTCAAAGTCTTGTGTCTTTGTTGTGAGAATATGAAGACAATAAATTTTCTAGTTGTGCAAATATAAAGTAAGTCTTACCCAAGTGTGATAAAGGAAATGACTAGTTGTTTCACATGGAGACGTTCCATAAGCTATTTCTCAAGTTTTATTATTTTTAAAGAAACCTGTTTATTCTCCCTATATGAATTTTCATGGTCTCCAAACCAATCAGACTTAACCTTCTTTACAAAAAAAAATTATCTAAGGCCCTCTTTAATATCCTGAAATGAACTTCATAGTTACTATGAAGGAGGTGCAGTCAACTGGTCTACCCAATTCCATTTGTCACTCTTTGACTCCATTTCCTCTTTTAACTTTTTTTTCCATCTGAGCCACTTTCTTCTGCAGTCACCTTGCACTCCAGAAACAACAGGCCCAGCTAATAAACATTTTTGTGACAAAAGACTGAAACTTCCAGAGCCCCAGGAGAGATGCCACCTCCTCGATATGATGGTGAGTCAGAACCATCATCCCCAAGAGCTATCAGGGCACCCAGTTGAGTCAGGCCATCCACCTGAGTGGGGCAGGGAAATTCCCACTGAGGCAGTATCCAGCAGGGGGCTGACCAACAGGCTACCCCTGGACTCAGACCTATTTTCTAATTCTAAACCATTAAATTGGAAAAACGCTAACCCTCCTTATTTTGAGGATCCCCAAAGTACAGTAGAACTCGTCACCAGAACTTTTTATACACTTTTATTTATGCATTGTAATTATATATCATAGTGAGGTTCAAAGTCATATAGAAAAATGCACACAGTCTTGGTGGGTTTCTCTTCAGCTCCCACCCTGCTACCCACCTCACTCCATATATAATAGTGAGATTGCTCACCAGCATTTTTGCCATCGGCTGTTTTTATTAATGTAATGTTAACTTCAGACAAGATCTGGCTTTCTTTCTCTTTATCTCTCCTCTCTCTCTCTCTCTCTCTCTCTCTCTATATATATATATATATATATATATATATATATATTCACTAAGAATATAATATATATATATTCTCCATATATATATAATATTCTTAGTGAGAATATTATATATGGTCTCACTAAGTTACTCACTAAGTTGCTGAAAGATGCTTCATCTTTTTTTTTTAATTTTTTAACTTTTTATTGGTGCATTGTAGCCATACATCTTAATGGGGTACAAGATGGTAGAAACATACATGCACATATCCCTTAGTCCTTTCCCACTTCCTGTTTCATTCCCTCCTCCCTCCGTCCTTTTCATGTTAGGCTTAGTGAAGCCTAACTATATAACACAATAAAGAACCCATTCATACAGTATGCTAAACTGTTTTCCAACATGATTGCTTTGAAATACTCTTTTCTCACATAAGTGGTACAGTTGATCTTTATCATCCCCAATAGTTGATATTGTCAGTTTTCTCAATTTTGATAATTTGTGTTATACTTTATTATAAATGTGAACATTCATAGAATTTTTTAAATAAAAGGGGATGTTAATAGAATGATAATCAAGCAAATGGCATTGCTCGTGTTTCTTGTGTGCCTACTAGGCACTATTATTAGGAAAACCATGGGAGTAAATATAGAAAAAATATAAAAAATTATCTTCCTTCAGGAGATTAGAATATAAATAAAACTGAAGTACTCAAATAGCATTATCATTTTCTTTTTCTTTTTTTTCCTTCTTCTCTCCCTTTAGAGTCTTTGTTTCTATGCCTTAGGGCATCCCAAGAAGGAAATCTTTGGGTCTGTTCTGTTGTATTTCTGCCATTCATCCCGGAAGCTCACACGAGACTGCCACCTGCAGTAGTCAGCTTCCAGCCACTATAGCGAATACCCGAGATTATCAGTTTATAAAGGTTAAAGGTTTATTTGTCTCATGGTTTTGGAGGTTCCAATCCATGATCAGTTGGCCCTGCTGCTTTTGGGCCTGATGAGGCATCTCATGATGTTGGGGAGCAGGTGGCAGAGCAGAGCTGCTTACCTCCCTGCTAGTAAGTGAAAGAGAGAGGACAAGCCCAGTGTCTCATAATCTCCTTTAAGGACACTCACCCAAGGACCAAAAATTATCCAAAACATCTCATCAGGTTGGACCTCTTTTTTTTTTTTTTTTTTTTGGTACTGGAGATTGAACCCAGGGGCATTCTATCTCTGAGTTGCAGCCCTAGCTCTGTTTATTTATTTTTAAAAATTTTAAACAGCATGTACCTAAGTTGCTGAGGGTCTAACTAAATTGCTTAAGCTGGCCTTGAACCTCATCTTAAATAAAGCTAACAAGGAATCTTAGAACCTTCACCAGGCTGACTCCCCAAACATGCCAAACTCAAAAGATAGAGTACCAGTGACAAACCTAATCTGGGATCAAGCAGACCATGTTCATACTAGGGATGACTTATGCCACCAGCTATGCGAACCTCCCAACCATACACACCCCCAACCATTGCCACTAAGTTTCCCCTTTTCTATAAAGCCTCTAAGTTTCTGTTAGTCCCTTGAAAACATGCGTATGATTACTGGCCCCTATATCTGTTCTTCCCCACATAGCCATGCTGATAAAAAGCTCTTTTCCTCTGCTTCTCTCTTAGATTGGTATACTGAGATGGATGCCAGAGTCGTTCTATTGGGAGCACCAAGGCCAGGGCCTTCACCCAAGGATTCTAGTAATAACCATATTCTGAATAGCTATATTGAATCATTAAAATATATCTTATATAGAAATGTATTTTATATAGAACCATATGAATGAACATAAATTATATATCTGTGTTTAATTATGCAAATTCTCTGACATACTTACTAGAAGGCAATCAAATAGTCACTTTCCCCTTAAGCATAGAATTTCTGTGAATGTGATAGCTAACAAGAGTAGATTGATTGATAAGGATTTGCTGTATTGTCACTCCATATACCACAGTGGGGCTGTGGGAATAGCTCAGTGGTAGAGCACTTACCTTTATGCAGGAGGCCCCAGGTTTAATCTCTAGAGCTACAAAAAATCATCAAGGTATATTAAAACTGAGCAAAAAGATACATGTGTTTATAAGTAAAACCAGAGTTAAATCCTAGGCTTAGAAAATTATAAACAAGAAATTCATGAATGTCCACCAAGATATTTTAAAGTTATATAGGATGTGAGATAATTCTTCATTTTAGCGAAGAGTTCCACACCTACCAAACCCTAAGTTTCTTTGGCCTGATGAAAACTCTTAACCAAACTAAATTCAGGTTTCTGAACCTTTTACTAGGCCCATCTGTGCACTTTCTTGTAAAATCCAGTTTTAGACAAGATCCTTGCTAAAATCAACTTAGCAAACACACACACACTCTCTCTCAATATCTCATTTTCTCACCAAGTGCTATGTGCATGTATGTCACTATCACTATGATTTACATTATGTGAGACTGTAATGTACCAATAAAAGTATGTAAAAATAAATACTAAAATATCTCATTATTCTCAATATCTAATTAGGTTCCTCATCTTCCACCATACCACAGGTGATGTCTGATCACCTCAGTCTATCTTCAAAAGAATTCTATTAAGTGGGTTTAGCCAGAATTCCTCTTACTCCCTGATGCTTTCTTTCTCTTGATAATTTTCCATCTGCTGATTCCTATCCTACTCCTTGGCTATAAATTCCCACTTGGCCAAGCTATATTAGGAGATGAGCCCAATTTCTCTCCCCCACTTCAAACACCCATTGTAGTGGTCCCTATACCTAGACAATAGTCCAAAATAAATTTTTTACTAGTACCAGGCATGATGGCACACAACTATGATCCCAGTACTTGGGAGGCTGAAACAGGAGGTTCACGGCCAGCCTCCGCAACTTAGCAAGGACTCTGAAACTTAATTAGGTCCTATTTCAAAATAAAATAGGGCTAAGACTATATAGCTCAGAAGAACACCCAAAGGTTCAATCCTCAGTATCACAAAAAAAGAAAATATATATATTCTTTAGTATGCCTTAACAAGTATCACTGAATTGTTTTTTGTTTATTTTTGGTTTTTGTTTGTTTGTTTAAGAATCCCTAGCCAAGCTAGGCATGTTGGTACACACTTGTAATCCCAGCATTTGGGAGGCTGAGACAGGAGGATGGTAGTTTGTGAACAGCCTCAGCTACTTAGTGAGGCCCTCCACAATTTAGTGAGACCCTGTTTCAAAATAAAGAATAAAACATAGATCTGGGAGTGTAGCTGGGGGGCTAGAATGCCCCTGGGTTCCATCCCAGTATTGTAAAAAAAAAAAAAAAAAAAAAAAAAAAGAAAGAAAGAAAGAAAGAAAGAGAAAAAGAATCCCTAGCCAATTAAATGCTAGGTACAATCCTGCAATTACTATAACAACCAAAACTATGAAAGAGAAAGGAAAGAGAAGATTAGAGAACTACTGTCACATAATATTGCATGTTTACAAGAACCCAAGGCTGAAGCAAAGGAGAGCATTATGGCTTGGATCTGCAATGTCTCTGAAAAGCTCTTGCGTGAAGACTTAGTTCTTGGTTAGTGACTGGATCATAAGGATTGTAACATTACTGGTGGATTAATCCATCTGATGAATTAAAGATGTGAATAACTAGTGGGAGGAGATGACAACAACAGGCAGGTGGAGTATGTCCGAGGAAGTAGGTCACTAGAGGCATACCCTCAGGGATTAGTCCTTTCCCCATAGACACACGCCTCCTTCCTGCTCCCAAAAACTTTCCTCTGCCAGGCCTTCCAACATGACATTCTGCCTCACCTCAGGCACAGCCAACCATGGGCTGAAACCTCTGAAACTATGAGTCAAAATAAAGCTTCCTTCAAGTTATTCATGTCAGGCATTTAGCTTACAGTGATGAAAAGCTGACTGACACAGAGAAGGAAACTATGGAAGGGTGAAAAGAAGGGGATGATGAGGATAAGAAGAAAGGAAGACAGAAGAGAAAATGGGAGGGAGAAAAGAGGGTGGATTCTATTAAAAGACCCAACTGAACTGGCATGTCACAACTATTGAAGTCCCAAACATGGTGCTAGGAGAATAACTCAGATTTCTAGGATATATACTGGAGGCAGCTATGTGTCACCTGATGAAGAGGAGGTAGTGGGTGATACCCTCAAGACCAGATCATACACTGTGAGTGGTGGAGAGAGTATACTCCTGATGAGAATGGATATCCCATTGTTATTTATTTGAAAGAATTGATGCTGGGAAAAGAATGAGAATTGCAAGGCCAGGCTTTAAGCCAAAGTAAGGGGAAAGTCCTCTCTCTCTCTCTCTCTCTCTCTCTCTCTCTCTCTCTCTCTCTCTCTCTCTCTCTCTCTGAAGTCTTGTGATTTGAGAATCTAGACTCCAGATAATAGAGACAAGCTAAGGAGAGACGAGATGGCACATCTATAACAGTGGTAAATGGCAATAAGTGAAGGGAGCACTTCTCAAGGATGCCTGGAAAATGGCTCAGAACTTGGACCAAAGAGTGCTGAGCATAGCCATAGTTACTCCTATAAACTTTTATCTGTGTTGTCTTTTCTTTGCCCTGACTCTTCTTCTAAACTCTAGTTAAAATGTTATGCTGTGGGAAACTAAAGAAAAGGCCCATATGTTGGCTGGAAGAGAATAGTGGCCTGGAGCCCAAGAGCCAAGGCATTAGTGCAGCAGCAGGACAAGGCGCCCATGCAGAAAAGTGTGATGGATTTCTTCCTGAACAGTTGAGGGGGCTTCTGGGAGGACTCAGAAATCTCCCAGAAACATCAAAGGAGCTACTTTCTTGCACTTAACTGAAACTTAAACATTGGGATCCATATTTTTTTTTCAGAGCTGAAGATTGAACCCAGGGCCATTCTATCTCCGAGCTATACCCCTAGCCTTATTTATTTATTTATTTATTTATTTATTCATTCATTCATTTATTTATTTGGTAGTATTGGGGTTCCTGGAAACCCTTCTACCTCTGGGCTACACTCCCAGACCTATTTTTATATTTTTATTTGGAAACAGGGTCTCTTAAGCCAGAGAGACTGGCTTCGAACCTGCGTGATCCTCCTGTCTCTGCCTCCCAAGCACGGGGATTACAAGCATGTGCCACCACAACCAACTAATTCTTTATTTTGAAACAGGACCTCACTAAGTAGCTGAGGATGGCCGTGAACCTACAATCCTCCTGTCTCAGCCTCCCAAGTACTGGGATTACAAGCGTGCACCACCACACCTAGCTTGAATCTACTTATTTAAAAGGATATGTGACTTTATTTTATAAACCAGATGTTGAATCTCAGGCATTTGAATTATGCATAGTTAAGTCTTCAAATATAATAGCTATTTTAAATCATGTTAAATATATTAAACAGCATATAGTTCATATTGTATCGTTGGCAGGCTACACATCAATTTTAGCAGCAAGAAGGTACAAGAAAGAAAAGGGACCAAGCAACGATAAGGGACCAAGCTAGCCATAAGGTTAGGAGAACTCAGCAAATGATGGGCTGACCTCCCAGGAGATCCAGATAGCATCCCAGTCAAAGTTGCTTGGGGTTCTTGTATTTAATTAGAACCAACGGCAGTGTTCAAGAATCAATGATGTGGTGATGAGGCACTGCAGGAGGAGTGTCCTCCCAGCAGTGTTACCATACGTTAGGTTGTGGTGGTGCCCCTATTTCACCTGGAAACTGGCAAGAATTGGGCAGAGAATTAGAGTGTGCACTAGGCAGAAGCACACTCACCTAAACTGAACAATGGTGGAAAGTCAGAAAGATGGCTGTGACTCAAAAGACAAGAGTACACAGTCTTCACCTGAGTATACCAGATCTGGAACTAAAACTCCAGACTCCGCCCCCCCAGCCAGGCGTGGTGGCGCACCTTTGTAATCCCCGCGCTTGGAAGACTGAGACAGGAGGATCGCACAGGTTCGAAGCCAGCCTCAGCTACTTAATGAGGCTCTCGGCAACTTAGTGAGACCCTGTTTCCAAATAAAGTATAAAATAGGTCTGGGAGTATAGCCCGGAGGCAGAAAGCCCCTGGGCTCCACCCCCAGTACCACCAAAAAAAAAAAAAAAAAAAACCTCCAGCTCCCCATCTAAATCTTAGATTTGCTTGGGAAGTGGGTCTGTGCACTGCAAACATTATTGTCTACACAAGTGAAAGCTTGGAGTAGGCATTCATCACATAATATAGGTTTAGTTCTTCTCAAATGCCTATCATGTCCAGAGTTGTAAAATCCCTTCTCATGTATCCTTAAGAATAAATAACTAATTATAGCTAACCAGCTAGAGAAGCAGATATACTACAAAGTGCTAGCTATGAATGATCCTTTCTTGGATGTGCTAATCTTTGTACATAAGAGTTTAATATTTTATTATTAAAAGTAACTCATAGACGGGCGTGGTGGCGCACGCTTGTAATCCCCGCGCTTGGGAGGCGGAGACAGGAGGATCGCGCAGGTTCGAAGCCAGCCGTGCTGGCGTAAGAGACCCTGTTTCAAAAATATAAAATAGGTCTGGGAGTGTAGCCTGGAGGAAGGAGGGCTTCCAGGAACCCCAGTACCACCAAAAAAAAAAAAAAAAGTAACTCATATTATCAAAAATAGGAATATTAATACTTACCATGTGGTAGAAATTTATGTCTCAGAAATTATGCAACAGCAACTAGGTATCAGAAATTTTTAAGGTACCTCCAAAAAGGACCTAATTAATACTTCTGGTTCAAAACGAAGAAAAATTCTCAATAACTTGAAAAACGACAGGCTTCAAGACCCTTTCAAATTCTCATCACTGATTATGAGTTTAAATATGTTAAACTTCTATTACAATGGTTTTCTCTTACACATACACACAATTGGTATTTTACTTTAGTAATTAATGCAAACACTAATAATCGAGCTTTTCAAATTTAGCATTAGAGCTTATAAGAACCTCACAGGATATTAGACTATTCACTAGTTTAAGAATTGCTCAGGGGGAAAAAAGGACTGACAAAGAAGATGAGTGGTAGATTAAAGGGTTATGCCAGGATTCTGATCTAGTAGGAGTAGGACAGCCCTAGTCTTTCTTTGCTTGTTTCTAAAGATGAGGCAAAGAATGAGTCTTATGTCATGTAGTTTTTACTGTCTTCCTTGCTCTCCTTGAATCTTTGCAGATACCTAGAAGGAAATTAAACATAAAAATTTCAGAGCCAGCATCCTCCAAAAGGGGAAATAACATGAAGATGATATCTGAAAAGAGACTGTCAATGGTGAACAGTTTTAATTAGAGTGTGTAGCTTGAGACTATATTGATCATTTCTCTATTCCTTAACTAAGTGTAAAGGAATCACAGCACAGACATACAATTAAGTAGTAGACATACTGCCTCTAAAAAATGCTATCTGAGAGATACAAAAAAGCAATCATTAATGCCTAAATTTCACCAAAAATATTTTATATAATATTTTATCCCTTATAAAACACCTATAAGTAATATTTTAAATGACTTCATAAAATTCTTTTAATTTCTGATATTAGTTACTATTTGAAAATATTTGCTCACAATTCTAAATGTTGATGAACTCTGTTAAAAACCCTTCTCTAGGTTTCTTAAGGCAAACTGTATAACCCAAAATTTTTTAGAAATAATAAGAAGTGAGAATACAACATTTGTCTCCAAATTTCCAATCCTTTGATAAGCAACTTAACCCCATAAGACCCATGATACTAAATAGTAGCTTCATTGTGAAAAAAATCTTTTAATCCCTTTAAAACATATTAAACCAAGTATCATCTGCATCAGATGCTTCTGGGACCCTGCCCACACCTGCTTAGCCTCACCTCTGATTCCACGCACAATTGTGAAGGACAATTCCTGGCGGGCTGCAGTTCCCTCCCATGCTCAGCGTCACCCCTCACATCATCACTGTCTGCCTTGGGCTTCTCCAGTGCCACAGATGACACAGGGAGCCCACTGCATATGTGCATATCCATAGGCATTTGGGGGAAACTGCTGCCCAGGATGAACCCACAACCAGCAAGGATGCAGAGCTAGTAAATACTTTCCAGTTAACTCTACAGTAGAGAATTCTAAGAGACATTCTACAACATCCTCAGAAGGTCCTGGGTGGCATCAAGCCTCAGCTGGGTTCAGCAGTGACCCTTGCAATACAAGCTTATCCTACACTAACCTTTCCTCTTTTCCTTACTCTGCCCAAGTCTCTCACTGATGCTCCCTTGGTGTTACCACATCAATAAACCACCTAGACACCAGCCTAGATCACCCTGCTGAACATGTTTCCTTTCTTCAAGGTTTATTTCCACTACCTTTTTTGACAAGCCTTACCTGGCCTCATAAACAACCATTACTCTTCATTGCTCTCCAACTAAGTTAAATGCCAAGTTAAATGTGCACCCACATGTTTCTGAAGCACTTTCAACATACCTCTATTACACTACTCAACACCCTACATCAAAATCACTTGTTTAGAGCCCAGCGTGGAGGCACACGCTTGTAATCCCCATGCTTGGGAGGCTGAGACAGGAGGATCACACAGGTTCAAAGCTAGCCTCAGCTACTTAGTGAGGCTCTCAGCAACTTAGTGAGACCCTGTTTCCAAATAAAATATAAAATAGGTCTGGGAGTATAGCCCGGAGGTAGAAAGCCTCTGGGTTCCACCCCCAGTACCACCAAAAAAAAAAGAAAAAAGAAAAAAAGAAAAGAAAAGCCGGGCGTGGTGGCTCTCGCTTGTAATCCCCACGCTTGGGAGACTGAGACAGGAGGATTGCGCAGGTTCGAAGCCAGCCTCAGCTACTTAGTGAGGCTCTCAGCAACTTAGTGAGACCCTGTTTCCAAATAAAATATAAAGTAGGTCTTGGAGTATAGCCCGGAGGTAGAAAGCCTCTAGGTTCCACCCCTAGTACCACCAAAAACAAAAATCACTTGTTTACATATTTCTCCACAAATAAAATGAACTCTACCATATTTTACTCATTTTTATGCTTCTAGTACCAGTCATAGTACCTTATACATCATACTCATATGATATATATTTGTTAAGTAAATGAATAAACTGAGTTGGCCAAAATGTAACAAACTGCTCAGTAAATATAACAAATCAGTATTAATATAATCACATATATAAGTAACTTATGTAAATAGATGTCTTAAATTCAATAAGTATATGCATAAATTTCTCCAAAATAAAAACCAGGTATGCTTCCTTTTTTCAATTAGTATTTAGTATTTTAAATTATGATGTCTAGAAATGAAGCAAAGTCACAGAGTCCAAGAAAAACATGAAATGAGTTTATAATAGTACATTGATGCCTTTCTCCACAAAATTTTAGGAAATTTATTTTATCATTAAGAAAGTGAGCCACACACATTGGCACATGCTTGTAATCCCAGCATTTGGGAGGCAGAGACAGGAGTATAATGGTTTGCAGACAGCCTCAGCTACTACTTAGTGAGGCCCTTTGCAACTCAGTGAAACCATTTCAAATAAGAATAAAAAATAAAAAATAAAAAGGAATAAAATAATAGGGCTGGGGGTGTCGCTCAGAGGTAGAATGCCCCAGGTTCCATCCCCAGTACTGCAAAAAAAAAAAAAAAAGTGAAAATACAAGTACTATAGCAAAGATAATTTCCACCGAAAAATAGAATTTGGGTTGTTTTCTGTTTGTTTGTCTTTTTGCAGTACTTGAGATGGAAACCAGGGCCTTGCAAATGCTAGGCAAGTGGTCCACCACTGAACTATACCCCCAGCCCTTTTTTATATTTTATTTTGAGAAGGTCTCACTAAGTTCCCAGGCTGTACTCAAACTTGTGGTCCTCCTGTCTCAGCCTCACAAGTAGCTAGGATTACAGCATGTACCTTGCTAGAATTTGAGTCTAAAAAAGAGAAATAAGGATCTGGGATAATGCCTTCTTAGAACATACTATTCATAAAAATTTTAAATTCAATTTAAAAAGTTAAATATAACCACAGAAGAAAGTTTAGCCGATTTTCCATTAATATAAAATATAAACTATTTAAGCATTACTAGTTTTTTTTTAAATTTTATTTTTTTGCGAGTCTGGGAATGGAACCCAGGGGCATTTGACCCCCGAGCTACACCCCCTGCCCTATTTTTTATTCTTTATTTTGAAACCAGGTCTCACTGAGTTGCAAAGGGCCTTAATAAGTAGCTGAGGCTGTCTGCGAACCGCAGTCCTCCAGTCTCAGCCTCCCAAATGCTAGGATTACAAAGCGTGCGGCACCACGCCCAGCTGAAGCATTATTAGTTTTGGAAATGAAGGGCTAAAAACCAGAATATCAACAATTCTGGAAAGTTGACTCTAGAGTTAAACATTACACTAATGGTACTTCTAATTGTATTAGTTAATAGTTATTGAGGATTTATTATGTGTCAAACACTATGTTAGCACTTTATTTTTTATTATTTATTGGTGCATTATATTCATACATCATATTGGGATAAAAACCTTGTGTGTAGAGACATGCACACATCACTGATTTAACCCCTACCCAATTCTCACCCCATTCCCTCCCCTACCCTCCCTCCCCTGCTCGGCTTAGTGGTTGACTTCGATATGTTTAAGCACTTTAGATTTAATATAATGTTCACATCTATAAATTATAATTTAGATAATAATAAAATGTTCACCTCTCTAAATTAGGTCCTATTCCCCCCCCATGTTTTATAGAGGAGAAAACCTAAGGTCAAATGTTTATTTGCCAAAGAACACAGCTAATAACTACTCCAAAGGTCCTCACTTAAACACTAATAATACAAGTGCCTCTGCACTGAGATTAAGGACAAAGAAAAACTAATCAGTCCCAAAATATCTTCTTTAATTGCTTATTATAGTCTACAAATTCCTCCTTTATAGGCTTCAAGATAAGACCTGAAAAGGAATATGGAAATATTTGATGGGAAGAGGTGTATCAAAAAGGACTAGACAAGAGAATGAAACACTACACAGTAAAAGAGAAAAAAACTGAGGAGATAAGAAATTTTTAAAAGGAAGTGTCAGAGCCCGGCGTGGTGGCACACGTTTGTCATCCCAGCATTCAGGAGGCTGAGACTGGAGGATCGTGGTTCGCAGACAGCCTCAGCTACTTAGTGAGGCCCTTTGCAACTTAGTGAGACCCTGTTTCAAACGAAAGAATAAAAAAATAGGGCAGGGGTGTGACTCGGAGGTTGAATGCCCCTGAGTTCCATCCCCAGACCCGCAAAGAAAAAAAAAAAAAAAGGAAGTGTCAGAAAAAGAGGCATGAAAAGAAAAACACAAAGAAATTATATCTATTCTATTTGTATTTGATTAACAAATATTTATATTATTACCTATAATATTTAAATTATATTTATATTAAATGAATTACTTTTTTAATAAATTAACTTTTTATGCAGAACTGGGGATGGAACCCAGGGGCATTCTATCTCTGAGCTATACTCCCAGCCTTTTTATTTATTTATTTGTTTGTTTGTTTGTTTGTTTGTTTTGAAACAGGGTCTTGATAAGTTGCAGAGGACCTCACTAAGTAGCTGAGGCTGGCCACAGACCTGCAATCCTCCTGTCTCAGCCTCCCAAGTACTGAGATTACAAGCCTGTGCCACCAGGCCAGGTTATAAATTAACATTTTAAAGCAACCACTATTATCTGCTTTACAGTTTTAGCAAATTTGTCTATGACTTTTTGACAATGTAAGAAGATATTAGCAAGTATACAATGACAACATGATAGTAAAGAAACTGCTCCATAATTCTTTCTACTAAAATGATAACCAGTAGCAGTTAAAAAAAAAAAAGTGGAAAATTAGGAGAATTAAATTATGGATGGACTAGACTTCCAGAAAGATGGCAACTGAGAAAAGCAGCGTTGATGAGTCCTGCTAACACTCAATCTCTATTGCCACCAAAATATGTTCTTTACATAGCCATAAAACACTATTACTAGAGAAATAAAAACTATAAATACAAGGCACAAAGAAAAAGAAAACTAGAAGAACAACCAGACAGCAGAAAAGAAAAAGGCTCACTTTGCAGCTGTGGGCACCTCTGGCACCATCTTGCCTCACAGAACCAGGATCCAGAGAGGAAAAGGTAAACAAGGAGCTGAAGTGAGCAGCTGTATATCAGTCAGTTGTAACTCAGGAGTTATTTCAGCACAAAGACTGTCTAAAACTTCCAGTGGCCAAGTTCATCACGCCCTCCAGGGATTCAGAGCAGAGCTCAAAACCAGAAAAGAAATATGCCAGCCTCGTGCCTGAGGGTGTGACAGCAGTGCCACATTACCAGCAGCAGCCTCAAGTTCACCACGCCGGGAGAACTCCAGAGCAGCATGCACCGAAAACGTAGTTAAATTGCAGCCCCTACAGGAGAAATCCCAGCACTGCTCCCCCAGGAACTTGAGCAGCTTTAATAAACTCCCTAGGTCTGAGATATTGCAGTCTAACCCACTGAATGAGTAGTGGTGGCAAAGATACCACACACTAGTCAAAGCTCCCTGTGGGAAAACACCCAGCCTGGTGCCCCCAGGGTCTCACGCAGCCTTGACTATCTCCCTGGGCCTGAAACTTTGCGATACAACCCAGTAAAGGAGTAGTGGTGGCTGAGATTACCACAAACTCCAGAGATCCAGAGCACCATAAGTGAAGTCGTGGTGACCTGGACAAGAACCCAGAGAAGGCACAAATTTCAGAAATCATGGGAAGGAGAAACAACAGTGGAGCAGTGAGCTCCCACAACCCCACAATATCAGAACCTGATAACAGAAATGCAGAGATCTCCTGAAGATCAAATCAGGAATGTAACTGTAAAAATAATATAGGACTTTTGAAAAGAATTTAGAGAGTTTGAAAGAAATAAAGGATGCAATGATTGAAGTAAAAGTATCAATTCAAACTATAAACAATTGATTAGACCACATGGAGAATAGAATCTCACTCCTACAAGATGATCACTCCAAAAGCTAACGCATAGTTTATAACTTAAAAAAAAAAATTCTACAGCAGGAATTGGACATTGAAGAAATATGGGCCCATTTTAAGAGAGATAACCTAAGAATAATTGGAATAGAGGAGGGAAAAGAAGGTGAAACCAAAGGGATCAATAATCTTTTCAAAGAAGTAATAGCAGAAAATTTTCCAAGTACTAAATACAATGCACTAATAAAAAAAATTTTTAAAGCAAATGTAAAAGGGCCAGGCGTGGTGGCACACACTTATAATCCCAGCATTTGGGAGGCTGAGACCTAAGGATCACGGTTCGCAGACAGCCTCAGCTACTTAGTGAGGCCCTCCGCAACTCAGTGAGACCCTCTTTCAAAATAAAGAATAAAAAATTGGGCAGGGTGTGTAGCTTGGAGGTAAAATGCCTCTGGGTTCCACCCCCAGACCCGCAAAAAAAAAAAAAAAAAATGAAAAGGGCTAGCCATATAGCTTGGAGGTAGAATATCCCTAGGTTCAATTCCCAATACTATAAATAAGTAAATATTTTAAAAATTATGGACTATTGGTAGCTTTTAATATTATGTTTATAATGTATCTTTTATGACATGAACTAGGCTTATTCCATAATGTTAAGCCCAAAAAGGCCAAAATTTAAAATTATATTTAACACATTATCTAAAATTTGCTAACATATGCACAGAAAAGAAGCCAGAAACAAATATCGAGGGAGGATTATTTTATTTTCTGTTTGTTTTTTAAATTTTTTATTGGTGCATTATATTCAGACATCATATTGGGGTAAAAAACTTCTGTGGACATACATGTTGTACATACCACCCATTTAGCCCCTACCCAATTCCCAACACATTCTTAGTAGTTTAATGGGCATTGCGTTGAATCTGAAGATCACTTTTGGAAGTATGGCCGTTTTAATGATATTTATTCTGCCAATCCATCAACATGGAAGATCTTTCCATCTTCTAAGATCTTCAATTTCTTTTTTCAATGTTTTATAATTTTCTTTGTAGAGATCTTTTACCTCCTTGGTTAAGTTTATTCCTAAGTATTGTATTTTTTGTGGGAGATCCTGAGTAAAAGTGTTTTCTGATTTTCTTTTTCAGTGGATTTATGGTTGGTGTACATAAAAGCTTCTGATTTTTTAAGACTGATTTTGTATGCAGACACTTTGCTGAATTTTTTTATCAGTTCTATATACCAAAAGGTTGAGTTTATTGGGTTTTCTAAATATAGTATCATGTCATCTGCAAATAGTGAAAGTTTGAGTTCTTCTTTTCCTATTTGTACTCCTTTGATTTATTTTTCTTGCCTTATTGCTCTGGCTAGAGTCTCTAGTACTATATTGAAGAAAAGTGGTGATAATGGACATCCTTGTCTCATTCCTATTTTTAGGAGGAATTCTTGAAGTTTTTCAAGAATATGATTTTGGCTGTGGGCTTATTGTAGATTGCCTTTATGATGTAGAGATATATTCCTTCTATTCCAATTCTCTGCAGTGTTTTTTATCATAAATGGATGTTGGATTTTATCAAATGCTTTTTCAGCATCTACTAAAATGATCATGTAATTTTTGTCTTTGATTCTGTTTATATGATGAATTACATGGATTGATTTTCAAATGTTGAACCAGCCTTGCATCCCTGGGATGAACCCATGGTTCATGGTGTATTATTTTCTTTATGTGGTTTTGAATATGTGTTGCTAGTATTTTGTTTAATAGTTTTGCATTCAAGTTCATCAGAGATATAGGCCTGTAGTTTTCCTTCCTTGAACTGTCTTTATTCAGTTTATATATTAGTATGATGTTGGCTTCATAGAATGTATTTGGGAGAGTCCCACTTTTTTCTATTTCATTAAATAGTTTAAGGAATACTGGGGTTAGTTCTTCTATAAAGATTTTATAGAATTCACTTGGAAAACCATCTGGTCCTGTGCTTTTCTTTGATGGTAAGCTCTTTATTGCTGTTTCAATCCCTTCAATTGTTATTGGTTGATTTAATGTTATATATCTTCTTGACCCAGTTTAGGAAGGTTATATTTATTTAGAAAGTTGTTCATTTCCTCCAGGTTTTCCATTTTGTTGGAGTATAGTTTTCCAAAGTAGTTTCTGATAATCATCTGGATTTCTACACTGTCAGTAGTAACGTCTCCTTTTTCATCTCTTATCTTCATAATTTGGGTTGATTCTCTCTCTCTCTCTCTCTCTCTCTCTCTCTCTCTCTCTCTCTCTCTCTCTCTCTCTCGTGGTTTGCCTATCTTGTTAATTTTTTGAGAAACCAGCTTTTGGTTTTTTTTATTTTCTGTATTTTTTTATTCTCTACTTCATTAATTTCTGCTCTGATTTTAATAATTTCCTGTCTTCTACTGGCTTTGGGGTTCAGTTGGTCCTGCTTTTCAAGGGCTTTGAGGTATGTCGTTAGGTTATTTATTTGAAGATTTTCTGTTTTTCTTATGTGAGCACTCAGTGCTATAAATTTTCCTCTTAATAATGCCTTCAAGTGTCCCAGAGGTTTTGATATGTTGTATCTTTATTTTCATTTGTTTCTAGAAATTTCATGATTTCACCTATTATGTCTTCTATGACCCATTCTTCTTTCAGAAATATGGTGTTCAGTCTCCACATGTTTATGTTGTTTCTCTGGGTCTTTCTATAGTTAATTTTTAGTTTCATTCCATTATGGTCTGAAATGACACAGGGAAGTATTTAACATTTTTTTTTAATTTGCTAGTGCTCATTTTGTATCCCAGGATGTGATCTATTTTGAAGAAAGTTCCATGAGCAGCTAAGAAAAATGCAAACTCCACTGTAGTTGGGTGAAATATTCTATATGTGTCCAATAGGTCCATTTGATTAATGGTGTTCTTTAGTTCTAAGGCATCTTTACTGACCTTTTTTCTGGAAGATCGGTCTAATGATGTGAGAGGGGAGTTGAAGTCTCCCAGTATTATTGTATTGGGATTTATGTATGACTTAATGTCACAAAGAGTTTCTTTTATGAAAGTAGCTGCACCTATGTTTGGGGCACAGATGTTGATTATTGTTATTTCCTCTTGCTGGATTATTCCTTTTACCAGTAAAATATGACCTTCTTTGTCTCTTCTAATAAGTTTGGGTTTGAAGTCTAACTTGTCTGATATCATTGTTGCTACTCCTGCTTGTCTTCAAGATCCATTAGCATGAATTGCCTTGCTCCAGCCCTTTACCTTGAGTTTGTTACTATCTTTACTTGTAAGGTTTCTTGTAAGCAGCAGATGGATGGATTTTGGTTTTTAATCCATTTTGCCACTTTGTCTTTTTCTTGGGGAATTGAGGCCATTTACATTCAGTGTGATTATTTAAAGATAATTTTTAATTCCTAACATGTTAAGATTTTATTTCTGTTTGAAATACTGTTTATTCTTTGCTTAGTTGTCTGCTGGATGGAAAATCTTGTTTCTTTGGTTCTGGTGTGTATTACCTATTTCTTTGTAGTTAATCTTCTCGAGCACTGGTTTTGAAGACATAAATTCCTTCAGTTTCTGCTTGTCATAGAAGCTTCTTATTTCCCCATCTAATTTGATAGAAAGTTTTGCTGGGTAGGAAATTTTTGGCTGGAAGTTGTTTTCTTTCAGAGTTTGGAATATGTTACTCCAGGCCTTTCTGGCTTTCATAACTTTGTTTGGGAAGTCTGGAGTGATTCTAATTGGTTTGCCTCTGAATGTCACTTAGCCTTTTGTTTTTCTTGCCTTTAAGATTCTCTCCTTGGCTTCTACATTGGCCATTTTGACTATTAAGTGATGTGAGGATCCTCTTCTCTGATCCTCTCTAAAGGGAGTTCTATAACTTTACTGGACCTGTGTATCGACCTCTTGTTCTATGTTTGGAAATTTTTCTGCTATTATTTCTTTGACGAGATTATTGATCCCTTTAGTTTCACCTTCTTTTCCTTCCTCTATTCCAATTATTCTTAGGTTAGCTCTCTTAAAATTGGCCCATATTTCTTCAATGTCAAATTCCTGATATCGGGGTTTTTTTTCTAAGTTATAAACTATGCTTTCATTTTTGGAGTGATCATCTTTTAGGAGTGAGATTCTATTCTCCATGTGGTCTGATTGATTTTTTATAGCTTGAATTGATGCCTTTACTTCAATGATTGCATCCTTTATATCTTTTAGACTCTCTCTATATTCTTTTCAAAGGTCCTGTATTATTTCTACAGTTATATTCCTGATTTGATCTTCTGGAGATCTCAGAATTTCTGTGATATTAGGTTCTGATATTCTGGGGTTGTGGGCATTCATTGCTCCATTGTTGTTCTTCTTTCCCATGATTTCAGAAGTTTGTGCCTTCTCTGGGTTCTTCCCCAGGTCACCACGACTTCCCTTAGGGTGCTCTAAATCTTGATTTTTTTAAGTAATCTCAGCTTCCACTACTCCTTTACTGGATTGTATCGCAGAGTCTCAGACCCAGGGAGTTAATTGAGGTTGCATGAGACCATGGAGTGTTGGAACTAGGGTATGGTATCTCTGCCACCACTACTCCTTCACTGGGTTGGACTGCAAAATCTCAGACTCAAGGAGATTATCAACGCTGTGCAAGTCCCTGGGGGTGCAGTACTGGGATTTCTCCTTTAGGGGCTGCAATTTCCCTTACGGTTGTTATGCGCACTGATCTGGAGCTGTTGTGGGTGTGGTGAACTCGCCGCCCCTTTTGGCAATATGGTGCCGCTGCCACACCCTCAGCCATAAGGCTGGTATATTTCTTTTCTAGTTTTGAGCTCTGTTCTGAGTCCCTGAAGGGCATGATAAGCTTGGCCACTGGGAGTTTTGGACATTCGTTGCGCTGAAAGAACTGCTGAATTACACCAGAATGATCTGCAGCTGCTCACTTCAACTCCTTGTTTACCTTTCTTCTCTGTAGCTTGGTGTTGTGAGGCAAGATAGCACTGGCACGATGTCCATCACCACAATACGGGCTGGTTTCTTTTCTGGTCTCTGGTTGTTCTTCTAGTCTTCTTTTCCTCTGTTCCTTGTATTTATAGTTTATATTTCTCTGCTAATAGTGTTTTCTGGCTATGCAAAGCGCTGATTTTGTGGCAATAGAGATGGAGTGTTAGCAGGACTTGTAAACACTGCTTTTCTCAATTGCTATCTTCCCAGAAGTCGGAAGATAATTTTAAATACACACACATTTATAAAAAAAAACTTTTATATTTCATCTTTACATGAGGAAAATAAAAATAACACCAAAAATCCATGTCTAATTTTTCCAAGGTAATTTCAGTAAGAACACAGAAGAGCATCCTATCAGCATCTAATGCAGTGGTTCTCAAAGTAGCAAGCCAGTGTCCTGCATCAAAACCTCCTAGAGGACCAGATGGCTGACCTTCAGCTCCACCTATTTTTCTGAAAAATGACCCAATTTAATTTTTCATCATGTTAAGCAAATGAGCCAGGCACAGAAAGACAGGTATCTCATTTTTTCAAACATATATGAGGGGAAAAGGAAAAAGAAAAAGGTAACCTGAAAGTAGAAGAGGAACTATTAAGGGGAAGGGAGTATTCAGGTGAGTCCTCAGCTCAGGAACTAAGGATCTGCAGCATCCTTGGCTAACAAAACAGAAAAGAATTTCAGCACACACAAGTAAGAGACATGGACAGAGGTTTATTTAGGGAAAAAGGGAATAAATAAGCATTCAAGAGAGAATGTGGGCACCTTAAGATAAGGGAGGCATTTTGGGGGAGTTCAGGGCTCTCTTCTTATAGGGAACTTTTTTGAGAGGTGGGCTAGAAGAGGTTTGTGGGGATGATCTCAGTCCAGTTATTCCCAAGGCAATTTCGGGTGGTCTGGTAGTCTAGTCAGCTTTAGGGTGTAGACCTCAGTCTGGTAGTCTCGAAGCGCTTTCTGGTGGTCTGGTGGTCTAGTCAACCTTAGAATCCTCAGGCTGATTGGGGTCCATATTAGCTTACTGACAGATAAGCTGGAAAGTGTCCTAAATTATAGACTTCTCATATATCTTACTTGTCTTGTTATCAATGCACAGAGCAATTATAATTTCTTTTAGTTAACTCTAGGATCTACAGATTTCCCAGGAATTTAGAAGAGTTAGGCCTGGGAAAGAGAACTGGCTTTGGAAGTAAAGACTGAAGCACTTCAGGTCCAGGTTGTTTGGGTTTTTATTGTTGTTGTTGTGGTGGTGGTGGTGGTTGTTTGGGGGTTTTTTTGTTTTGTTTTTTGGGTTTGTTTTTTGTTTTGTTTTTTGGGTTGTTTTTTGTTTTTGTTTTTGTTTTTTTGTGAGACTGGGAATGAAACCCAGGGGCATTCTACCTCCAAGCTACACTCCCAGCCCTATTTTTTATTCTTTATTTTGAAACAGGGTCTCACTGAGTTGCAAAAGGTCTCACTAAGTACCTGAGGCTGTCTACAAATCCAGAACCTCTTGTCTCAGCCTTCCAAATGCTGGGATTACACGTGTGCGCCACCAGGCCCAGCTCCAGGTTCTTAATATTACAGTTTTATTTTACTTTTTCTTCCTGTCTGTCTCCTTTCTACCTACTTATTTCTTCTGTCCTACAACAGGGAAAGGAGGAGAGGCAAGAGAAGGCATTAGCAAGAGTGAATATGATTAAAACATGATATATACATGTATGAAAATGTCATAGTAAAACACATTAATTTGTACAATTAATGAGTTTAGGTTATAATAATAATAACTTCTAAAAGAGGCTGACCTGGAATGGAGGTGGTACAGATTAGAAATTAGACCAGAAACTGTTAGGGCCAATACTACAACATATAGGCACAGGCAATGACTCACGCAATACAATTCCTAAACCTCAAAAAATTACTAAGAATTAATAGAATGGCATCTAAAAAAGCTTCTGAATAGCAAAAGGAAAAGGCCTTTGCCGGCTACTCTTGTGTGTGTGTGTGTGTGTGTGTGTGTGTGTGTGTGTGTGTGGTGCTGGAGATTGAACCCAGAGGTATTTTACCTCTGAGCTACACTCCCAGCCCTATTTTACTTTGTATTTGGAAATGGGATCTTGCTAAGCTGATCCAAGCCTCATTGAGTTGCTACGGCTGGCTTCAAACCTGTGATCCTTCTGTCAGCCTCCCAAGTACTGGGATAACAGGCATTTGCCACCACCCAGCTTGCCAACTACTCTTCTGACAGAGGGTTGATATCTGTAATATACAAAGCACTAAAAAAAAAAATAATAACCCAACCAAAACTAAACAGACAGCTCTCAAAAGAAGAAATACAAATGGCCAAGGAATAAACTAAAAAAAAAGTTCAGTATTATTAGCAGTCAGGGAAATTCAAATCAAAATGACATTAAGATTACATCTAACTCCAATTAAAATGACAAGCATCTAGAATACAAACAATAATTAATGCGAGCAAGAATGTGGAGGGAGAGGAACACATACTTTGATGTCTGTATTGTAAATTAGTAAAAAGTAAGACTGTAAATTAGATTTCCCACTATGAAAATCAGTATGGAGATTCCACAAGAGTAGGAAGGAACTACCATATGACCCAACTATAGGTCTCCTCATTACCTACCCAAAAGGATAAAGCAGAACCCAGTGGCACATGCCTGCAATCTCAGTACTTGGGAGAAGGAGACAGGAGGATCACAGGCAAAGCCAGTCTAAGCAGTTTAGCAAGACCCTGTTTTGTATTGTTTTGTTTGTTTGTTTGTTTGTTTATTTTTCTGGTACTGGGGATGGAATCCAGAGCCATTCTACCTCCATGTTACACCTCCAACCCAATTTTATTTCTGATTTCCAAACAGGGTATAAGTTGCAGAGAGCCACACTAATTGCCAAGGCTGACTTCAAACCTGTGATCCTCCTATCCTCAGCCTCCCAAGTACTGCGATTACAAGCAGGCACCACCATGCCCAAGTAAATACCATTTGAAATTTAGGGGGAAAAAAGGAAAAGTCTGGGGGTGTAATTTGGAGTAGAATGTCCCTGGGTTCAATTCCTGGAGATATATATATATATATTCAGCAACTATAGTGATACATGCATGGCCATTTTTATAGCAGCACAATTCACAATAGTCAAATTATGGAACAAGCCTAGGTAGCCATCAATAGATGATGAATAAAGAAAAATATGGCTTACGTACACAGTGGAGTTTTGTTCAATCATAAAAAAAGAATGAAATTATGTAATTTGCAGGAAAATTAATGAAACCTAAGACCATTATGTTAAGGAAATAAGACTCAGAACATCAAAGGTTGCATGTTATCTCTTGTACGTGGAAGCTAAAGAGAAAATAAAAGCAGGGGGTGGTCTCATGAAAACAGAAAGGGGACCAGTAGAGCAGAGGAAGGGAACAAGGAGGATTGAGCAGGAAGGAAAGGGAGGCACCACAGAATGAAGTTGAACAAACTATGTTATGTGTATGTACAAATATGTACCTTGAATTCTATTATGTGTACAATTATACAATGTGCCAACTTAAAAAAAAAATCTGGCCCCTTTTCTAGTCTCTTTTCTTGTTGTCCCCAAAAAGTATTCTCCACGTACTTCTACCCCCTTTAAAGCCCTAGCCACAGAAGAATCTTCATCACAGAATGACAGTGATGATTGTCCTACAGCATGTGACCGAAGGCAGCACAATGTGATGCTGAGAAAAAGAAACATTTACAAATAGATTAATACTCATTAAATGAACCGTTTCTTGATGTAATTTTTCTTCTCTTGCCTGCATTTTCAAAGATCTGCAGCAGTACATTTCTAAATATCCCAAAACCAAAACAATAAAGAAAATATTAATCTAGTTTTTTAAATACAATCTCAGTTCTAATTCAATTTCTACATTACTAGATTCAAAGAACATGATAGAGAAGAACAATATCCTTTTGTGATTTTCTGATAAGAAAACTATAACTGTGCACACACTAATTTTGAAGAATTGCATGGTCAGATTATAATAAATCAGATAGTTCCAGAGTTACTAATTTATTAAGACCAAATTTTGAAACCAAGGTCCCAGTTTATATTCTAAGAATCAGTATCAAGGGTTAACACTCCTTTCAGGGTGATGGAAATTATTTAGAACTAAATAGAGGAGGTAGCTGAACAATGTTGGTAATATACTGTTATCAAATTGTCAACTATTTTTGTGGTACTAGGGGTGGAACCCAGGGGCTTTCTACTTCCGGGCTACATTCCCGGACCTATTTTATATTTTATTTGGAAACAGGGTCTCGCTAAGTTGCTGAAAGCCTCACTAAGTAGCTAAGGCTGGCTTCAAACCTCCTGTCTCAGCCTCCCAAGTACTGGGATTACAAGCGTGCACCACTATCCCTGACTAAATTGTCAACTTTAAATGGTTAATTTTATGGCTTATAGTTGTATCAATTTCACCCCAAACCAAACAAAAAAAAATAGTATAACAACTTTCCCAGCTCAAAAGTCAATTTAAAATTTTTGCTCTGAACTTGTTAAAAAGGAAACATTGCAAAGTGTTGGTTTTCCTATGTATAAACCAAAGGGTAACTAATCTTGAATGCTAGAACCACAAGAGCATTTCAGTTGACAAGCATCCTTCACCTAACTGAGTCTTCATTTACTCTCCTTACTTTCATGGAAGAGCAGTCGCAGTGTGACTTCATACATGTTATTTGTGATTCTAGGGAAACATCTCAGAAATTTCCAATTAAAATGACATATACTAGGCCAGGCATGATGGCACACACTTGTAATCCCTGTGCTTGGGAGGCTGAGACAGGAGGATCACACAGGTTTGAAGCCAGCTCCCAGCTACCTAGTGAGGCTCTCAGCAACTTAGTGAGACCCTGTCTCCAAATAAAATATAAAATAGGTCTGGGAGTATAGCCTGGAGGTAGAAAGCTTTTGGGTTCTACCCCCAGTACCACCAAAAAAAAAAAATGACATATACTAGGTCTAACAAATGAAGAGGTTAGAAATTTACTTTTAATTTCATCAGATTCAGGTGGCTTACATCTTTCAAAATAAATACAAATGTCAGCCCTTGCTTGGATCTTTCCAGGAGGTTTGGTTTTGTTCATGGGTTTTGTTTGTTTGTTTGTTTGTTTGTTTGGTGGTGGTGGTGGTAGTTGTGGTAGGTTTTGTCCTTTCCCAATTCCTACCCCATTTCCTTCCCTCTCCCTCCTTCTCAAGTTTGGCTTAGTGATGGACTTTAATATGTTTATGAATGTACATCACATACATTCTTGGGAATGTCCTTCTTCCCCCTTCCCATTCTCCTCAGGTCACCTTATTTTCTTATCTAAATCTTTCTTCATCTAGAGTTGCTTCTCTGACACTTTTTCTCCCTAGCTTCCACACATTAGGGAGAGTATCCAATTTTTTTACTTTTTATGACCGACTAATCTTATTTGCATAATGTTCTCCAGTTCCATCCATTGCCCTGTAAATGACATAATTTTGTTCTTCTTTATGGCTCAGTAAAATTCCATTGTGTACATATCTTATAATTTTGTAATCAATTCATCTGTTGATGCACATATTGGCTGGTTCCATAGTTTGGCAATGATAAATTGTGCAGCTATGAACATAGATATGCATGCATTCATTTGGTAGTTTGGTTTCCATTCTTTTGGGTAGATACCCAGAAGTGGTATGGCCAGATCATATTGTAGGTTTGTTCTCATTCTTCTGAGGACCCTCCACACTGTTTTCCAAAGTGGTTGCGCTAATTTGCAATCCCACCAATAATGTATGAGTTCCCACTTCACATCCTTGCCAGCATTTGTTGTTTGTGGTTTTATGACTGTCATTTTAATTGGGATTAGGTGAAGTTTCAGGGTAGTTTTTTTTTTTTTTTTTGTGTGTGTGTGTGTGTGTGTATGGTACTGGGGATGGAGCCAAGGGGCATTCGTCCTCTGAGCTACACTCCAAGCCCTATTTTTTACTCTTTATTCTGAAACAGAGTTTTGCCGGAGCCAGCCGGCAAAAGTACGGTTCCGAAGAGAGGAGTGAGGATGAAAGAATTCAATTCTAAGAATTTAATTCAAAGACTTTTAATTCAAACATGGAAGGATCTCCAGTCCACTCCCATGTCGATATCTCTACTGGCCAATCCTTTGTTTATCTCTCTCATCCTATTTATACAGTTCCAGGTCAATCAATCCCTAGTGCTATCACCACCTGTGCGTATAACGGTCAGGTCGATTAATCCCTCATACCATCACCACCTGAGCTTCTCTCAGACCTTTTACTTTGAACTTTTCAAGACCCCAAACCTTATTAACTCTGGGCAAAGGACAGTCAGAAGTATTCTTTTAGGAGAAAATCTTAATGGCTCCCCACAGAGTTTCACTGAGTTGCAAAGGACTTCACTAAGTAGCTGAGGCTGCTTCACTAAGTAGCTGAGGCTGTCCGTGAACCACAATCCTCCTGTCTCAGCCTCCCAACTACTGGGATTACCACCATGTACCATCATGCCCAGCTCAGGGTAGTTTTTATTTTCATCTCTTTGCTAATGATGTTGAGCATTTTTAATACATTTATTGGCCATTTGAATTCCTTCTTTTGTGAAGTGTTTATTTAGTTCATGTGCCCATTTTTGTTTGGGTCATTTGTTTTCTTAAAAGTGAGTTTCTTGAATTCTCTCTATATTCTAGAGATTAGTCCTCTATCAGAGGAATAGTTGGCAAAAATTTTCTCCCTTCTGTTGACTTTCTTTTGAAGTTCTTGGTAGTTTCCTTTGCTGTACAGAAGCGCCTCAATTTAATGCAGTAACAGGTACTGATCCTCCTTTTAGTTTCTTGTGCCTTTTCTTGTTGAAAAGTTTTTACCTGTGCCTATGCCCTCTTCAAGGAGCTGCAAGGTCTTTGGTCTGATTTTCAAGTCTTGGATCCATCTTGAATTGACTTTTGTGCAGGGTGAGAAACTGGGGTTTATTTCCATTTTTCTGCATATATTTAACAAGTTTTGCAAACACTGTTTGTTGAAGAGGCAAAAATCAATTGGCTGTAAGTGTGAGGATGTGTTTATGAGTCTTCTACTCTGCTTCATTGGTCTATGTGTCTGTTTTTGTGCCAATACCACGATGTTTTTCTCACTATGGCTTTGTAGTATAGTTTGAAGTCAGGTATTGTGATACTTCCTACATGGTTTTGTTGCTGAGAACTACTTTGTCTATTCTGGGTTTTATTGTTGTTGTTGTTCTAAATGAATTTAAGGACTGATTTTTCTGTCTTGAGGAATGACCTTGTTAATTAAATGGGTATTGCATTGAATCTGTAGATCACTTTTGGAAGAATGGCCATTTTGCTGATTTTTATTCTGCCTATCCACGAGCATGGAAGATCTTCCCATCTCCTAAGGTCTTCTTTGATTTCTTTTTTCAGTGTTTTATAATTTTCTTTGAAGAGGTCTTTTACCTTTTTGGTTAGGTTTATTCGTGTGTGTGTGTGTGTGTGTGTGTGTGTGTGTGTGTGTGTGTGTAGAATATCCTGAGTGGATGTATTTTCTGGATTTCTTTTACAGTGAATTTATGGTTGGCATACAGGAAAGCTTCTGATTTTTTAAGATTTAATTTTTATCCAGACACTTTGCTTAATTTATCAGTTCTATAAGCTTTTTGGTTGAGTTTGTTGGGTCTTCTAAGTATAATAGCATGTCAAATAGGAATAGTCTTAGTTCTTCTTTTCCTATTTGTACTCCTTTGATTTCCTTTTCTTGCCTTATTACTATGACTAGAGTCTCAAGTACTATGTTGAAAAGAAGCAGTGATAATCGACATCCTTCTCTTATTCCTGTTTTTAGGAAGAATTCTTGACGTTTTTCCTTGTTTAATATGATGTTGGCTATGGGCCTATTGGATGTTGCCTTTCTGATATTGAGGTATGTTCCTTCTATTCCAATTCTTTGCAGTGCTTTTAGCATAAATGGGTGTTGGATTTTGTCAAATGCTTTTTCAGTGTATTGAAATGATCATGTGATTTTTGTCTTTGGTTCTGTTTATGTGATGATATTTTTCATATGTTGAGCCAGACTTGCATCTCTGGGATGAACCCTACTTGGTCATGATATATGATTTTCTTGAGGTAATTTTAAATGTGTATTGCTAGTATTTTGTTTATCAGTTTTACATCTAAGTTCATCAATCATATAGCCCTATAGTTTTCTTTTCTTGAGCTGTCTTTATTTTATTTTGGTATTAATGTTTTTTTTAAGAATGTTACAAACTCTTATTAACCTCTAATTAAAACTACATTTTTTTTACTCAGCCACACTATCAAACATCTGCAAAAATAAAGGGTGTGTGTGTGGTGTGTGTGTGTGTGTGTGTGTGTGTGTGTGTGTTACTAGGGATTGAACCCCAGGGGCATTTTCCCTCCAAGATAAACCCCTAGCCCTATTTATTTTTTCATTTCTTTTTAAATTTGGAAACAGGGTTTTACTGTCTTGCAGAGGGCCTCACTAAGTAGCTGATCTTCCTCTCTCAGCCTCTCCAGTACTGGAATTACAAGTGTGTACAACCACACCCAGCTCTACAAATTTTAAAAATAACTTTTTTCAGCCAAGCATGGTAGCATACACTTGTAAGTCCAGTACTTGGCAGGCTGAGACAGAAGGACTGCAAGTTTGAGGGTAGCCTCCGCAAATAATGAGACTCTCATTAACCCAGTAAGATCCTGTTTCAAAATAAAAATAAAATTGGGCTGTGGGTATAGTTCAGAGGTAGAATGCTTCTGGGTTCAATCCCCAGTGCCATATATATATATTTTTTATCTCTTGTGTACTCTTTCTGAGGAAGCTACTGGAATATATGCTCCCTTAAACTAAAAGAGAAAATCATGAAAGAGGAAGAATAATGTGGGAAACAATAACACATCACAGGAGAGAACTGAAGGGAAATCCAAGATGACACATGAGCATTAGGCCTAAGAGCAACTAGTCCAGATTGGAACAGAGGGTGGATACTCGAGAAGGAATACCTGAATGGAAAGGGGTGGGGGGAGGAACAAGGGATAGGAGATGCTAATAGATTAATAGAGTATGTGATACATTTAAATGCAATGAGACCTATGATTTACATTATGATGTCAGACTATAATGTACCAATAAAAGTATATAAAATAAAAAATGTAATGCGAGATGTATAGGTTTTTCATAGAATTTGGAGGTGAATGATAATAATCACATAGAAATTTAAGCAGACAAAAAGGAAAAACATAACCATTAAAACTTGGAAAAACAAGAGTTCTAATAGAAAGGTGTGTGTGTGTGTGTGTGTGTGTGTGTGTGTGTGTGTGTGTTACTGGGGGTGGAAACAAAGGGCTTTCTACCTTCTACTTCTGGACTATATCCCTAGATCTATTTTATTTTTTATTTGGAAACAGAGTCTTGCTGAGATGCTGTGAGCCTCACTAAATTGCTTACGCTAACTTCAAATCTACAATCTTACTGTCTCAGCCAAGTACTGGGATTACAGGTGTGTGTCACCACACCTGGCTATCGAAAGAAAATTTAATCATAATATAATGAGTGGTATAGCTGTGAATAATAATTACATAATCATAATAATGTAAACACTGAATATTAATGTAATTAAATATGATTGTATAATTAAAGGATATGAGATAGAAACAGTATATAAAAGAGCTAACAGGTTAAATTTTGCAGTAGAAAGAGAAAAATCTGCAACTAAAAATTCAAAAAATATCAGTAAAAGAATATTATTTAGAAAAATGGAATACCAGAATAAACAATAATAACAGTTAAAGGTGGTTATTGTATTCAGAGAGTAACACTAGAGAATGATGAGCAGGGTGTAGGGAATACTATTTTTCACTGTGTGTCTTAGAACAGGATAGGGCTCAGTTGTAGACTGCTTGCCTAGTGTGTGAGGGGCCCTGGGTTCAATCCCAGCACCACCAAAAAATAAAATTAAGGACTTATGATATTATATTATTTTTAAACAAGTGGTTTCATTTGGTGGTAGTTTGTTTGTTTGTTGCAGTACTCGGGATTAAACTCAGGAGGTTGACTCATATGAGGTTACCACCCTACCACTGAGGTATAATCCCAGCCCCTTTTTTACAAAAATTTTAAGACAGGGTCTCACTAAGGTGTCCAGACTAGCCTTGAACTTGGGATCTACCTTCCTCAGCCTCCCAAGTAGCTAGGATCACAAGTGTATGCCTCCATTCCTAGCCTAACATGCGTTATCATTAGGGAAAAAAAATAAAGTTTAACAGAAAAAGAATATTTATGGAGTTCCATAATATCAACTGTTGGGTTTATATTCTTAAAATAAAAAGGGTACTATAGTATGTAAAACAATTTTAATAGAACATGCATAAATTAGAACGTGTTTATGAATAAATAGGTATTTATTCACTTTAGTTAAAATCTTATTTGGGCATCTGAATGAACATGTCTTTGGAAAAAAGTGTTATAAATTCAGAAAATCAAAACTTTTACAACCATTGTTGACTTTATCTTCTTGATCAGTAAAAACTTTGTGTTATCCAGGCATGGTGGTGCATGCCTATAATTTCAGTATTTAGGAGGCTGAGACAGGAGGATCATAGGTTTGAGGATAGTCTCAGCAACTAGTGAGATTCTCATCAACCTAGAAAAACTCTGTTTGAAAATAAAATATATATATGACTGGGGTGTAGCTCACAGGTAGAATGCCCCTGGTTTCAATCCCCTGTATGACAAACAAACAAACAAACAAAATCTTGTATTACCTATATTAAACCCAACCTAAGAAGGCACTCTTATGTGCACTAAACACTTGTGATTCTTGGTATAACTTTCTAGTTAAAAATTCATTTGGTTTTAGACCCAAAATAAAAAGCTCCTTCATTTAAGAGCTCCTCAGTAATAGAATGGCTGTAAATCTTACTACATATTTACTTGGATAATGAACCGGTAACACAAAAACAGGCAGTGGTTTTACAATCAAGATATTTTTCAAATAGGATATGTAATTAGATGAAGTATCTTAACTTTCTCTTTCTCACAACATATTCGTTTCTCATTATTTTTTCATTTGTCATAAAACTCTATATGAACTGAGTATTAACATTGTACTATATAATTTATCAAGGAAATATTAAGAATTAGATTAAAAATGGCAAATTGAGCACATGTTTATCTTCTCTTTTTCTCAAAAGTCCATTAACATTGTATTTAAAGCTGGAAATGATGGCACCTGCCTATAATCCCAGTACTTGGGAGGCTGCAACAGGAGGGTCACAGGTTCAAGGCCAGCCTCAGCAACTTAACAAGACACTCAGCAAATCAGTGAGATCCTGTTTCAAAAAAGAAAAGGGTTACTGGTAGAATGCCCCTGAGTTCAACCCCCAGTACCCCCCCAAAAAAAAATTATAAACAAGTTAAGCTCCCAAATGATCATAGAACAAACACACCAAGCCTAAAACAGATTTATGGGGGAAATGCACAGAGAAAGGAACAGGAGCAGGTGCATAGTCCTTGCTGCCCATTACACAGCTAAAATGTGTTAGCTGAGCATGGGGGCACATTCCTGTAATCCTAGTACTTGGGAGGCTGAGACAGGAGGATTGCAGGTTAGAATATAGCCTCAGAACATAGCGAGATTCTCAGCAACCTAGCAAAACCATGTTTCCGAACAAAAAATAAAATAAAAATAATTGTGTTTATCTATGTAAAATAAGTACATGACCAAAAAAGAAACCTGTATTGCACAGCTAAACATTTAAATTTTAAGTTAAGAAATAGTGAAGTTCAGTTTTCTTGGAAAAGTTGCTGCTATTCTTCCAGATCATATCATTTGATTTTCTTAAAAAAAAAAAAAAAAGGTACTAGCCAGGCGTGGTGGCGCATGCTTGTAATCCCCGCACTTGGGAGGCAGAGACAGGAGGATCACGCAGGTTCGAAGCCAGCCACATGCACTGGTTTAGGAGACCCTGTTTCCAAATAAAAATGTAAAAATAGGTCTGGGAGTGTAGCCCGGAGGTAGAAGGGCTTCCAGGAACCCCAGTAGTATCAAAAAAAAAAAAGGTACTAAAATCAAATACATGACGAATCTTATTTGACTGTGTGAAAGGTATTTCAAACATAAACACCTAAAATGGAATTCTAGAAGATGGCGACGGAGCAAAATGGGGCTTACGAGCCCCGCTAACAACCAATCTCTATTACCACAAAATCAGCACCTTTCATAGCCAGGAAACACCATCAGCAGAGAAACAAAAAATGTAATTTCAAGGGACAGAGAAAAAGAGGGCTGGAAAAACGAGACACCACAAACCAGACCGCAGTGCTGCAGCCAGAACCGCGGCGTGAAGCAGTGGGCGCCATTTTGCCTTGCAGCACCAGGCTCCAGAGAGGAAGGGAATTCATAACGGAGCTCAGAAACCAGAGAGGAGATACGCCGGCCTCACGCCCGAGAACGCGGCAGCAGCACCTTACTGCTGGCGGCAACGGCGAGTTCACCAGATGGCACCAGACCAACACACTCAACAGCCTACCAAGCTCCAGAGAGTGTAAGACCCCCGCCGAGGGGAGACCCTCAATCAACCTCAGGATAAGCAACGTCAAGTACCATGAGAGACTTTATTTTCCTTGATGCAAAAGCAAAAGGTAAAAGTTTATTAAGGAGCCAGTGCACTCCTATACCGACTCGTATAGGAGTTCGGCCCCGAGCAACTGAAAGTGTGGATATTTATAGGGAAAAGACCACCAGTTAGGGGGGGTAGGGGTTTGGGCCAGATTGCATGCGTTTACAGAAAATTACAAAATCATTTGAAAAGTACATTCTGTAGTCAAGTGTTAGATAAAATACCAGGTGTAGTCAGTAAGCTCCCGGGTCAAGGCGCTCTGACCCAGACAGTATAGATAAGATGGGGTGGGCTTATCGCATATTTTACATTCCTAAGCTGTAAGCTGCAGTAAAATATACTTTTCTTTTTAACTATTAGCTGGCTGCTAGGGGCTTATGATTTTTTCTTCTAAATGGAGCCTTTCAAGAGGAGCGGCGGACAGCGAGCCGAGGTGAGCCGCTGCAGAACAGCCGGGCGGGATTCAGCAGATTTCTCTGCGCAGGGAGCAGCTAAAGCTCCCAGGGGCTGGGCTCAGTGCACCCTGCAGGGACCCAGAGTGGAGTTCAAAAACAGAAAAGAAATACGCCAGCCTCACGGCCGAGGGCGTGGCAGTGGTGCCATATTGCTACTGGCGGCGGCAGCAGTGAATTCACCGAGTCCATGACAGCTCCATCTGCGCACTCAATAGTGAGTCAAATTGGGACCCCTAGAGGAGAAATCCCAGTACTGTACTCCCAGGGACTTGACCCAGTGGGGGAGTGGCGGTGGCAGAGATATCACACCATAGGAGAACGTGCAACCTGGCACCCCCCATGGTCTAAAGCAGCCTCGATTGACTCCCAGGGTCTGAGACTCTGTGATACAACCCAGTAAAGGAGTAGTGGGGACTGAGATACCACAGACTCAAGATCCAGAGCACCTTAAGTGAAGTCATAGTAACCCAGGGAAGAACCCAGAGAAGGCACAAACTTCCGAAATCATAGGAAAGAGGAATAACAATGGAGCAATGAATGCCCACAACCCCACAACATCAGAACCCAATAAAACAGAAATTCAGAGATTTCTAGAAGATCAAATCAGGAAAATAACTGTAGAAATAATAGAGGTGTTTTGAAAAGAATTCAGAGAGAGCCAAAGAGAGATAAAGGACGCAATTAATGAAGTAAAGGCCTCTATTCAAAGTACAAACAATCGATTAGACCACATGGAGAATAGAATCTCGCTCCTAGAAGATGATCATTCAAAAAATGAACGCATAGATTCTAATTTAGAAAAAAAAAACCCGACAGCAAGAATCTGACATTGAAGAAATATGGGCCCATTTTAAGAGAGCTAACCTAAGAATAATTGGAATAGAGGAGAGAAAAGAAGGTGAAACCAAAGGGATTAACAATCTTTTCAAGGAAATAATAGCAGAAAATTTTCCAAACATAGAGCAAGAGGTCGTACACAGGTCCAGGAAACTTATAGAACTCCCGTTAGAGAGGATCAGAGAAGAGGATCCCCACGCCACATAATTGTCAAAATGACCAATGTGGAAGCCAAGCAGGTTTTTGTTGCCTTTAAGATTCTCTGCTTAAATAAAAAATAAATAAATAAATAAATAAATAAGTGAAATGGAATTCTAGAATCCTCAGTCTGCTCTTCGCCCCCAGATCACATCCCAGCTCAGGACCTTTTCATCAATATTTAGAAAAGTGGTTGGTGTTGTGTTTGCTTGGAGGAGCCCAAGGAGCCCAAGGAGGACTGATGGTGGTATGCAGCCTCTTCCATTTCTTAAAGCAATTCATTTCATTTCTGGCCTTAAATGCACACTCATCATTCAGAAAAGTAATAGCTTGGCTCCTTCCCTAGAAAATATCTTAGCAGCATCTTTTGGTGCCTGAGCATGTTCCTTGCAAGTGTCTCACACCTTCACCACAAACACTCCCTCCAACCCTGCAGGTGTCTTGTTCCTTTTTGCCATATTTACTTCTCTTCCTGCAGGACAGGCAGTTCTGGAAAATACAACTCCCTCCATTCTGTTACATTGCCATTGATGTTTTAGTAACACTTACAAGGGGACATTCTGGGCAGTTCCCTGACGGTCAAAAGCTAAATGTGGCTCTGGCCTTAAGAGATTTTTTTTTAAGTAGCAAAAAAAAAGCCACAGATTCATCCTTCATAAATTTATAGAATCCTTTTCCATGTAAAGGTTGCAGCTAAGCCATTTAAAGGCAGACAGACTTTCAGAAAACACCTGTCTTCCACCAGGGAATTTATTTCAATGTCTCATAACAACCACATTAGAAGTTTTTTTATTATGTCTAGCCTAAATTCTTATAGGCACAGTTTAAGTTCCTTCTGTCTTCTATGTAATATTCACATACAGACTTAACACTTTACTAAATAATCTTTCTCTTTCCTTATTTTCTGATCACTCAAAAAAAATTTCCTTAACCTTTGTTGATGCATGCCATTACATGGACAAACAATGGAAATATTACACTATGATAAAAAAAATCCAAACACAAAAAGTCACATATTATGTTATTCTATTTATATGAAATGTACATAGGCACATTTATAGAGATAGGACACAAATTAGAAATTTCTTGCTTTCTATTTTTTTTTCCTGTACTGGGAATGGAACCCGGGGCATTCTACCTCCACACTATGTCTCCAGTCCTATTTTTTATTCTTTATTTTGAAATAGGGTGGGTCTCACTAAGATGCAGAGGGTCTCACTAAATAGCTGAGGTGGCCATGAACCTGTGATCCTCCTTTCTCAGCCTCCCAAGTACTGGGATTACAGGCATGTGCTACCACACCCAGCTTCACTCTTCTTAAGTTAAGACAACCACCTTGTGTTGACCTCAGAATTGCAAGCCTGATTCTTGATCTTTTGGACTTGGACTGAATCACACCATTAATTTTTCTGGTTGTCCTATTTGAAGACAGAAGAATCCTGAATTTCTTAGCCTCAATAAACTCATGAGACAATGCCTTGATAAATCTCCTCTTAAAGATATATCCTCTTGGTTTTGTTTCTTTCTGACTAATATGATCAAATAAAAAAATGGTTTTCCTTTATAATTATCCCTTTATAACTAAAATGAATATAATTTCCTTTATAATGAAAGGAGAATTAAAATTTATGAATAAGCCAGCCATGGTGGTGCATGCTTATAATCCCAGTACTTGGGAAGCTGAGACAGGAGGACTGAGGTTCCTGGACAGCCTCAGCTACTTAGTGAGTGTAAGGATTTAAAGGATTTGGAGACGAGGCAAGCAGCCAGCGAGGTACCGGAAAATCTGCTTTTAATAAAAAGAATAAAAAACCTTGAAACCTCAGCACCTTCGGGGTTTGGAGCAAAGTCAGCCAGTTGGGAGAAGGGACCCATGAGCCACCCTCCTGGAGAGTCGCGCCACGTAGTCCGATCTGCTGGGTAAGTCGCCCATGTGGCTGGGCAGAAGTAGTCCTTTTAAGCCAGTACTTTGGGGGGGGGGGGACTAAGCGTGGGAACACCGCTCCTCTCATGATGTCTGTAGTCTGAGAAGAGAACTTCCGCCTCCAGGAAGAAGAACTCCTGCCCCCACTAACGTCGGGGAGGGACCTGACCTATCCTGGCCTCTTGGTGATAATGGGCGAAGAACAAGTCTTTAAGCTACTTCCTGCTCTCAGGGGGTGTCATAGGAGGCCCCTTGGCCAGAAGAGGTCGGATCCTCCAGAAGTGGGCAGGTAGGAATATGGCTGCAACAGGAGTCGAAGGTTACCCTGGATAGCTTGGTAATGTGTGTTCAAGGAGACTCTAACAGACAAGGAGTTATTAAAAGAAAAGGCAAATCATGAGAGCAGGTCCCAGGTTGGGCAGGAGCCCTTCGAGATATGAAGCAGATTGTCACTAGATTTATTAATATGATAGCAGTATTTTTCCTGAGAAAACATGCTATTGGGTCAAGAGAATCAGTAATGAATTTTAGAGTTTAGTACTTATGGCTGTCTGGCATCCGAAGAGGGAGAATTTTGTACTATGTAAATGAATGGACCTGCTAAAATAAAAACATTAAAGAAAATTATGCCAAGAAAAACGAAGCTTAGTGGGCCCCAAATTGTACAAGGGAATTTGTCATGAGGATGTTGTAGTGGAACCCTTTTTAGACTTGGCCTGATTTTCAGGCAGTGAAATTTTGTACTGTAAAAGAGAGCCTTTAGTGCATGGGCAGGAGAGCTTGCCATCAATCCCCTGTACTGAGATCAGAAAAGAAAAACTAGGACCTGAAAGGATGGAAGAACTGAACAGGCAACCAAAAGGGAGATTGGCTTACCTGCTACCTGGAGAGTCACCCAGGGCTGGCAATGAGAATGGAGGTTGAGGGGTCCAGGAGCTGTCAGTCTTTGGCCAGGCTGAGTAGGGTCAGTGACGGGGCCTGGTCTGGAAAGGTGGTCCCCCTGTGTTGAGGCATCTGAGGCTTGCTGCTTTTCCAAGGGTATTCACTTTTCCAGTGTCCCTCCTGGCCACACACCGGACACAGTCTGGTTGGTGGACACGGCTGGAGGTAACCATGTGCCCTGTTCTCAATAAGTCCACACTTAAAACAGGCTCCTGGAGGTGGTTGTCATTGCTGTCCTGCACCCCTAGGTGGTGCTCATCGCCCCGAGGGCTGAGCCTCCTCCACTGGCTGCAGGGCAGCCAGCAGGGCTCAGGCTTGCAACTCTGCCTTCTGGCAAAGTCAGAGTGTATGCTCCACTTCTGCCTGTTCATCTCTGGAATTAAAAACTTTAAATGCCATGTTCACCAAATCTCGGATAAGAGTTTGAGGACCGTCCTCAGCCTTTTTTAATTTTCTCCGAATATCAGACACTGATTGCCCAATAAAATGAGTTGCCAATACTACAGAGCCTGCCTCAGAAGATAGATCTAAGTGGGGATAGAGGGTAAAAGCCTCCTGCAGCCAATTAAGAAAAACAGCTGGGTTTTCATCTGGACACTGTGTGACTTCCTTAAGCTTATCATAATAAATCATTTTGTGGGAGGCATCCTGCATGCCATCAAGAAGGCATAGTATCATGTGATTTTTATTTTTTATTCCCTCACCCCTATCATTGTAATTCCAGTGAGGGTCCTCAGAAGGAACTGCAGCTGCTCCAGTAGGAAGCTGTGGGCTGGTTAGATGAACCTGGTCAGCCTGCTCTCAGGCAGCCTTTAAAATACAACCACGTTCATCTGGAGTTAAACAAGTTAAAATAACATGAAGATCTCTCCAAGTTAAATTGTATGCTTATATGATATGTTGGAATTCTTTAATAAAACCAGATGGATTGGCAGAAAAAGAACCGTTTCTTTTCAAGTTGAGCAAGGTCAGGGAGAGAAAAAGGAACATGGATGCAGACTACACCTTCTGCACCAGCCACCTCACAAAGCAGGGCCAAGAGAGAAGGGGGGGGTCCTCTGGTACAAGTACGGTGACCTACAGGGGTAGGCAAGGGGGATGTAAGGGTTAGACCTTTGAGAGAGGAAGGTGGGGGTGAAAGGAGTAGGTTAGAGTGGAAGGCTGCCCCAGAATAAGATAGTGGCTGCGGTGGTGAGGAGAGATCTTGTGGGTCAGGTCTTCAGAAAATGGAGCCTGTAACTCAGCCAGGTCAGACTCTGGCATCCACATTTTGCCACAAAATGGCGACTGTGAATCAGCTGAATTGCAGGCCTGTAACCCAGAAAGACCATCAGGTGGCGCCTGTGAACTGCCACATGGTGCCCAAGATGGTGGTGTGCGACTAGCAGGAATCCCCAGCCAGCATGACTTGGGCAGTAGAGCAGGGAGGGGTGGAAAGGAAAGCCAGGAACGCACACAAAGAAAAGCCTGCACATAAACCACTTCCACCATTTACCAGACCGTTTGCAAAAGTTACTGAGATCAGACAACATTCTAAGATCTAAAGAACCAAATTTCGGCCATCATAAACCATTACCCAGCTCGTAAGTAGGCCAGACCTTTGTGCAGAAAAAAATTAGCCACTTGGGGCACAGTTCCTGGACAAACCCAGAGTTTGGAGATTAACCAGGACACAACCTAGAGGGCTCTGGGAGTCGATCTTGGAGGGTTGGTTTCCCCCCATAGTTAGTCAGTGGGCAAGAACAAAACAGGAAACAGGCATCCCCGAAAATCCTGCTTAACATCCAGAAACAGGGGGTCATGGTTGAGAAGGACATTTCCACTCTCTTTACACAACTGAAGGGCAGCCTGGCTGCTCCGGGGGCCAATGGTCACCAAACATTTGTATTTTTAACAGCCGTGAGCCCAAATCTGGGAGAGGCTAAATGTCAGGATATACTATACTATAAAAGTAGCCCTTCTACCTCCGGGCTACACTCCCAGACCTATTTTATATTTTTGAAACAGGGTCTCTTACGCTAGCGTGGCTAGCTTCCAACCTGCACAATCCTCCTGTCTCCACCTCCCAAGCACAGGGATTACAAGCGTGTACCACCACGCCCAGCAATATGTTCCACGTTTTAAAAAAAGGAAAAAAATTGAATCCTAGGGTCTATAGAAAAAATCTAGTTAATATCTACTTTTATAATCTATTTATAAAACAAAGCTGCTCTTTGAATTTCCATGAACTTTTATTAATATTTGTTAAAATTAACATTATGCTTACATTTTATATGTATACACATTTATTTTAAGGAAATGAATATAATAATTTATAGCCAGAATATACTTTTCTTTTAAAGGATATTATTAGTGATTTAGCTATTGTTGAAAAATAAACTATAAAAATGCAATTCATATGATTATTTCACTGGAGAATAGTTAAAACCACTGAAAGTAGTTAATAAAAAGATTTACAGATATAAGAAAATATGTTGTACACAATGATGGAATTTTTACTTAAATGAAATAGTTTGCTTTGTTCCATATCACATATATTTATTTTTGCTTTAGTTATTTGAATTTTATCCATAATGTACTCTAAAAATTTAGGAAATGAAATACTTATTAGGTTAGGTTTATAAGTTAGTAATTTTGAAACTACTAAACACAAAAATATTAAACTCTATTCACAGAAAATTAAGTAAGCACAGTTCGCACCATTAAAATTTACTTTCTTCAATTAATGTAAAACTAAAGTCAAGAATCCTAAATATTTTGAAGGTGGCTGTTACAAATAACATGACATTGTAAGAAGAATGTCCATGACATTGTAAGAAGGCACCTGTTCAAAAAATGGCTGGGCAAGGTGATTTTACTTTTTGCAGAAAAAGGTCTTGCCACCAGTAAAACCAGGTATGCAAGCATGCTAAACTGGAAGCCCACTGGGCCTTTTACTCACTAAAGCCATGCTTCTGCACTACTGGTGGGAACTTGCTTCACAACCTTCACACAATTGGCTAGAGGGGATGCTGGGGGAGGAATGTGGCATTTGCAATTTTTGAAAAATGCTAACTTCACAAAAGAATGTGAGCTTATACAAGGTGGTGTGTGCTTTCTGTGGGATTTCCATAACAATACAATTGTGAAAATGAAAGAATAAAGTTTTTTGTTGTTTTCTTTTCTTTTCTTTATTTGTAATACTGGGGATTGACCTAGGGGTATTCTACCTCTAAGCTACACCCCCCAGCCCTATTTTATTTTTATTTTGTAACAGGATCTCATTAAGTTGATAAGTCTCACTACTTGCTGAGGCTATTCTTGAACCTGTAATCCTCCTGTCTCAGCCTTCCAAGTACTGGAATTACAAGCATGTCACCAGGCCTGGCTAAAGAACAAAGATTTTGAGTCTGTTTGGCCTACCCAGCATTTCGTGGTAGGCAAGATTCTAAGATGGCCTCCATAATTCTCACCTCTGCTGTTAACACCCTCTATGGTCCCCTTCACTTGGACAGGATTTGTGAATATGATGGAATAGTTCTTCCATGATTACACTGATATAAAATGCCACTTTGGTTGAGTAGAGAGAAATTCTGCTGGCCTTGAAAAATCAAAGGTCAGTGTTGTGAAGAGAGCTTCATGGCAAGGAATAGTGTATAGCCTTTAGGAGCTGAGAATGGACCTCACTGCCAGACAGCAAGTCCTACAAATACAGAGGCTGAATTTTGGCAACAACCAATGACTTAGAAGAGGACCCAGAGCCTCAGATGAGGTTGGAACCCCAGGCATCACATTGAAACCTGGTGAGAAATTGGCAGAAGACCCAGTCAACCCATGGCCATATTCTTGGCCTCTAGAAATTATGAGATAATAAATTTAGTGTTTTTTTCTGCAGGAGAGGTTGTTTTAGTTTTTGTTGTAATGTTTTGTTTTATTTTGGTACTGGGAATTGAACCCAGTGTTATTCTACCTCTGAGCTACAGCCATAGTCCTTTTTTTTTTTTTTTTTTTTTTTTTGAAACAGGTCCCTCACTAGATTGATGAGAGTCGCTAGTGTCATGGTAGCAGTACAGAGAAAGAGAAATTGTACCAGTGTGACCAGTGTGAGATGTAGACATGGGTTCTTCTTAGCTTTTTTTTTTTTTTTTTTTTTTTTTTGCAGGTCTGGGGATGGCACCCAGAACATTTGACCTCTGAGCTACATCCCCTACCCAGTTTTTTATTCTTTATTTTGAAACTGGGTCTCACTGAGTTGTAAAGAGCTTCACTAAGTAGCTGAGGCTGTCCATGAATGCAGTCCTCCCGTCTCAGCCTCCCAAATGCTGGGATTACAAGCATGCGCCACCATGCCTGGCTTTGTTCTTAGCTATTTGTAGAAAACAATAGCCAGAACTCCTTTTTGCTGTAAGCTTAAGCAATTTTATTACCACAACAATGGAAAGATAGGACAGAGTTAATAAAGTCCCATACCAGAGAGGCTTATAGGGGAGTAACTCGAAAATAAGTTACTGAAGTTTGTGGATACAGAACAGTTTTATACCGATAATCTTCTAACCTGACTAGATCCACCTCTTCTGGAACAGGTTTGTTTTGTTTTGTTTTGTTTTTGCAGGTCTGAGGATGGAACCCAGGGACATTCGACCTCCGAGCTACACTCCCTGCCCTATTTTTTATTCTTTATTTTGAAACCGGGTCTCACTGAGTTGCAGAGGGCCTCACTAAGTAGCTGAGCCTGTCCACGAACCACAATCCTCCAGTCTTAGCCTCCCGAATGCTGGGATTACAAGTGTGCGCCACCATGCCCGGCTTGGGACAGGTTTTTTAATGTGGAGATTCCTTCCTGCAGGCCTGCCCTGTCTCCCCCAAGCTTTTTGTTACACCCTAAAATGTGATTATCAGGATTCCCAGAAGATGGTGACGGAGAGACGCAGCATACCTAACTAGCTGAAGCAAATTAAGTTCAACTACTGAGACAGAAGTGTTTTATTAAAGAAAAAATTAAACGTATGATCCAAAACAGACTCAGGGACTATGGCAGAAGGAATCCAACAACTGAACTGCAAGATTCACCACAACACACAAAGAAAGCAGAAAGTAAGCTGAAGACGCAGGCGGCCGGTGGATTACAGGCACAGGTGCAGGTGCGGGCAGCCGCAGGGCCGCCGGCCCAAATGGGACTTTTGGGTCCTTAACATTCCGAGAGAGGCTCTAAAGTCTGAAAGTGGCCAGAGAGTTCCAATACCTGAAGTTATAAGCTAACTGGAGCTCCTGAGCAGCACTGTTCACCCACCAAAGGCGCCCCGCAGACAGCCGCCCGGAGATCTGCAGGGACCCAGAAGTGGACCTGCTCACCACAGGAGCAGAAATTCAGTGGGATATGGAGGAGCTGCCAGAGCTCCAGCGCCACAGATTGGACTGCCAGCGTGAATTCAGAGGAGCCACGGGACCGGTGAGCACACAGTGAGTGCAATAACTGTGAGTGCCAGTGTGCGCAGAGTGGGCCACATCAACTCCGGTATCACAGAAGGGTGCTTAAGGCGTGATACCCGCACGGGGCAACAAGAAGACACTCCAAGCAAATACAAGACAGTGGCACATTCACCATATATCAGTAACATATTAGGACTGTTAATTCTTTTATTTTTTATTATTTTTCTATCCTTTTATATTTTATTTTTTATTTTTTCGGTTTGGTATTGTATGTTTTACTTTTTGGGTCTTAGGGTTTGTTTTGGTTTTTGGTTTTCATGGGGGATAAGTTTTTGGTTCCTTCTTTTTTTACTTATATATGGTGGTTAGTGTTTTGTTTTATTTTAGTTTATTCTTATCCTCTTTATTCTTTAATCTTTTCTGTTCTCTCTGGGTGGTATTTTTCTTTCTTTGTAGAAGTTGCTGTCTATACATGATGTATAAAAGTTAGCCTTTGTACCTTATTTTGTTTCTTTATCTGTTTGTCTTTGCTCCTTTCCCCCACCCCTTCTACAAAGTTTTCAATTTAGGCTATATACTATTTTCCCTCAAAACTCTCTGTCTCCTAAATGTATCTCTGTGTTTAATACACAAAATTTCTCACCACTCCATACTTATATATTCCAATAATTACAACAACCTTACTATCTAAACTTCTCCCATTCTCAACCGGATACAACCTTATTATATGTAAATTCTTCCACAACTAATCATATTTTCTACCTTACCTGACTCCTGCACCCATCACGCTAGCTACTCCACCATCACCCAACCCTCACCTCTCAAAAAAGTATGGCTTACCAGCTGACTTTTCTAAATTCCTAATACTAAGACCGGGCAAAAAATAATACCCACTAACGATGGGAAGACAGCAGAAGAGCAGGCCTGAGAACTTTGAAAATATGAGAACCAGGAATAGTGGAGAAATGACAGAAGTCACGAATACTGACCTACAAGAAATGCAAGAAGGGGAGTTCCGAATCTTGATCTACAATATGATGAAAGGATTTAAAACAAGTTTAGAGGAGATGAAAGATGAGTTAGAAATACTAAGAATCAGAAAGAGGTCTGGAATGAAATGAAAGAGTCAATAAATGAAATGAAGTCAGCAATAGAAAGAAATTCTGGAAGATTAGATGAAATGGAAAGTAGAATATCACTGTTAGAAGACAGTTCATCCAAAACCAAAAACACAGTCAATAGTATACAGAAGTCATAACAGCAACAAAACCTAAACATACAGCAAATTTGGGACAACATGAAACACCCTAACTTATGGATAAAAGGCATTGAACAAGGGATAGAGGTACAGACCAGGGGCATCCGTAATCTCTTCACAGAAATAATTTCGGAGAATTTCCCAAACATGGAACGAGAGAAAGATCTTCATGTTCAGGAGACATACAGAACACCATTAAGACAAGATCAAAGAAGGACCTCCCTACGCAAATTAATAGTCAAAATGACTAACATAGAGGCCAAGGAAAATATCTTAAAAGCAGTGAGAACGAGACCCCTGGAGAAACCAGACCCAGTAAGACGCTGGGTTCTGGGCGGGGGTCGCGGGCTGGGCACGCCAGATGGGGCCCGGGTCGCGGGACTCTGGGCCCCAGACCGAACTGCGCATAGCACGCCAGACCCCTGGAGAAACCAGGCCAAGTAAGACGCTGGGTTCTGGGCTGGGGTCGCGGGCTGGGCACGCCAGATGGGGCCCGGGTCGCGGGACTCTGGGCCCCAGGCAGAACTGCGAGTAGCACGCCAGATCCCTGGAGAAACCAGGCCCAGTAAGACGCTGGGTTCTGGGCAGGGGTCGCGCGCGGCGCACAAAAGCCGGGGCCTGGGTCGCGGGACCCTGGGCCCCGGGCCGAACTGCGCGTAGCACGCCAGACCCCTGGAGAAACCAGGCCCAGTAAGACGCTGGGTTCTGGGCGGGGGTCGCGGGCTGGGCACGCCAGATGGGGCCCGGGTCGCAGGACTCTGGGCCCCTGCCGAACTGCGCGTAGCACGCCAGACCCCTGGAGAAACCAGACCCAGTAAGACGCTGGGTTCTGGGCAGGGGTCGCGGGCTGGGCACGCCAGATGGGGCCCGGGTCGCGGGACTCTGGGCCCCAGGCCGAACTGCGAGTAGCACGCCAGACCCCTGGAGAAACAAGGCCCAGTAAGACGCTGGGTTCTGGGCGGGGGTCGAGCACAGGGCACGCCAGCTGGGGCCCTGATCGCGGGACTCTGGGTCCCGGCCGAACTGCGAGTAGCACGCCAGACCCCTGGAGAAACCGGGCCCAGAACAGAAAAAGATAAAGAAAAATATCTGAGAGGTGGTAAGAAAGCCGTTATGGATGCCAGGACACTGGAGATGCAGACAAAACTTATCTAAATGCACTGGAACTTATGGAAAAATTCGCCGTGAAAGAGGACTGCTATTTCTCTATATTGTTAAGAATCTCAGACATCACATATAAGGAGAGAGTTTAGCGGAGACCAAGGAGAAATGCGGTGTTGAAAGAGTTCTTCGCGATGGTGGTAGAGACTTGTATTCAGGAGAAGCAGAAACCGGATCTTACCAACTTTATTTTTTTGGAGAAATTACACCAAATGTCGAATGCTACCATCACGCATGCTTAGGAACACTGGACAACATTCAGAGTGGAAAAAGAGCCTGGGAAGGATTTGAAACGGTGGAGGCAGTGGCAATGCCAGTGGCCAATATTCGGGGGAGGCAGAGATCTGATACATTACAACTGGAACCTTTGAAATACTAACCACAGAGACAGTGATCGGAACCTGCTGAGGGGTTAGGCAGGCGCCGGGGCCAGTGGCCGACATCGGAGCTTGCTGTGAGGCAGGGCCACTACTGAGGCCTCCGTGGCCGGGATTGGAACCTGCAGAGGGTTTAGACCGATGCTGGGGCCAGCGAGGCCGGCATTGGAGCCTGCCATGATGCAAGGCTTGTGCTAGGGCCTCCGAGGTCGGGTCCGGAACTTGCTGAGGGGTTAGGCCGGTGCTGGGGTCAGCGAGGCCGGCATCGGAGCCTGCCGTGAGGCAAGGCCAGTGTTGGGGCCCCCGAGGACGGGACCGGAGCCTGCTGAGGGGTTAGGCCGGTGCTGGGGCCAGCGAGGCTGGCATCAGAGCCTGCCATGAGGCAAGGCCGGTACTTGGGCCTCCGAGGCCAGGATAAGAGCCTGCCGAGGGGTTAGGCCGGTGCTGGGGCCTCCAAGGCCAGGATAAGAGCCTGCTGAGAGGTTAGACCGGTGCTGGGGCCAGCGAGGCCGGCATCGGAGCCTGCCTTGAGGCAAGGCCGGTACTGGGGCCTCCGAGGCCAGGACAAGAGCCTGCCGAGGGGTTAGGCCGGTGCTGGGGCCAGCGAGGCCGGCATCGGAGCCTGCCTTGAGGCATGACCAGTGCTGGGGCCTCCGAGGCCAGGATCGGAGCCTGCCGAGGGGTTAGGCCGCTGCTGGGGCCAGCGAGGCCGGCATCGGAGCCTGCCTTGAGGCAAGGCCGGTACTGGGGCCTCTGAGGCCGGGATCGGAGCCTGCCGAGGGGTTAGGCCGCTGCTGGGGCCAGTGAGGCCGGCATCGGAGCCTGCCGTGAGGCAAGGCCGGTACTGGGGCCTCCGAGGCCAGGATAAGAGCCTGCTGAGGTGTTAGGCCGGTGCTGGGGCCAGTGAGGCCGGCATCGGAGCCTGCCTTGAGGCAAGGCCGGTACTGGGGCCTCGAGGCCAGGATAAGAGCCTGCCGAGGGGTTAGGCCGGTGCTGGGGCCAGCGAGGCCGGCATCGGAGCCTGCCGTGAGGCAAGGCCGCTACTGGGGCCTCCGAGGCCAGGATAAGAGCTTGCCGAGGGGTTAGGTCGGTGCTGGGGCCAACGAGGCCGGCAGCGGAGCCTGCCGTGAGGCATGACCAGTGCTGGGGCCTCCGAGGCCGGGATCGGAGCATGCCGAGGGGTTAGGCCGGTGCTGGGGCCAGCGAGGCCGGCATCGGAGCCTGTCGTGAGGCAAGGCCGGTACTGGGGCCTCCGAGGCCAGGATAAGAGCCTGCCAAGGGGCTAGGCCGGTGCTGGGGCCAGCGAGGCCGGCATCGGAGCCTGCCTTGAGGCATGACCAGTGCTGGGGCCTCCGAGGCTGGGATCGGAGCCTGCCGAGGGGTTAGGCCAGTGCTGGGGCCAGCGAGGCCGGCATCGGAGCCTGCCGTGAGGCAAGGCCGGTACTGGGGCCTCCGAGGCCAGGATAAGAGCCTGCCGAGGGGTTAGGCCAGTGCTGGGGCCATTGAGGCCGGCATCGGAGCCTGCCTTGAGGCAAGGCCGGTACTGGGGCCTCTAGGCCAGGATAAGAGCCTGCCGAGGGGTTAGGCCGGTGCTGGGGCCAGCGAGGCCGGCATCGGAGCCTGCCGTGAGGCAAGGCCGGTACTGGGGCCTCCGAGGCCAGGATAAGAGCTTGCCGAGGGGTTAGGCTGGTGCTGGGGCCAACGAGGCCGGCAGCGGAGCCTGCCGTGAGGCATGACCAGTGCTGGGGCCTCCGAGGCCGGGATCGGAGCATGCCGAGGGGTTAGGCCGGTGCTGGGGCCAGCGAGGCCGGCATCGGAGCCTGCCGTGAGGCAAGGCCGGTACTGGGGCCTCCGAGGCCAGGATAAGAGCCTGCCAAGGGGTTAGGCCGGTGCTGGGGCCAGCGAGGCCGGCATCGGAGCCTGCCTTGAGGCATGACCAGTGCTGGGGCCTCCGAGGCTGGGATCGGAGCCTGCCGAGGGGTTAGGCCGCTGCTGGGGCCAGCGAGGCCGGCATCGGAGCCTGCCGTGAGGCAAGGCCGGTACTGGGGCCTCCGAGGCCAGGACAAGAGCCTGCCGAGGAGTTAGGCCGGTGCTGGGGCCTCCAAGGCCAGGATAAGAGCCTGCTGAGGGGTTAGACCGGTGCTGGGGCCAGCAAGGCCGGCATCGGAGCCTGCCTTGAGGCAAGGCCAGTGTTGGGGCCCCCGAGGACGGGACCGGAGCCTGCTGAGGGGTTAGGCCGGTGCTGGGGCCAGCGAGGCTGGCATCAGAGCCTGCCATGAGGCAAGGCCGGTACTTGGGCCTCCGAGGCCAGGATAAGAGCCTGCCAAGGGGTTAGGCCGGTGCTGGGGCCTCCGAGGCCAGGATAAGAGCCTGCTGAGGGGTTAGACCGGTGCTGGGGCCAGCGTGGCCGGCATCGGAGCCTGCCTTGAGGCAAGGCCGGTACTGGGGCCTCCGAGGCCAGGACAAGAGCCTGCCGAGGGGTTAGGCCGGTGCTGGGGCCAGCGAGGCCGGCATCGGAGCCTGCCTTGAGGCATGACCAGTGCTGGGGCCTCCGAGGCCAGGATCGGAGCCTGCCGAGGGGTTAGGCCGCTGCTGGGGCCAGCGAGGCCAGCATCGGAGCCTGCCTTGAGGCAAGGCCGGTACTGGGGCCTCTGAGGCCGGGATCGGAGCCTGCCGAGGGGTTAGGCCGCTGCTGGGGCCAGTGAGGCCGGCATCGGAGCCTGCCTTGAGGCAAGGCCGGTACTGGGGCCTCGAGGCCAGGATAAGAGCCTGCCGAGGGGTTAGGCCGGTGCTGGGGCCAGCGAGGCCGGCATCGGAGCCTGCCGTGAGGCATGACCAGTGCTGGGGCCTCCGAGGCCGGGATCGGAGCTTGCCGAGGGGTTAGGCCGGTGCTGGGGCCAGCGAGGCCGGCATCGGAGCCTGCGTGAGGCAAGGCCGGTACTGGGGCCTCCGAGGCCAGGATAAGAGCCTGCCAAGGGGCTAGGCCGGTGCTGGGGCCAGCGAGGCCGGCATCGGAGCCTGCCTTGAGGCATGACCAGTGCTGGGGCCTCCGAGGCTGGGATCGGAGCCTGCCGAGGGGTTAGGCCGCTGCTGGGGCCAGCGAGGCCGGCATCGGAGCCTGCCGTGAGGCAAGGCCGGTACTGGGGCCTCCGAGGCCAGGATAAGAGCCTGCCGAGGGGTTAGGCCAGTGCTGGGGCCATTGAGGCCGGCATCGGAGCCTGCCGTGAGGCAAGGCCGGTACTGGGGCCTCGAGGCCAGGATAAGAGCCTGCCGAGGGGTTAGGCCGGTGCTGGGGCCAGCGAGGCCGGCATCGGAGCCTGCCGTGAGGCAAGGCCGGTACTGGGGCCTCCGAGGCCAGGATAAGAGCTTGCCGAGGGGTTAGGCCGGTGCTGGGGCCAACGAGGCCGGCAGCGGAGCCTGCCGTGAGGCATGACCAGTGCTGGGGCCTCCAAGGCCGGGATCGGAGCATGCCGAGGGGTTAGGCCGGTGCTGGGGCCAGCGAGGCCGGCATCGGAGCCTGCCGTGAGGCAAGGCCGGTACTGGGGCCTCCGAGGCCAGGATAAGAGCCTGCCAAGGGGTTAGGCCGGTGCTGGGGCCAGCGAGGCCGGCATCGGAGCCTGCCTTGAGGCATGACCAGTGCTGGGGCCTCCGAGGCCGGGATCGGAGCCTGCCGAGGGGTTAGGCCGCTGCTGGGGCCAGCGAGGCCGGCATCGGAGCCTGCCGTGAGGCAAGGCCGGTACTGGGGCCTCCGAGGCCAGGATAAGAGCCTGCCGAGGGGTTAGGCCGGTGCTGGGGCCAGCGAGGCCGGCATCGGAGCCTGCCGTGAGGCAAGGCCGGTACTGGGGCCTCTGAGGCCAGGATAAGAGCCTGTCAAGGGGTTAGGCCGGTGCTGGGGCCAGTGAGGCCGGCATCGGAGCCTGCCGTGAGGCATTACCAGTGTTGGGGCCTCAGAGGCCGGGATTGGAATCCTGCCAAGGGGTTAGACCGGTGCAGGGGCCAATGGCCAGCATCGGAGCCTGGCATGAGCTAAGTTCACTCCTGCGGCTTCCAAGGCCGGGACCAAAGCCAGCTTAGGGGTTAGACTGGTGCAGGGGTCAGCGAGACCATAACTGGGGCCTCCCAAGAGGCAAGGCTGCTGCTTGAGCCAGCAAGGTCTGGATCAGTCCACTGAGTAGCCAGGCCACTACTGAGACCATCAAGGGTGGGATCGGTACTTGCAACGCAGCATGCACAGAGAAATATCGCAGAAAATATAAATCAGACGCTTCTCTTAATCAGCAATAACTAGGAGGAAAAGGGTAACAGGAAGAGGTTGAGCTATAGAAAGGGCCCTATAGTGAAGCAACTAATGTGATCAATCAGAGGGTATGTAATACTGGAGGACGGAGCCTCTTTAAAATGCAGGAGGTACATAAACAAATGTATCAAAGTAAATCACCAAAGAAGTGTGGGATGGAGGGAGGGGGAGGGAATGGGACGGGGGCTGGAGGAGGGCTAATTGGATGATGTGTGCTTGTATATCCTCTCAAGTCTTGTACTCCAATGTGATTGATATATGACTAAAATGCACCAATTTAAAAAATAAATTAATTAAAAAAAATAAAAATAAAAATAAAAAAAAATAAATGTTAAAAGCATGAAAAAAAAAAAAGCAGTGAGAACAAAAGGTCGGGTGACATACAGAGGCGAAACAATTAGAATCACCCCAGACTAACAACCCAGGTCATGAATGCCAGGAGAGACTGGTATGATGTGATCGAGACTTTGGAAGAAAATAACTTCCAACCAAAGCTGCTTTATCCAGTAAAACTACTATTCAAAGGTGATGGAGAAATAAAAGTGTTTCAAGATAAACAAAATCTCAAAAATGTATGAATTCAAAGCCAACACTAGAGAAAATACTTAAAGAAATAAACCATAAAGAAGACAAAAGAAGCAGACTTCAGAACCAGAGAAAAGAGGAAAGTGATCAGAGGGGCTTCTAAGTAAGGAAGAAAGAAAAAGCTACCAAACAGATGACAGGACACAAAATGACAGAAAACAAAAATCATATTTCAATAATAACTTAACATCAGAGGACTTAACTCACCAATCAAAAGACATAGACTGCCAACGTGGATCAAAAAACATAACCCAAGCTGGGCATGGTGGTGCACGCTTGTAATCCCCGCGCTTGGGAGGCAGAGACAGGAGGATCGCGCAGGTTCGAAGCCAGCCGCACGCGCTGGCTTAGGAGACCCTGTTTCCAAATAAAAATGTAGAAATAGGTCTAGGAGTGTAGCCCAGAGGTAGAAGGGCTTCCAGGAACCCCAGTACCACCAAAAAAATAAATAAATAAAAAATAACCCAAATATATGCTGTTTGCAAGAAACTCACCTAACAGCCAAAGACATTCACAGACTGAAAGTGAAAGGATGGAAAAAGATATACCATGCTACTGGAGAATAAAAAAGGGCAGGGGTAGCAATCCTGATATCCAACAAAACAGACTTTAAACTAAGACACATCAGAAGAGACAAATCAGGGCACTTCCTTTTATTAAAAGGAACAATACACCAAGATGATATAATGATAGTAAATGTTTATGCTCCAAATGTGAATGCAACCACGTTTGTAAAACAAACCTTTCGGGACATCAGATCTCAAATAGATCCAAATACAATAGTTCTAGGAGACTTTAACATGCCTCTCACACCACTGGATCGATCTTCAAGGCAAAAGATGAATAAAGACTCTTTAGAACTAAAGAAAACCATAAACCAAATGGACCTAATAGACATATACAGAATATTTCATCCAGAAACTACAGAATACACATTCTTCTCATCAGCCCATGGAACCTTCTCCAGAATAGATCACATCCTGGTACACAAAGAAAGCACCAGCAAATTCAAAAGATGTAATATAATTACTTGCATCTTTTCAGACCATAATGGAATTAAAGTAGAAATCAACAACAGGAAACTCAAAAGAAACTATACAAATACATGGAGACTGAATGATACACTATTGAATGATGAATGGGTAAGAGCAGAAATTAGGAAAGAAAGAAATTTTTGGAAATAAATGAAAACAGAGACACAACTTACCAAAATCTATGGGACACTATGAAGGCAGTTAAAAGGAAAGTTTATAGCATTGAGTGCCCACATAAGAAGGACTCAGAATCACCAAGTTCAGATCCTATTGGCACAACTCAAGGACCTAGAAAGACTGCAACAGTCCAATCCCAAAGCCAGCAGAAGACAGAAAATTATTAAAATTCGAGAAGAAATAAATGAAATAGAGAACAAAAAAAAAAAACAATTCAAAGAATCAACAAAACAAAAAGCTGGTTCTTTGAAAAGGTTAATAGAATTGATAAACCCCTGGCCAATCTAACCAAAAGAAAAAGAAAATCAATGCAAATTACTAAAATCAGAAATGAAAAAGGAGACATCACCACAGAGAGTGAAGAAATTCAAAGGATTATCAGAAACTACTTTAAAAATTTATACTCCAATAGACAAGAAAACATGGAAAAAATTGATAGATTCCTAAACACAGTTAACCTACCTAAACTGAACCAAGAGGACATAGCAAGCCTAAACCAACCAATAGCAAATAATGAAATAGAAATGGCAATAAAAATTCTTCCATCAAAGAAAAGCCCAGGCCCAGATGGGTTTCCAGTTGAATTCTACAACACCTTCAGTAAAGAACTAATACCAATACTGCATAACTTATTCCAGGAAATTGAAAGAGATAGAACTCTCCCAAATTCCTTCTATGAGGCCAGTATCACATTAATCCCCAAACCAAATAAAGATACCTCAAGAAAGGAAAACTACAGAACAATATCCTTAGTGAACATAGATGCAAAAATTCTAAGCAAAATACTAGCCATACGCATTAAAAACCCTATCAAGAGAATAACACACCACAACCAAGTTGGTTTCATCCCAGAAAAACAAGGCTGGTTCAACATACACAAATCAGTACATGTCATTCACCACATAAATAGAATCAAGAATAAAAACCACATCATCATAGCAATAGATGCTGGAAAAGCTTTCGACAAAATCCAACACCCATTCATGTTAAAAAAAAAACACTACAGAAAATTGGAATAAAAGAAACATACCTCAACATCATTAAGGCAATATACAACAAACCCAAAGCCAACATTATACTGAATGGGGAAAAACAGCAAGAATTTCCCCTAAAATCAGGAACAAGACAAGGATGTCCACTATCACCACTCCTCTTCAATATAGTCCTTGAGTCTCTTGCCACAGCAATAAGACAAGAGAAGGAAATCAAAGGAATTCAAATAGGAAGAGAGGAATTAAAATTATCCTTATTTGCAGATGACATGATCTTTTATCTAAAAGACCCTAAGAACTCAACCAAAAAACTTCTGGAGTTAATTAACAAATTCAACAAAGTTGCAGGTACAAAATCAACCTAAAGAAATCAGTGGCTTTCCTTTACACCAACAATGAATCCACAATGAAAGAAATAAAACAATCAGTTCCATTCACTGTAACCTCACAACCAATAAAATACCTAGGAATAAACCTAACCAAAGATGTAAAAGACCTCTACAACAAAAACTATAAAACATTAAAGAAAGAAATTGAAGAAGACCTTGGAAGATGGAAAGACCTCTCGTGCTCGTGAATAGCCAGAATAAATATCATCAAAATGGCCATTCTGCCAAAAATGATTTATAGATTCAATGCAATTCCCATTAAAATACCAATGACATTCTTCACAGACCCAGAAAAAGCAATCATGAACTTTATGTGGAGAAAGAAAAGACCCAGAATAGCCAAAGCAATTCTCAGCAATAAGAATCACGCAGGAGGCATCACAATCCCAGACTTTAAACTATACTATAGATCAATAGTAGTAAAAACACCATGGTACTGGCACAATAACAGGTACACTGACAAGTGGAGCAGAATAGAAGATACAGAAACAAATCCACACACCTACAGTCAATTAATCTTTGACAAAGGGGCCAAACTCATACGCTGGAGAAAAGACAGCCTTTTCAACAAATGGTGCTGGGAAAACTGGCTATCCATTTGTAGAAAGATGGGATTAAATCCTTACCTCTCACCATGCACAAGAATCAACACAAGATGGATCAAAGACTTAGAAACTAGACCAGAGACTGTGAAGTTATTAGAGGAGAACTTAGGCTCAACACTACAACATATAGGCACAGGCAGTAACTTTCTCAACAAAACCTCCAAAGCTCAGGAAATTAAAACAAGAATCAACAAGTGGGATAGCATCAAACTAAAAAGCTTCTTCTCGTCAAAGGAAACCATCAATAACCTAAAGAGGAAGCCTACAGAATGAGAGAAGATCTTTACCAGTCACCACTCCAGTAGGGGGCTAATATCCAGAATATACAAAGAGCTCAAAAGACTCTGCACTAGCAAAACAAACAACCCAATCAAGAAATGGCAATCAAATCGAATAGACACTTTACAAAAGAAGAGATACAAATGGCCAATAGATTCATGAAAAGATGTTCTTCATTATTAGCCATCAGGGAGATGCAAATCAAAACTACGCTGAGATTCCATCTAACCCCAGTCAGATTGGCAAGCATAAAGAAATCAAATAACAACAAATGCTGGCGAGAATGTGGGGAAAGAGGAACTCTTTTACACTGTTGGTAGGAGTGCAAACTAGTTCGGCCACTATGGAGATCTGTGTGGAGATTCCTAAGAAAGCTAGGAATAGATCCACCATACGATCCAGCTATACCACTCCTGGGTATCTTTCCAAAAGGGTTGAAATCAGAGAACTACAGCAACATATGCATACCTATGTTCATAGCAGCACAATTTGTAATAGCCAAAATATGGAAACAACCTAAGTCCCCATCAACAGATGAATGGATTGCGAAGTTATGGGAAATACCCAAAATGGAATTCTATTCAGCTATAAAGAAGAACAAAATCATGTCATTCGTAAGAAGATGGAAAGTGCTGGAAAGCATTATGTTAAGTGAGATCAACCAAACACAGAAAGAGAAGGGACATATGTTTCCTCTAATATGCCCAAACTAGTGAGCATTGGGGATACCAGAGGGACTCCAGATAATGGAAAGGAAACCTCAGCAAAGTTTGAATGGAAAGCTAAGAGAGGAAGGAGGCTGAACTTGATTGATGAGGGGCTACTTCCAAATAGGTGTAAAGGTATGAATATAGCAAGGTTAGCCTGGGTATTAATTGTTGGGAGGGGGGAAGGGAGAATGAGGAGGGGGGAAAGGGCACCAAATACAGATTAAATGTATAACATTTACTTTCAATAAATAAATAAATATGTGTGTGTGTGTGTGTGTGTGTGTGTGTGTGTGTGTGTGTGTGTGTGTGATTATCAGAGTCTGGGGTCTTTTGAAGGCTTATGGTATCCTCTCATGATTATCATGAGTTTCAGAGTCTGAGATCTCTTGAAGGCTTATAGTATCCTCCCCCATTCTTCGGAAATTTTAGCTTGTCTTTACAATGAAAAGGGCCCTTGGGCTATCTCTCTTGTTCTCCTTGGTGCCAGGAACTCTGCAGGGTTCCTTGTCTGAGTGCTTGCCTGTGCCCAAGCTCCTCTTTCTAATACCAGAGCTATTTTCAAATGCATTTTGAAATCATTTCCCAATACCAGCACATCTAGTTACTGAGGCTGTCCTTGAACCTGCAATCTTCCAGTCTCAGCCTCCCAAGAACTGGGAATGTGAGCACATGCCACCATGCCTGGCTACATTTGTGTTTTTTTAAGCCACTAAACTTATGGTAATTTTTTTCTTATGTGGCAAAAGAAAACTAATATAAGTTGTACATGCTCACCCTATGGCCAGAGGAGAGTGGTTTACCTTTAATAGTAGTAGCCAAAGTAAGTTTTCAGCCAGTGGAAAGGGATGGTCCTCCACATATTCGATTGAGGTATCATTATCAGTTGGAAGGATAGATGCTGGAATAAAGAAAAACAAAAAGTATCTAGCGCAACATATTCTCTATCTAACATCTATAGGCCTTCAACATTCACCTCCCATCTTTCCCCTTCTGTTGGCTTTGTCTTCTTCCACATAAACACCCCATGATTTAGGTGCCATTGTGCCAAAGACTAAAAAAGAACAAATGAGGGGGGGGGGAGTATAGTGAGAACATAAGGCTAAATTGACAAGTTGTGGCCCTGAATCTCTTACTAATTAGCTATGTGACCTTGGGCATATCATGGGACATAGTTTCCTGTCTGTAAATGAAAGGGTTAGATTAGCTTTTAATGTTTGTTCTAATATTAAATGTCTATGACTTTATAAAATGCTTCCCAAAAAAACCACCAACACAATTCAAAATAAATTACTGATGTGCTATAAAAGAACAAAGAAATGCCATATTGCTTCCAACCACATCTCCCAGTGTTCTGCTTCTGAAATCCATGCCAAGAAAGGTTTTTCTGAGAAAGCCACCAGATAGTTGCCATCCACACCCAAATTAGCTTACTAAAAAAGCTAATAAAACCATATAAAGGAACAAAAACTGGAGGTGCCAGGGAGAAAGCAGCAGGTTCATCAGGGAATCTTTGAGAACTAAAATTTGCATGGTTGCAAACCAAAATGTTTTATGATGTTATCATCATGAATTATATTACTTATGACCATATTGGAACATACGTATTTTATTTCTTTTTTTTTCTAATTTGCTATTCACTGCATTAAATGGCAATGCTGATAACATGAAATTGGATCCAAAAGAATGCATTTGAAAATTCGCTTGGAGAGGTATATAATAATTTTGTTCCCTTGGCTTATTTTATCAATATTACCAATCAGGGAGGGGAATGCAATAGTCTTTTTAAAGCTTACATTGAGGTAGGAGTCCAACTATGTCCATGAAGATGGCTCTTGGCTAAAAGCCTAGACAAGATAGACAAAACTTTCTTCAAAACCCTCCCTGCTTCTGAGGGGAAAAAAGCAGATCCTCTCTCAGCCACTATGTCCAGCAAGAAGGCACCGCCCAGTCCCAACCATTTGGAGCCCAAAATGACACTACCCAGTCCTGGCCACGAGGAGGCTAATACAGGAAATCTTGCTTAGGAAATGAAACCTGACCCAAGCCCTTGTATTGTTACTTCTGCCTGTTACTGGTCCAATCAAAGCCTGTCTCTCCAGGGCTATATAATCTGTATAATGATGCCACTGGGCTCAGACTGAGCCACACCAGTGAATAAAGAAAACTGCTCTCCTACTTCGGCTTCTGCTTCTTGTTCTCCATCGACCTAGCCTCCTGCAATGCATTAATGCAAACAAATTAAAATTTAAGTGTTAAGATAGACTTCCGGGAAGATGGCGACCGAGAAAAGCGGGGCTTAAGAGCCCCGCTAACAACAAATCTCCATTACCATAAAATCAGCGCCTTTCAAAGCCAGAAAACAACATCACCAGAGAAACAAAAAAAAATCACCAGGCTCCAGAGAGAAAGCGGACTGAGAACAGAGCCACAGAGGAGATCCTCACGCCCGAGGATGCGGCTTCCCGCCCGAGGACGCGGCAGCAGCACCATACTGCCGGCGACAGCTGCGAACTCACGGGACGGCCACAGCAAGACGAGGGGAGCCGCTGCGGAACAGCCAGGCGAATTTCTCGGCGCAGAGGGCATCTAAAGCTCCCAGTGGCTGAGCTCAGCACACGCTGCAGGAATTCAGAGTGGAAATCAAAACCAAGAAAAAAAAAACGCCAGCCCCATAGCCGAGGGCGTAGCAGCAGCGCCATATTGCCACCGGCAGCAACAGCCCCGAATTCACCGAATTCAGTACAGCTTCATCTGCATACTCAAGAACAGTGAGAACTTCCGGGAAGATGGCGACCGAGAAAAGCGGGGCTTAAGAGTCCCGCTAACAACCAATCTCCATTACCACAAAAAGAGCGCCTTTCATAGCCAGAAAATACCATCACCAGAAAAACAAAAAAAAAACCACCAGGCTCCAGAGAGAAAGCGGACTGAGAACAGAGCTCAGGGCCACAGAGGAGACACACGCGCCCGAGGACGCGGCAGCAGCGCCATACTGCCGGCGGCAGCGGCGAACTCAACGGACGGCTACAGCAAGCCAGGTGAGCCGCTGCGGAACAGCCAGGCGGGATCTTTCGGCGCAGACAGCATTTAAAGCTCCCAGTGGCTGAGCTCAGCACACGCTGCAGGGATTCAGAGTGGAAATCAAAACCAGAGAAGAAAAAATACGCCAGCCTCATGGCCGAGGGCGTGGCAGAGGCACCATATTGCCACCGGCGGCGGCAGCAGCAGTGAATTCACCGAGTCCAGTACAGCTACATCTGCGTACTCAAGAACAGTGAGTCAAATTGCGGGCCACAGAGGAGAAATCGCAGTATTGGGCCTCCTGGGACTTGACCCAGTGAGGGAGTGGTGGTGGCAGAGATATCACACCATAGGAGGACGTGCAAGCTGGCACCCCCCATAGTTTAAAGCAGCCTCTATCGACTCCCTGGGTCGGAGACTCTGTGATACAACCCAGTAAAGGAGTAGTGGGGTCTGAGATAATACAAACTCGAGATCCAGAGCACCTTAAGTGAAGCCATAGTGACCCAAGGGAAGAACCCAGAGAAGGCACAAACCTCCGAAATCATGGGAAAGAGGAATAATACTGGAGCAATGCATGTGCACAACCCCACAACATCAGAACCTGATAAAACAGAAAATCAGAGATTTCTAGAAGATCAAATCAGGAAAATAACTGTAGAAATAATAGAGGTGCTTCGAAAAGAACTCAGAGAGAGCCAAAAAGAGATAAAGGAGGCAATTAATGAAATAAAGGCATCAATTCAAAGCACAAACAACCGATTAGACCACATGGGGAACAGAATCTCGCTCTTAGAAGATGAGCAATCCAAAAATGAATGCATAGTTTCTAATCTAGAAAAAAATATCCAACAGCAGGAATCTGACATTGAAGAAATATGGGCCCATCTTAAGAGAGCTAACCTAAGAATGATTGGAATAGAGGAGGGAAAAGAAAGTGATACCAAAGGGATCAACAATCTCTTCAAGGAAGTAATAGCAGAAAATTTTCCAAATATAGAGCAAGAGGTTGATACACAGATCCAGGAAACTTATAGAACTCCCTTTAGACAGGATCAGAGAAGAGGATCCCCACGCCATATAATTGTCAAAATGACCAATGTGGAAGCCAAGCAGAGAATCTTAAAGGCAACAAAAACAAAGGGCCAAGTGACATTCAGAGGCAAACCAATTAGAATCACTCCACACTTCCCAAACCAAGTCATGAGAGCCAGAAGGGCTTGGAGTAACATATTCCAAACTCTGAAAGAAAACAACTTCCAGCCAAAAATTTCCTATCCAGCAAAACTTTCTATCAAATTAGATGGAGAAATAAGAAGCTTCCATGACAAACAGAAACTGAAGGAATTTATGTCTTCAAAACCAGCACTAGAGGGGGACTTCCGGGAAGATGGCGACGGAGGAAAGCGGCACTTACAAGTCCTGCTAACAATCCAACTCTACTACCACAAAACCAGCGCCTTTCAGAGCCAGAAAACACCACCAGCAAAAAAATAAAAACGGTAACTACAAGGGACAGAGAAAAAGGGCTGGAAAAACAAGACACCAGAGAAAAACCAGCCCGAAGTGCTGCGTCCGCGCGGCGCGGAGCGGCCAGAGCCGCAGCGCGGATTGGGGGGAGCCGCAGAGTGGAGCGGCCTGCCGCGTAGTGGAACCGCCAGAGCGGCTGGAGTGACCAGACCCGCGGTGCAGAGCAGCCGAAGCCACGGTTCAGAGCAGCCGAGCAGAGCGGCCAGAACAGCCAAGCGGAGCGGCCAGAACAGCCAAGCGGAGTGGCCAGAACAGCCGGAGCAGCCAGAGCCGCAGCCCGGATTGGCTGGAGCGGCGGCGCGGAGTGGCCGGAGCCGCGGAGTAGAGCGGCTGGAGCAGTCGGAGCGGAGCGGCCAGAACAGCTGAGCTGAGCGGCCAGAGCAGCCGAGCAGAGCGGCCAGAACAGCCGGAGCGGAGTGGCCAGAACAGCCGGAGCAGCCAGAGTCGCGTCGCGGAACGGCCGGAGCGGCCGGAGTGGCCAGACCCGCGGTACAGAGCAGCCAGAGCCGCGGCGCAGAGCGGCCGGAGCGGCGCGGCCTACATCTCCCCTAGCAGCACCAGAATCCAGAGAGGAGGGAGACTCAAAACAGAGCTCAAATCCAGAGAGGAGGTACTTTGGCCTCGCGGCCTAGGACGCAGAAGCAGTGTCTTACTGTTGGCGGCAGCGGTGAGTTCACCTGACGACCCTAGACCAATCCACTCAACCAGCCACCAGGCGCCTGAGAGGAGGGGTGGACAGCGAGCCGAGGTGAGCAGGTGCTGAACAGCCGGGCGGCAGTCAGCAGTTTTGTTGGTGCAGGGAACATCTAAAACTCCCAAGGGCCGGGCACAGCACAACTGGCAAGGACTCAGAGCGGAGTTCAAAACCAGAGAAGAAATACGCCATATCACGGCCGAGGGCGTGGCAGTGGTGCCAAATTGCCAGTGGCGGCAGCAGCGAATCCATCGAGTTCATTACAGCTCCATCAGCGCACTCAATAACCGTGAGTCAAATTGCGGCCCCTAGGGGAGAAATCCCAGTTCTGCACTCCCAGGGACTCGCGCAGATAGTCTCCCTGGGTCGGAGATTTTAGCAGTGCAGCCCAGTGGGGGAGTGGCAGTGGCAGAGATATCATACCATAGTCACAACTCCCCACTGGAGAACGCCCAACTTGGCACTCCCCACGGTCTAAGCAGCCTTAATTGACTCCCTGGGTCTGAGACTTTGTGATACAACCCAGTTAAGGAGTAGTGGTGACAGAGATACCACAGACACGAGATCCAGAGCATCTTAAGTGAACTTGTAGTGACTCAGGGAAGAACCCAGAGAAGGCACAAATTTCCAAAATCATGGGAAAGAGAAATAACAATGGAGCAGTGAATGCCAACAACCCCACAACATCAGAATCCGATAACACAGAAACCCAAAGATCTCTAGAAGATCAAATTAGGAAAATAACTTTAGAAATAATAGAGGACTTTCGAAAAGAATTTAGAGAGAGTCAAAAAGAGATAAAGGATGCAATTAATGAAGTAAAGGCCTCAATTCAAAGTATAAACAACAGATTAGACCACATGGAGAATAGAATCTCGCTTCTTGAAGATGATCATTCTAAAAATGAACGCATAGTTTCTAATTTAGAAAAAAAAACCCGACAGCAGGAATCTGACATTGAAGAAATATGGGCCCATTTCAAGAGAGCTAACCTAAGAATAATTGGAATAGAGGAGGGAAAAGAAGGTGAAACCAAAGGGATCAACAATCTCTTCAAGGAAGTAATAGCAGAAAATTTTCCAGACATAGAGCAAGAGGTCGATACACAGGTCCAGGAAACTTATAGAACTCCCTTTAGACAGGATCAGAGAAGAGGATCCCCACGCCACATAATTGTCAAAATGACTAATGTGGAAGCCAAGGAGAGAATCTTAAAGGCAACAAAAACAAAAGGCCACGTGACATTCAGAGGCAAACCAATTAGAATCACTCCAGACTTCCCAAACCAAGTTATGAAAGCCAGAAGGGCTTGGAGTAACATATTCCAAACTCTGAAAGAAAACAACTTCCAGCCAAAAATTTCCTACCCAGCAAAACTATCCATCAAATTAGATGGGGAAATAAGAAGCTTCCATGACAAACAGCAACTGAAGGAATTTATGTCTTCAAAACCAGCGCTAGAGAAAATACTCAAGGAGATTAACTGCAAAGAGGAAATGGGTAATACACGTCAGAACCAAAGAAACAAGAATTCCCATCCAGCTGACAACTAAGCAAAGAAGAATAAACAGTATCTTAAACAGAAATAAGATCTTAACATGTTGGGAATTAAAAATTTTCTCTCTATAATCACACTGAATGTAAACGGCCTCAACTCCCCAATAAAAAGACATAAAGTGGCAAAATGGATTAAAAGCCAGAATCCATCCATCTGCTGCTTACAAGAAACACACCTTACAAGTAAAGATAGGAACAAACTCAAGGTAAAGGGCTGGAGCAAGGTAATCCATGCTAATGGCACTCGAAGACAAGCAGGATTAGCAACTATGATATCAGACAAGTTAGACTTCAAACCCAAACTTATTAGAAGAGACAAAGAAGGTCACATCTTACTGGTAAAAGGAATAGTCCAGCAAGAGGAAATAACAATAATCAACATCTATGCCCCAAACATAGGGGCAGCTACTTTCATAAATCAAACTCTCTGTGATATGAAGTCACACATAAATCCCAACACAATAATACTGGGAGACTTCAACACACCTCTCACAATACTAGACCGATCGTCCAGACAAAGGGTCAGTAAAGATGTCTCAGAACTAAAGAACACCATTAACCAAATGGACCTGTTGGACACATATAGAATATTTCACCCAACTACAGCAGAGTTTACATTTTTCTCAGCTGCTCATGGAACCTTCTCCAAAATAGATCACATCCTGGGACACAAAATGAGCACTAGCAAATTTAAAAAATGTTACATACTTCCCTGTGTCATTTCAGACCATAATGGAATGAAACTAGAAATCAACTATAAGAAGACCCAGAGAAACAACATAAACATGTGGAGACTGAACACCACACTTCTGAATGAAGAATGGGTCATAGAAGATGTAAGAGGTGAAATCAAGAAATTTCTAGAAACAAATGAAAATAAAGAAACAACATATCAAAACCTCTGGGACACTTTGAAGGCAGTATTAAGAGGAAAATTTATAGCACTGAGTGCTCACATAAGAAAAACAGAAAATTCTCAAATAAATAGCCTTATGACACACCTCAAAGCCCTTGAAAAGCAGGAACAATTGAACCCCAAAGCCAGCAGAAGTCGGGAAATTATTAAAATTAGAGCAGAAATTAACGAAATAGAGAATAAAAAAACAATACAGAAAATCAACAAAACCAAAAGCTGGTTTCTTGAAAAAATTAACAAGATTGATAAACCACTAGCCAACCTAACTAAGAAAAAGAGAGAATCAACCCAAATTATGAAGATAAGGGATGAAAAAGGAGACATTACTACTGACAGCGTAGAAATCCAGAGGATTATCAGAAACTACTTTGAAAAACTATACTCCAACAAAATGGAAAATCTGGAGGAAATCGACAACTTCCTAGATAAATACAACCTTCCTAAACTGAGTCAAGAAGATATAGAACACTTAAACCAACCAATAACAATCAAAGAGATTGAAATAGCAATAAAGAGCTTACCATCAAAGAAAAGCCCAGGACCAGATGGTTTCCCAAGTGAATTCTATAAAACCTTTATAGGAGAACTAATCCCAATACTACTCAAACTATTTCGGGAAATAGAAAAAACCGGGACTCTCCCAAATACATTCTATGAAGCCAACATCACACTAATACCCAAACCGAATAAAGACAGTTCAAGGAAGGAAAACTACAGGCCTATATCTCTGATGAACTTGGATGCAAAACTATTAAACAAAATACTAGCAACACGCATTCAAAACCACATCAAGAAAATCATTCACCATGACCAGGTAGGGTTCATCCCAGGGATGCAAGGCTGGTTCAATATACGAAAATCAATCCATGTAATTCATCATATAAACAGAATCAAAGACAAAAACCACATGATCATCTCAATAGATGCTGAAAAAGCATTTGATAAAATTCAACATCCATTTATGATAAAAACACTGCAGAGAATTGGAATAGAAGGAACATATCTCAACATTATTAAGGCAATCTACAATAAGCCCACTGCCAACATCATATTAAATGGGGAAAAACTTCAAGAATTCCCCCTAAAAACTGGAACGAGACAAGGATGTCCACTATCACCACTTCTCTTCAATATAGTACTAGAGACTCTAGCCAGAGCAATAAGGCAAGAAAAGGAAATCAAAGGAGTACAAATAGGAAAAGAAGAACTTAAGCTTTCACTATTTGCAGATGACATGATACTATATTTAGAAAACCCAACAAACTCAACCAAAAGGCTTATAGAACTGATCAACAAATTCAGCAAAGTATCTGGATACAAAATCAATCTTAAAAAATCAGAAGCTTTCCTGTACACCAACCATAAATCCACTGAAAAAGAAATTCAGAAAACACTTCCACTCAGGATCTCCCACAAAAAAATAAAATACCTAGGAATAAACTTGACCAAGGAGGTAAAAGATCTCTACAAAGAAAATTATAAAACACTGAAAAAAGAAATCGAAGAAGATCTTAGAAGATGGAAAGACCTTCCATGTTCATGGATTGGCAGAATAAATATCATTAAAATGGCCATCCTCCCAAAAGTGATCTACAGATTTAATGCAATGCCCATTAAACTACCAAGATCATTCCTCACAGACATAGAAAAATCAGTCCTTAAATTTATCTGGAATAACAAAAAGCCCAGAATAGCCAAGGTAGTTCTCAGCAACAAAAACCATGCAGGAGGAATCACAATACCTGACTTTAAACTATACTACAAAGCCATTGTAATAAAAACAGCATGGTACTGGCAAAAGAACAGATATATAGACCAGTGGAGCAGAATAGAAGACCCAGAAACAAGTCCACACACTTTCAGCCAATTGATTTTTGACAAAGAGGCCAAAAACATACACTGGAAAAAAGATAGCCTCTTCAACAAATGGTGTTGGCAAAACTGGTTAACCATATGCAGAAAATTGGATGTTAATCCCACTTTTTCACCCTGTACAAAAGTCAACTCACGATGGATCAAAGACTTGGAAATTAAACCAGAGACTTTGAAGCTCCTTGAAGAGGGCATAGGTCCAACACTACAACACATAGGCACAGACAAACATTTCCTCAACAAGACCCCAAAGGCACAGCAAATTAAAAGGAGAATCAATACATGGGATTGCATGAAACTGAAGAGCTTCTGTTCAGCAAAGGAAACTATCAAGAATCTCAATCGAGAGCCAACAGAATGGGAGAAGATTTTTGCCACCTACACCACTGATAGAGGACTAATATCTAGAATATACAGAGAACTCAAGAAACTCAACACTAAGAAAACAAAACATCCAATAACAAAATGGGCAAATGAACTAAATAGACACTTCACAAAAGAAGAAATTCAAATGGCCAATAAATGCATGAAAAAATGCTCAACATCACTGGCAATCAGAGAGATGCAAATCAAAACTACCCTGAGATTTCACCTAACTCCAACTAGAATGGCCATCATTCAAAACACGAACAACAACAGATGCTGGCGAGGATGTGGAGAAGTGGGAACTCTAAGACATTGTTGGTGGGATTGCAAATTAGTGCAACCACTTTGGAAAACAGTATGGAGAATCCTCAGAAGAATGGGAACAAATCTACCATTTGATCCAGCAATACCACTGTTGGGTATCTACCCAAAAGAAAAGAAACCAAACTACCAAACTAATCCATGTGTATCTATGTTCATAGCTGCACAATTCACCATAGCCAAACTATGGAACCAGCCAAGATGTCCATCAACAGACGAATGGATTACAAAACTGTGGGATATGTACACAATGGAATTTTACTCAGCCATCAAAAAAAACTCAATTACATCATTTTCAGGGAAATGGATGGAACTGGAGGACATTATGCTAAGTGAGATTAGTCAGGCACAAAAAATAAGAAATCAGATGCTTTCCCTAATATGTGAGAGTTAGGGAGAAATGGGTCATACTTTTAACTCTGTTTACATTGTCTTTGGATATACAATATTTTTTTTATTTTTTAGGGAGTTTATTTACCCTTTTGTTGCCTGTGCAATTGAAATCATATCCAAGAAATCACTTCCAATTTCAATGTTGTGAGGTTTTATAACCCAGATTTTCTTCTAAAAGCTTATAGTATTAAGATTTATATTTAGGTCTTTTATCTATTTTGAGTTAATATTTGTATATGTGTTAGGTAACGGTCCAATTTTATTCTTTTTCATTTATTATTATTTTTCAACAATATTTGGTTAAAAGACTAGTATTTCCTCCACCAAAACTTCATGGAAACCTTGTCAAAAATAACTTGTCAATGTTTGGAAGAATTTATCTCTAGGCTTTTATTTAGCTCCAATGGTTTATATATCTGCCTTTAGAACAGTACTACACTGTTTCAATTATTGTAGCTTTATATGGTTTGAAATCAGAAAATATACATCTTCTAGCTTTGTTCTTCTTTGAGATTGTTTTGGGTATCTAGAGTCCATATTCCATATCAGGATAGATTTTTTCTGAAAAATAAATTAATAAATGTATGATAGTTTTACCTAAAAAAAAAAAAAAAGAAAAAAATATTCTCTGGTAAGAAAGAAAGCAAAAAGAAATATTGAAATGTTATCTTTAAGTCATCAAGAGTTTGGTACCAGACAAATGAAACTGTTATGTGAGATTATCAATGTTAATATTGTATAAATTGCTATAATACTAGATGTCAACTACTAAGCCAAGCATGGGAAGGAGGGATGGGGAGGGAATGGGGTGGGGATTGGGTAGGGGCTAACTGGGCGATATGTGCATGTATGTCTACAAAAGTATTTTCTTTATACCACTATGATGTATGAATACATTGCACCAATAAAAAATAAATTAAAAAAAAAAAAAAAAAAAAAAAAAAAAACCAGCACTAGAGAAAATACTCAAAGAGATTAACTACAAAGAAGAAATAGGTAACACTCACCAGAACCAGAGAAACAAGAGTTTCCATCCAACAGACAACTAAGATTGGTTATCTGTGGAGATTCATTATTTATGTTAGTCTTTTACCTATCTCTAAGTTGTATTGTTTGCCTTTATTGTTGTTAATTTTTAGGATTTCTAGTTGGAATATTAATATACCTTCAGATATAGCATTTGGAAATATTTTATCCAATTCTATTAGTAACTTTTAACTCTGTTTACATTGTCTTTGGATATACAATATTTTCTTTTATTTTTTAGGGAGTTTGTATATTCTTCTGTTGCCTGTGCCATTGAAATCATATCCAAGAAATCACTGCCAATTTCAATGTTGTGAGGTTTTATGACCCAGATTTTCTCCTAAAAGTTTATAGTCTTAAGATTTATATTTAGGTCTTTTATCTATTTTGAGTTAATACTTGTATATGGGATTAGGTAAAGGTCCAATTTTATTCTTTTCCATGTAATTATTATTTTTCAACAATATTTAGTTAAAAGATTATTATTTCCACCACCAAATGTTCGTGGAAACCTTGTCAAAAATAACTTGACAATATAGGGAAGAATTTAGCTCTAGGCTTGTATTTAACTCCAATGGTCTATATATCTGCCTTTAGAACAGTACTACACTGTTTCAATTATTGTAGCTTTATATGGTTTGAAATCAGAAAATATATATCTGCTAGCTTTGTTCTTTTTCAAGATTGTTTTGGGTATCTAGAATTCATATTCCATATTAGGATAGATTTTTTTCTGAAAAATAAATATATAAATATATGATAGTTTCACCTAAAAAAACAGAAAAAAATATGCTCTAGTAAGAAAGAAAGCAAAAAGAAATATTGAAATGCTATCTTTAAATCATCAAACGCTTGGTATCAGACAAATGAAACTGTTATGTGAGATTATCATTTTTAATTTTGGATAAAATGCTATAATACTAGATGTCAACCACTAAGCCAAGCATGGGAAGGAGGGATGGGGAGAGAATGGGGTGGGGATTGGGTGGGGGCTGACTGGGCGATGTGTGCATGTATGTCTACAAAAGTTTGTATCCCACTATGATGTATGAATACAGTGCAGCAATAAAATAAAATTTAAAAAAAAAAAAAAAGAACAGTGAGTCAAATTGTGGGCCACAGCGGAGAAATCCCAGTACTGTACTCACTGGGACCTGACCCAGTGGGAGAGGGGCAGTGGCAGTGATATCACACCATAGGAGAACGTGCAACCTGGCACCTCCCACAGTTTAAAGCAGCCTCTATCGACTCTCTGGGTCGGAGACTCTGTGATACAACCCAGTAAAGGAGTAGTGGGGTCTGAGATACTACTGACTCGAGATCCAGAGCACCTTAAGTGAAGTCATAGTGACCCAAGGGAAGAACCCAGAGAAGGCACAAACTTCCGAAATCATGGGAAAGAGGAATAATACTGGAGCAATGAATGCTCACAACCCCACAACATCAGAACCCGATAAAACTGAAAATCAGAGATTTCTAGAAGATCAAATCAGGAAAATAACTGTAGAAATAATAGAGGTGCTTCGAAAAGAACTCAGAGAGAGCCAAAAAGAGATAAAGGAGGCAATTAATGAAGTAAAGGCATCAATTCAAAGCACAAACAACCGATTAGAACACATGGAGAACAGAATCTCGCTCTTAGAAGATGATCATTCCAAAAATGAACGCATAGTTTCTGATCTAGAAAAAAATATCCGACAGCAGAAATCTGATATTGAAGAAATATGGGCCCATTTTAAGAGAGCTAACCTAAGAATAATTGGAATAGAGGAGGGAAAAGAAAGTGAAACCAAAGGGATCAACAATCTCTTCAAGGAAGTAATAGGAGAAAATTTTCCAGACATAGAGCAAGAGGTCGATACGCAGGTCCAGGAAACGTATAGAACTCCCTTTAGACAGGATCAGAGAAGAGGATCCCCATGCCACATAATTGTCAAAATGACCAATGTGGAAGCCAAGCAGAGAATCTTAAAGGCAACAAAAGCAAAGGGCCAAGTGACATTCAGAGGCAAACCAATTAGAATCACTCCAGACTTCCCAAACCAAGTTATGAGAGCCAGAAGGGCTTGGAGTAACATATTCCCAATTTTGAAAGAAAACAACTTCCAGCCAAAAATTTCCTACCCAGCAAAACTTTCTATCAAATTAGATGGAGAAATAAGAAGCTTCCATGACAAACAGAAATTGAAGGAATTTATGTCTTCAAAACCAGCACTAGAGAAAATACTCAAAGAGATTAACTACAAAGAAGAAATAGGTAACACACATCAGAACTAGAGAAACATGACTTTCCATCCAACAGACAACTAAGATTGGTTATCTGTGGAGATTCATTATTTATGTTAGTCTTTTACCTATCTCTAAAGGGTATTGTTTGCCTTTATTGTTGTTAATTTTTAGGATTTCTAGTTGGAATATTAATATACCTTCAGATATAGCATTTGGGAATATTTTATCCCATTCTATTAGTAACTTTTAACTCTGTTTACATTGTCTTTGGATATACAATTTTTTTTTTATTTTTTAGGGAGTTTGTATACTCTTCTGTTGCCTATGCCATTGAAATCATATCCAAGAAATCACTGCCAATTTCAATGTTGTGAGGTTTTATGACCCAGATTTTCTCCTAAAAGTTTATAGTCTTAAGATTTATATTTAGGTCTTTTATCTATTTTGAGTTAATATTTGTATATGGGATTAGGTAAGGGTCCAACTTTATTCTTTTCCATGTAATTATTATGTTTCAACAATATTTAGTTAAAAGATTATTATTTCCACCACCAAATCTTCGTGGAAACCTTGTCAAAAATAACTTGACAATATAGGGAAGAATTTAGCTCTAGGCTTTTATTTAACTCCAATGGTTTATATATCTGCCTTTAGAATAGTACTACACTGTTTCAATTATTGTAGCTTTATATGGTTTGAAATCAGAAAATATACATCTTCTAGCTTTGTTCTTTTTCAAGATCATTGTGGGTACCTAGAGTCCATATTCCATATTAGGATAGATTTTTTTTCTGAAAAATAAATATATAAATATATGATAGTTTCACCTAAAAAAAAAGAAAAGAAAAAAAATATTCTCTGGTAAGAAAGAAAGCAAAAAGAAATATTGAAATGTTATCTTTAAGTCATCAAAAGCTTGGTATCAGACAAATGAAACTGTTATGTGAGATTATCATTTTTAATTTTTGATAAATTGCTATAATACTAGATGTCAATCACTAAGCCAAGCATGGGAGGGAGGGATAGGGAGAGAATGGGGTGGGGATTGGGTGGGGGCTGACTGGGCAATGTGTGCATGTATGTCTACAAAAGTATGTATCCCACTATGATGTATGAATACAGTGCACCAATTAAAAATTAAAAAAAGAAAATAAAAAAAGTGTTAAATATAAATATTTCACTTTTGAAATCTTGCAAAGAAATTTCAATCACAATTTTTCTCACTATATACACAATAACTAGACTAGGTCATTTTCCTCTCCCCTCCTTTCTTCTCAAAAAGAAAAAAAGAATTAGTTAAAGTGTAAGTGTGTGTGTGTGTGTGTGTGTGTGTGTGTGTGTGTGTCTGTGTGTCTGTGTGTCTGTGTGTGTGTTACTGAAATTGGTATGTGTTCTCTTAGGGTTCCTATCCTGTAGATTTCAACAAATGAAGTCCAAGAACTAGCAAAGGGTGTAGAAATATAAAGCTTATTTTAAGTTAGGGAAAGATAGAGGACAAAGCAGGTTCCCCTCTCCTAAAGGGGGGTCCCTGGAAAGAGTGACCTTGAAGCCCTTGAGGAGTGGGTTTTTAAACTTTCCTGAGGTTTTTCTGTTTGTCTGTCTGTCTGTCTGTCTGTCTGTCTGTCTGTCTGTCTTACAGTGCTAGGGATTGAATCCAGGAGCATTTTACTTTGGAATTACACTCCAAGCCCTATTTTTATTAGTAGTAGTAGTCTTTATTTTGAAACAGGGTCTGTGTAGGGCCTAAGTTTTATACTCAAAGTCCGGGGCCCCAGGGTGACAGAGACCACCACCACACACAACACGGCAAAAAGAGAAAGGGGTTTATTGGGGAACTAGCTCGAGCTAGGGTCCAAGTCCCTCCAACGCAGTGGAATCTTGACAAGGACGCCGAGTCTTTGTTCCAAGGCAGTTTTATACATTTCAGTCACTCAGGCTGTGATTTACAAAGGAGTTATCTTTAAACCAAAAGGAATTTTTACTGCTGTTATCACAAGCAATAGACAGGATACTTGGTGCCTCCCATTTGGTGCGTGCCTCCTGGGTTGGTTGGGAGTTTTTCATCCTGACCCAAGTGCCAAAACTGGCACTTAACTGTTAGTTGTATTCCTGGGAAACTGAAACTTAGGCCTAGCATGTTTACTGTATGGATGAGCCTGTCATGGCTCCACTAGGGATCTACATAAGTAGCTGAGGCTGGCCTAACCTGAAATCCTCCTGTCTTAGCCTCCCAAATACTGGGATCACAAGCCTGTGCTACCATACCTGGCTTTATTCTTTATTTGGAAACAAAGTCTCACTAACTTGCAGAGAGCCTCACTAAGTAGATGAGGCTGACGATCCTCCTTTCTCAGCCTCCCAAGTACATGGATTACAAGCATGCGCCACCAAGCCCAGCCCCACAAAAAAAAAAAAAAAAAAAATTATTTTTTGGTTTTTTTTTTTTTTTTTTTGGTGGTACTGGGGTTCCTGGAAGCCCTTCTACCTCCGGGCTACACTCCCAGACCTATTCTTGCATTTTTATTTGGAAACAGGGTCTCCTAAGCCAGCGCGCGGGGCTGGCTTCGAACCTGCGCGATCCTCCTGTCTCTGCCTCCCAAGCGCGGGGATTACAAGCGTGCGCCACCACGCCCGGCTATTTTTTGTTTTTGAAACAGGGTCTCACTAGGCTGCTGAGAGTCTTGCCTAAGTTGTGGGGCTGGTCTTAAACCTGGGATCTTCCTGTTTCAACCTCCCAAATAGTGGGGTTATAGGCATGTGCCACCATGCCCAGCCACAGTAAAGTTTTTTGTTTTTTTGTTTTTGTTTGTTTCTTTATTGGTGGTACTGGGGGTGGAACCTAGAGGCTTTCTACCTCCAGGCTATACTCCCAGGCCCATTATATATATTTTTTGGAAACAGGGTCTCAGTAAGTTGCTGAGAGCCTCACTAAGTAGCTGAGGCTGGCTTCGAACCTGCACGATCCTCTTGTCTCAGCCTCCCAAGCGCGGAGATTGCAAACGTGCGCCACCATGCCTGGCTTACAGTAAAGATTTTGATTAAGCTGGGCTTGGTGGCACATGCTTGTAATCCCAACATTTGGGAGGCTGAAACAGGAAGATCTCGGTGCACAAATAGCCTCAGCTATTACTTAATGAGGCCCTATGCAACTCAGAGAGACCCTGTTTCAAAAAAAAAAAAGAATAAAAAATAGGTCTGGGGATGTAGCTTGGAGGTAGAATGCCCTGGGTTCCATCCCCAGGACTGCAAAATTATATATATATAATATAATATATATATATATATTATATATATATTGACCACAATCAAGTCCTAATATTGTCTATATTGTAAGCAGGTGAAATATTTCTTGGAAGGGAGAATTGAAGAAGAGAAAGAGCTTTCAGTAAATACTATCACTCAACTGTATAGAAAAAATAGCAGAAGAAGATACAAGAAAAAAAACCAAGATACAAGTAATAAAATAGGAGATTGCATTCTAGGCCATCCCAGAGTGTCAAGGGGGAAGAGTTGATTCTCCAACAAGGGATCCCTGGGGCCCTTGCCTTACATGATGGAAAAGAATCACAGTACATGCCAGACAGACATAGAGATTTACTTAAGAAAGTAGAAAATACACATTCAAGAGAGAGCACGGACCACCCCAAGAGTGAGAGAGGTCCTTTGGCAATGCAGGGTTCTCCTTTTCTAGGGACTTCAGTGAGGCGTGGGCAGGAGGAGGTGTATGAGGATGATCTCAGTCTAGTAGTCACAAGGTGAGTTAGGGTATTCCTGTCACCTTACAGGTCCTGATCTTCACTGTCTTATCAGTATCTGTTTTGTTTGACCTGTGCGAGGACAGCTAGCTAGGTCTAGGGAGATTGTTCTCTTGAGTAGTATCCAAGGAGAGTCCTCTCTTGTGAGACTTCTGTTGTCTGATACTCAGACATCTCCCCAAGGACAGTCAACGGTGCTAGAGGTCACCTGTAAACTCCTCAGAAACTTCTGAGTTTAACAGGCCTTGTCAGAGGCTTCCATATTAAAGTTACATCTTCCTTTTTCTCTGTGTATGTCTCCTTTCTACCTATTTTATTTCTCCTACATCAGGAGCACATGTAGAAACTAAAACCAAGATAAAAACGACATAAATATATTTCTTCTTGGAAACTATTGAAAAAAATGTCAGTGAATTTCATGTATAAGATAACATTTATGCCTGGGAATGTTGGGAATAACTTTGTCCCCATACTGTGTCCACAGGGGGGAGGAGGGAATGGAACCACTGCTGTAGCTCTGCCAAGTTAAAAATCGGTTAATGAAGCCAGGCTTGATGTCGCCTGTAATTACAGTACTTGGGAGGCTGAGACTCAAGGATCGCAGGTTTCAGGACAACTTAGAGAGGCCCTCTGCAACTTATTGAGACCCTGTTTCAAAATAAAATAATACTGGGGGTGCATCTTGGAGAAATATATGCTCCTGGGTTCAATCCCCAGTACAAATAAATAAACAAGCAAGTAAATAAATAAATAAAAACAAGGCTGGGGGTGTAGCTCAGAGGTAGAATGTCCCTGGGTTCAATCCCCAAAACTACACACACACACACACACACACACACACACACACACACACACCACAAAAAATTTTAACTATAAACAGGACGTGTGGTGGCTCACACCTGTAATCCCAGCACTTGGGAGGCTGAGACAAGAAGGATCACGATTCACAGACAGCCTCAGCTAAGTACTTAGTGAGGCCCTTTGCAACTCAGTAAGACCCTGTTTCAAAATAAAGAATAAAAAATCGGGCTGGGGGTGTACCTCAGATGTAGAATGTCCCTGGGTTTCATCCCCAGTACCACAAAAAATAATAATAATAATAACTATAAAATTCCTAAAAGAATACTAACTGAATAAAGCATTCGAGTATTCTGCCTCCCTTCCGTGATTAAATGGGATTAGACGTAGCACCCACGCCTAGCACATAACTTACTAAAGAGCAACCCTGTGGGAAAGTCTCAAGAAAAGCCCCACCCGGTCCAGGCCGGCGCCGACGATGCACGCACTCCCGCCAGGGGGCGCCGTGGCTCGGGCTCCACACCGCAGCGGCGGGCGCTGCGCATGCGCATGCGCGCTGGCTCGGCGCGCCGGGCGGCTTCCCGGAGGCGAGGCACGATGGCGCTCCGCTCCTCGGCCCTCAGAGGTGTAACGAAATGGCGCAGACAAACCCCCCGGACGGTAGCCACGCTTAGCAGGGGAGGGCGTTAATCGCATTTAAAGAAAGTGAATGTGACCGAAGGCGCATAACTCGTTGTCCAGCGGCGCGGCTGGGCCCCAGAGCCGAGGCCGCCGAGCCCTGAGGCGGGGAGGGAGGGCGAGGCCGCGGGGGCCGCCCCGGCAGCGCGGGAGGAAAGTGGCGGGCGCCGGCCCCCAGAGGCGACGCGCGCTCAGAACCGCGGAGGCGCGGGCCGCCGCCGGCCACAGCATCCTCAGCCCCGCGCACCGGCGGGAGGGCAGACCCAGGTCCGGAGGAGCTCTGCGCCGCGCAGGCAGCGAAGGCCCGCAGAGCCCTAGCTACCAGGGTTCCCGTCACTTCTCTGCACCAGGGGCGAGCCCAGCACTCGGAGCCTTCGCCCCGGCCCTCAGGCAGCTGAGCGCAGGCCCGCAGCAGGTTCCGCCTACTTGTGGGTCTGGCGCGAGCGCAGTGGTTGCTGCACTAAAGCGTCTCCGCCTTCCTCTCTTTTCCGTGGCAGCGATGGCCGAGTGGTTAAGGCGTTGGACTTGAAATCCAATGGGGTCTCCCCGCGCAGGTTCGAACCCTGCTCGCTGCGGAAGCGGGTGCTTCTGGTTTTTTTTTTCCCCAGCTTTTAATAATTGCTGCTGAATCATTCTGTGTTCTTCCTATAGTGCATCCCAGATCTGGCAGCTACACTCTGTGTGCTGAGAAAGCGAAGCCAATAAACGTCAGTGCTGTAAACGTGCACGTTACCAAAGGAACAAGTCTGCCCCGTTCCCTAACAGGAAGGGAAATGGTTTTAGAATCTTCGAGCTCAATGTGAGGGGCAAGTTCACAAACTAGAAATAAAGTGGATGTAATTATTGGTCGAAGTTTTCAGGTTTTCACAGCCTGAGCAAGTTGTCATCTCACTAAAGCTAAGGACAAAACTATACTACCTTTCGTCTCAGTTGATGATGTGAGTGAGGCTCACATCAGCTTAGTGGGATTCTAGGGGTATGGCTGGATTCAGTCAACACACACACTATATCTAATATATAGAGAGATATAAATTTTTTGACCATATATTAAAATTTAATCAAAAAGGGACAAATAATCCATCAAAAAAGGCAAATACGTATAGAACTAATCAATTTTCTTTTTCTTTTAAATGTTTATTTACTTACTTGTGCTAGAAATTGAATCCACAACCTCATGCATGCTAAATACACATCCTACCTCTAAGCTACACCCCATTTTGTTTTATTATGAAACAGGGTCTCACTAAGTTGTAAAGGCTGGCCCAGAACCTGGTATCCTCAGGTCACAGCCTCCCAAGTACTGGGATTACAAACATGCACCACCACACCCAGCTCAATTTTACATATAAATGGTGTTGTACAAGCTGTGAAAGCTTAATATCACAACCTTTTTTTTTTTTTGCATATTGTATCTTATTATTTCAAGAAAACAAAAATGTTTCAAATAAATAATAACTTGTCAAAAGAGAAAAAAAATCTAGGAGCAGGAAATTCTCAGATGAAGCAGGAAGCAGGGCTCTTTCCATTTTTGTGTATTGACTGCCTTAATTCAAAAGCCCCATCCCCTGCTCATGCCTCATATTCCATTGTGGTTGTTTCACCTCCAAAACCTTGCATCTGTATTCAGCCAGAAAGGGGAATCTCTTTACCCAAATTATGTAATGTGGCCACCACTATCTACAAGAAATTTTGGAAAGTATTTTTAGCTGGGTATAATTGCCACCCAAATTGATATTGGAATTATAGTGTAACAAAAGGTAGATATTACTAAATGGGCAACTAATTGTGTTTGCCACACTCCTGTAACAGAAAAATTAAAACTTTTAAGCATAGGACCTTCAAGACAAGTTCCCTAAGGTACTGTGATACATGTCTATTATCTCAGCTAAAGGGCCAGGGTGTGTTCAACACCTGCCTGCTTTCCCAGCCTTCTCTCTTTTTTTGAATTATTGACAAGCCTTCCAGCACTGCATGCTGGCTCTTGCCTTTGGACTCTTTTTACATGTTCACATGCAACAACCTGAAATGTCTTTCTTCTCTTGCCTCCACTCTTCTCCCATCATTAGGGGAAGAAAGATGCCCTTCTATTTAGGAGACTTGCTCTCCTTTTCATCTAAGCATGAGGCTGCAGTTCATCCCCATCATAGAAGGTGAAGATCACACACATGCTTTGCCAGCCTTCCTTGCAGATAGGCAGCATGTGGGACCTAGGCCCTGCTAACTGGATAGGCCCACCTCCAATTTTTTGTCAAGAGCTAACACTACAAAAAGCTGGAGAAGGGGGTGGAAATCCATTCATCTACACCACCTGACCATCATCTGGGGCTGCATGTTTCTGACCCAAACTCACATGGCAATCGCTAAGGGCAGCATTGCCCACGTTGCACTTGGGCTGTGCACTTCAGCAGCAGAACAGTAGTGTCTGCACCACTGGTTTTCTTGTGCCATTCTGCCATGATCTGAGACTCTGCCTAGCCTAACTTTCTCCTGCTCCATTTTCCAAAAGTGGGTCATAGCCCTCCTGCCAATTTAACAAGCTATTTGCTATCCTTCCAGTAAGTTTTTGCTTAAATCATCCCTAAAACTTTTTCTCCCAAATACCAGATATACACTCTTTATCCCACTGTCATCTGCTGGAGAAACTCATATTTTAAGAGTCTCCTCAATCTCCCAGGCTGATTCAGAACCCCCTTTCTAATCCCTCCATTCCCCTAATATCAAAGATCACCTTGCACTATTTCTGCCTGTTTGCCTCTGCTATGGTTTGAATATTCTCACCAAAGCTCATGTTGAAATTTAATCCCTAGTGTGAGGAATTGAGAAGGGGATCTAACTATGGTATTTGGAGGTGGGAGCTTCAGGAGGTGATTAAGGTTAAAGGTGGGGCCCAATTCAAGGGGACTGTGGCTTTATAAGAAGAGGAGAACACTCGGCTAAGTTATTCACTCCCTCTTGCCAGGTGATGCCTTGCACTGCCTTGAGACTCTGAAGGGTCCCCACCAGCAAGAAGAACCTCACCAGATGCAGCTCTCTGATCTTAAACTTTTAGCTTTCGGAATCATAAGACGTAGTATCTGATAGGTTGGGTTCCTCTCTTCCCCCTTGGGACCCCACAGCAGGGACAGGAGGCGGAACCCTGAAAACCAGAAGCGGAGACATCACAAGACTCCAGATATCGCGAGACTCCAGACATCATGGGGCAGACTCCAGATGTTGCAAGAGGACCACTGCTAGCTCTACCCCAAGACCCACACTATAAATATCTCCTAACTTTCTGCTGCGTGACTCTGCCCATCAACTGTGACTCTGCTGACCCCATGGCTCTGCTGCTAGGTCATCTGACCCTTCCTCCATGGTCGGCAGACCTCGCCCGATGGTGCTGGTTGATTAAAGAGGCCTTTAATAACTTGGTTGGTATTTGCCTCCTTTGCAACCCCCAACTCACTTTCAACATTACAGTATCATGACCTTTTTCCATATAAATTACCCAGTTTGTGGTATTCAGTTATAGAAACAGAGAGTGGGCTAAGACTGCATCTTTTCCACTAAATAGTAAATTTTCTAAGAAAGTGTAAAGGGATCATATCTCTCATCTTTGTAGCCCTGCCTAGCACAGAAAAGGTACTTAGCCGGGCAGGGTGGTGCACGCTTGTAATCCCTGCACTTGGAAGGCTAAGACAGGAGGATCACACAGGTTCAAAGCCAGACTCAGCTACTTAGTGAGGCTCTCAGCAACTTAGACCCTTTTTCCAAATAAAATAGAAAATAGGTCTGGGAGTATAGTCCGGAGGTAGAAAGCCTCTGGGTTCTTTTTTTTTTTTTTTCAGGTCTGAGGATGGAACCCAGGTCATTTGACCTCCAAGCTATACCCCCTGCCCTATTTTTTATTCTTTATTTTGAAACAGGTTCTCACTAAGTTGTGGAGGGCCTCACCAAGTAGCTGAAGCAGTCTGAGAACCATGATCCTCCAGTCTTATCCTCCCAAGTGCTGGGATTACAAGCATGTTCCACCATGCCCGGCTCAGTACTCAGCTTTTTGATAAAGAAATGCATAAATATATGAGCCAATATTTAGATCCACGCAACACCCATAGAACATCCTCCAAAAAAGAAGCCAGAGACAATATTCAACATGCCATGGATTTTTTTAATTATCAATACTGGGATGTCCTTTTTTGAAAGACACTAACCTTTGCCTTAGTATGAGTTAACTTATATACCGTATCCACCTAGAATAGGGCTGATTTAAAAGAGGCCAAAGGGAGCCGGGCGTGGTGGCGCACGCTTGTAATCCCCGCGCTTGGGAGGCAGAGACAGGAGGATCGCGCAGGTTCGAAGCCAGCCGCGCGCGCTGGCTTAGGAGACCCTGTTTCCAAATAAAAAAGTATAAAAAATAGGTCTGGGAGTGTAGCCCGGAGGTAGAAGGGCTTCCAGGAACCCCAGTACCACCACCAAAAATAATAATAATAATAATAATAATAATAATAATAATAACAAATAGGGCTGGGGGTACAGTTCGGAGGTAGAATGCCCCTGGGTTCCATCCCCAGTACTGCAAAAAATAAGGACAACAGCCTACACGCCCCTCCTTTCCTTAACATTGCCTTTCCCTTCCCTAGTGTTCCTCTGTTTCTTCCATCCTCTTGTTGTAACTTTTCACTGTAAGGTCAGGCTGCAGCAGAAGGCAAGCATGTGCTGACCGCTGTCTCTGTGGGTCAACCTTCCCTTTGTCTCCTGAAAGCTATTCACTTTCAGCTTGGCATATGTCACCCCTATAGTAAGCAAAGGACAAAATCCACAGATGTTGGGGGAGTGGGAGAATAGGAAAGAGGTTTTGCACTGCACCCCTCAGAGGAAACTATTTTACTCCTTTTGCCATGTTTTTCTTCTCCTGAGTCCCCGCACCCATCCCTACCATTGACTGTCCTATGCATCCTGGGTTGGAACCTGTGCAATCCTCCTGTCTCCGCCTCCCAAGTGCGGGGATTACAAGCGTGCGCCACCACACCTGGCATGGATGCCCCTAGGTTTAAACCCAAGTTCCGCAACACACACACACACACACACACACACACACACACACACACACACGGGTACGTGTTCTCCTAACCCTCCTCTTGAGGATTCCTTTGGGAATACCTTTTATTTTTTTATTTATTTTTATTTATTCAGTACTAGGGATTGAATCCAAGTCCATTCTACCTCTGAGCTACATCCCCAGTTCCATTTAATTTTTTATTTTGAGACAAGGTCTCAATAAGTTGCCGAGGGCCTCACTAATTTGGTGAGACTAGCCGTGAACCTGTGATCCTGTCTCAGTCTCCCAAGTACTGAGATTACAATCGTGAGCCACTATGCCCAGCTCCCATGTGTTCTTATAATAAAGACTAAAATCAGCCGATTGCAGTGGCTCATGCCTGTAATTTCAGTATTTGGAAAGCTAAGACAGAAGGATCACAGGTTCAAGGACAGCCCCAGCAACTTAGCAAAGCTCTTAGCAATTTAGTGAGACCCTGTTTCAAAGTAAAAAATAAATAGGGTTAAAGATACAACTCAGAAGTTGAATACTCCCAGCTTTAATCCCCAGTACCAAAAAAAAAGAAAAAAGAAAAAGAAAAAGCTAAAATCATTAGCATGATCCTAGGGCTCTCCAGGATCCTTCATGGTATTCCTCCTGGACCTCGCCTCCTCCATTCTATAGCCAGATAAACCATCCTTTATTTAGTTCCCTGAAGAAACCAAATTCTTTCCCACCTTAGAAACTTTGCACATGATCCATTGTCATCCTCTTCATCAAACTGGTCAGCTTCTCCAGTCATGATGGCACACACCTGTAATCCCAGTACTTGGGAAGCTGAAACACGACTCTGTTTCAAAATAAAAAAATAAAAATGGCTGATAATTTAGCTCAGAGGTAGATCCCCCCCAGTTCACTTCCCAGTGCCCCCCCAAAATTGATCAGGCCCCATTTAGGTGATTTTATACTATTTTATTCTTTTTCTTCACAATACTTATCATACTTTGTAATACATTAACATGACTATTTGCGTTTCTCTCTGCAAGTGTGTGTCAAACCCATAAGTCAAAGTGGGGGTTGTTTTTGGGTTTGGTTTTTTGTTTTTGTATTTTGCAGTACTAGGGATTGAACCCAGGGGCATTCTGTCTCCAAGCTACACCCCCAGCCCTAATTTTATTTTTTAATTTGAAACAGGGTCTCACTAAGTTGTGGAGGGCCTCACTAAGTAGCTGAAGCTGGCTACGAACCTGTGATCCCCCTGTCTCAGCCTCTCAAATGCTGGGATTACAAGCGTGCTCCAGGCCTGGCTTAAATCTAATATTTGGTATGCTCACTATAATAATAATTTTGTTGAATTTTGTAGTTTATAAGATTCAGAAAGCAAGAGTTCAGAATGCCTGATAGGAACGGAGGTGGAGTCTGTGATAAGAGAGAGTACTCTGTTTCCTTTGACTTTGGGGGATGAAGCAAAACTGTCCCTGAACATGTCTGTGTCCTGATTGCACAGATAAGCAGCGATCTTGCAGTGGAACCCCCTGGTATTCTGCAATACTGTTTAGCATGAATTATGAAGCTGCTGTTTTGTTTTAACACACCATGTTCATTGTGAAGGAGTCTCATCTCCAGAGGTTTCATCAATGGAGGCATTGTTGTATAATGAAGCTGTGGAAAAAGGAAATGAGAGATAAGGCCGGCCCAGGACACGGACAGCTTGCGTTCCAAGTCCCGTCTGGTCTCAGGCTCTCTTTACTTACTAGAGAACAAACAACTGATGGCATCACCTACGTCTCAGCTCCTACAAAGGTTAAAGAAACAGAAGCTCTGAGCCCAGAACTTTCAGATAAAACAGATGCTCCATTCTAGGTAAAGTTCTGATGGAGAATACTGATAGCTTCAGCTCTTGTTTCAATGTCTCATTTCCAGCCTGCACGAAGTTCAACTGTCAAGCTCATCCAAACTCCTAGACCAAATGCCACAGGAAATGAGTTCTTTCTACTTCCTTTACCTTTCCCTACACCTATATATCAGCCATATATATATATATATATATATATATATATATATATATATATATATATATATATAATCTCCATAGCCAGTGCTAGGACAGTCTTTCATGGCCCAAAGATTGGATATGACTGGTCTGAAAATGTAGCTTAGTGGCAGAGTACTGGCCTAGCACGTACAAAGGCCCTGGGGTTCAATTTCTGGGGGGGAAAAAGCAGTCCTGATGAAGTTAGGTTACCTTAGCAGCTTTGTCTGGTGGTAGGCTACTAGAGGAAGGCCATCAGACCTTACCAAGGCCAGGTCTCCATCAGTATCTCAGGCTATTCGGAAGTCCTCAGTAACAGAGAATGTGGCTGCTGGACTTTATTCTCTTGATGTTCTCTGCTGCTTGAGTGAGATTAGGGATGGAGAGGCAGTTACTGGGCTTAGAGGGCTTCTCATTCAGCCTCTATGGTGGCCCAGCTCCAGCCTGCTGGAAGGAATCACACAGCCCCTTTGTTCTTTTCATTTTTTCATTAATGAAACCTATATTACATTTGTCTGCAAAGACTTCGAGGGAATATATTTTCTCCCCAAAGATATTCATATAAGACATGATTCTCAAACTATTGGCGCAGAGTCAGAACTTTAATCATTTTATCTAACACCACAAATCAGTCCAAAGGACGAGTATATACAACATCCAACTAAAATGTATTTGTTTTCTATACATTAGGTCACATACATCAGAAGAGACAGAACGTTAATGTCCTGAAAGGATGTGTGCTTAGATGTAAAAGCGCAGAAAACCTTCGTGTTTTGGTACATTGCTCTGGTGCTGGGGTTAGCCAACTTATCTGTTACAGTAGTGAAAGTGTTCCAGGGGCCCTTTTGGGCTCCCAAAACATTTCGGTGAGATATATAGCTGCAGGTTCTTGTTCTGAGCTAGATACAGAAAACAGTAGCCTGAACTCTGTAAGATTAAATGATTTTACTATTACAAAGATGGAAAGAGGACAGAATAAAGCACTATGCCATAAAGGGTGACATAGTAGGATGACCTGAAAAGAAGTCACTGAAGTCTTTTGGATACAGAGTAGCTTTATACCCAGTCTTCTGAACAAACTAGATCCACCCTTTCTCCAGGGCAGGTCTTTTGATGTGGGGATTCCTTCCAATAGACCTTCCCTGTCTCCAGCACAGACCCCAAGTCTTTTGTTACACCCTAAAATGTGTTAGTTGATTATCAAAATCTGGGATCTCTTTAAGGCTCATGGCATCCTCCCACATCCTTGGGAAGTTTGTTTATCTTTAAAATATAAAAAGGCGCTGGGCTTCCTCATGAACCACCCTCCCCTATCCTTGGGGAAGTTTGCTTCTGTTAGAAATGTAAAAGACTCTAGGCTTCCTCTCTTCTCTTGCTAATCCCCCTTGGCACCTGGAAATCTGCAGCCCTTTTCCCTGAAGCTTTTGGCTTTCTTATACCGACATTATTGATACATTTTGTAACCATTTCCCAATACCAATACTTTCATACATTTTAAAGCCCTTTTCCAATACTGGCACATTAATACATTTTGAAGCCTTTTCCCAATACTGGTACATTTTTCCATAAAGGGTCAGCAGTAAATATTTTTGGATATGGGTCACATGGTTTCTGTGGCAGCTACAGAACTCTGTATTTCAAGAGCAGCCAAGATAATCTGTAAACAGATTAGTGTGTTCCAATAAAACTTTATTTATAAAAACATGTAGTTGACTAATTTGGTCCATGGTCTATGATCCCTCCTCCAGAGGACTCTCTACAGTGTGGTTTTGTTTGTTTGTTTTTGTTTTGATTTTTTTTTTTTTTAACCTCTGGGGATGAAACCCAGGGCCATTTGACCTCCAAGCTATACCCTTTGCCCTATTTTTTATTCTTTCTTTTGAAACAGGGTCTTACTAAGTTGCAGAGGGCCTCACTAAGTAGCTGAGGCTATCCGTGAACCACGATCCTCCTGTCTCAGCCTCCCAAATGCTGAGATTACAAGTGTGCACCACCACACCCGGCTTATTATTTTATTTTAAAACAGGGTCTTAGCCAGGCGTGGTGGCGCATGCTTGTAATCCCAGCATTCGGGAGGCTGAGACCTGAGGATTGCGGTTCACGGACAGCCTCAGCTACTTAGTGAGGCCCTCTGCAACTTAGTGAGACCCTGTTTCAAATTAAAGAATAAAAAATAGGGCAGAGGGTGTAGCTTGGAGGTTGAATGCCCCTGGGTTTCATCCTCAGACCCGCAAAAAAATAAAATAAAACAGGGTCTTGATAAATTGCCAAGACTGGTTTCAAACCTGCAATTCTTCTGTCTCAGTCTCCCAAGTACTGGGATTACAGGTGTGTGCCACCATGCCTAGCTCTCCAGTATGATTTTTAAAAACGTCTTTAGCCACACTTGTAATCCTAGTACTTGGGAGGCTGAGACAATAAGATCGCGATTCACAGCCAGCCTCAGCTACTTAGTGAGGCCCTCCACCACTTAGAGAGTTTCCAAATAAAAAGTAAAATAGTGCTAGGGGTGTAACACAGAGGTAGAATGCCCCTTGGTTCAACCCCCAGCACTAGTAAATAAATAAGTCATTTGGAAGGCTGAAACAGGAGGATCTCAGTTTGAGGACAGCCTCAACTACTACTTAGTGAGGCCCTTTGCAACTCAGTAAGACTGTTTCAAAATAAAGAAAAAAATAAAACTAGGGCTGGGGGTATAGCTCGGAGGTAGAATGGCCCTGGGTTCCATCCCTAGTACCACAAAAAATAAATAAATAAGTAAATCATCTTTTTATAGGAGAATTCTAGGTTTACAGCCAACCTCAGCAACTTAGTGAGGCCATGTTACAAAATAAAAAATAAAGCCAGCCATGGTGGCACATACTTGTAATACTGGTATTTAGGAGGCTGAAACAGGAGGATCACGGGTTTTCGGCCAGCCTCAGCAATTTAGTGAGGCCCTCCTCAACTTAGTGAGACCCTGTTTCAAAATAAAAGGATAAAAATAGGGCTAGGGATGTAGCTCAGAGGCAGAATGCCCCTGAGTTTCATTCCTAGTACCATAAATAAGTAAATAAGTAAGTAACTATGGCTGGGAGTGTAGCTCGGATAGAACATTCCTGGGATCAATCCCCAGTAACACACACACACACACACACACACACACACACACACACACACTTCCTAGCCAGGCAAGATAGAGTACATCTGTAATCACAGTACTTTGGGTGGCTGAGACAGGAGGATAACAAATCTGAGGTCAGTCTCAGCAACTTAGGCCCTCCACAACTAAGTGAGACTATTTCAAAATACAAAATAAAATAAGGCTGGAGATGTAACTCAGAGGTAGAACGCCCCTGGGTTCAATCCCCAGTGCCACAAAAAATAAATAAAAGGTCCTCCCAAGTTACCACTGTGGAAGCTGTGAGGATATGATTAATTGAGGATATGATTAACATTTCACTAGTTCTTCCCAGTTTATACACATCTAGGAAATCTATGATTCCCATCATAACATAAGGATCCTGGAAAGAGATAGCAGTAATACATATAAGAAGCAAAACTGGGAGTAAATGTTTTCTAAGATCCTTTTATCTCAATAAACCAAAATGACCTAGAACCTTCCAGAATTCTCAACTGCAGATTGTGTTTGTCCCACTTACCAGTGATGCTGGATGAGGTGCAGGTCCTAAAAACGCCTGCTTATTATCTCCTCTTGCTGTGATTTGCCACAGAAACTACTCCTCAGAAAACAGGGAGTACTATATCTGCTCTTGTAAAGAAAAGGCTTCAGTCCTATGGCATCTTTATTTGGTGGAATGGGTCAGGGGGTTCTGAGGATTGAACCAAGGGTATTCCACCTCTAAGGCACACCCCCTGCACTGAATTTTTTTTTTTTTTCAGGTCTGGGGGTGGAACCCAGGGGCATTCAACCTCCAAGCTACACCCCCTGTCCTATTTTTTATTCTTTATTTTGAAACAGGGTCTCACTAAGTTGCAGAGGGCCTCACTAGGTAGCTGAGGCTGTCCACAAACCGTGATCCTCCGGGCTCAGCCTCCCGAATGCAGGGATTACAAGCCTGCGCCACCACGCCCGGCTTGGTTTTTTTTTTTTTTTTTTTTTTTTTTTTTTTTTTTTTTTTAAACAGGGTTTCACAGTGGCTGAGGCTGGCTTCAAACTTATGAGCCTCTCAAGTACTGGATTACAGGTGTGAGCCACCACGCCTGGCTCAGAGCATCTTTAAGTGTAGTCTGAATCCAGATTAGTAAATTTATTTGTAAACTAGCTTGAGGGAGTAAGAAGAACAGGATCTTTGACGTTAGGGAGACTGCTATTCAAATCTAGTTCCTTCCCCCTTTCTCGTGTAACTTTGGGAATGTTCCTTAACCTCCCTGAGCCCTAGTTTCCTTGCCTACGTAAGGTAGCAATCATTACTTCTACTTCCTGACACCTTAAGTAATTCTGCGGGCCTGTTGGTAAGTGCTCCTCTCATTTAACCTCCAGGATTTGGCACACCGGTTTACAGACGAGGAAGAGATAGTGAGCTCCCGTGCCATCACGGTTCCCTCCCACACAGTGGGTCCTTCGTGGAGGTGTCTGCAGCCCGCTTGAGGAGCCGCTGGACCAGTTCTGGAGGTCACTGACTCATGTTACTGAGGAAGTAGGATGGCCTTTGCTTACTGTCTCCGTGAGCCTTGGAGAAAGGAAGCAAGTGTCCTGGGTGTAGGTGTGCAAAGCTGTGCACCGTCGGCTCTGTCGGGGTGCATTTGGGACAGTGTGTGGCCTCTGAGAAACTAGCAGTAGCTCTCACATTCTCTCTTCTCTGGACATCGTTTCTTCCTTTGATGTCTCTTGCAGCCCATAATTGATTTTACAAAACATAATTCCCTGGTCCATGTTATAGGCCTCCTCTCAGTTCCAGTCAAAGAGAATTTTCAGAATGTACTTATCAATTACATGATTTGAGCTGATGATCCCTGACTGCAAAATATCCTCTCTAAGACAGAAATCCTCTTATGAAAAGCCTTCTCTCCTGGAGCCTCTGGACTGGACAAATCTCTCCAGTCACCACCATAATTATCTCTTTCTGGACACTCTTCTGATCACTTCTCCCCTCTGCTCACAGACCCCCATGGATCCCCGTGGTCAACATGGTAAAGGTTAGCGTCTCCAGCTTCATAGCAGGGAACTTTATAATTAAGACCCAATATCTTTTCCTGACTGCACACTGCTCCCCCACAGGACTCTATGGACTGGCTTACACCCTCCCACAGAATAGACAGGCAGCTTCACCTGGTGCCTTTGGCTATGAACTTTTCTTTGCCCTTACTGGTTGATTTGGAACATACACATCTACCAACATACATGTGCGCGCGCACACACACACACACACACACACACACACACACACATATCCGTTTGAGAACTCACACTCAAATAAGTTTTAAATATGTTCATATAAGCAAAAGCCAATTTATGTTTCTCCCTTTCTGTTTCTCTGTCTCATTTTCAAGAAACATTTCAGATAAAGATTAACAGAAAGGTCAGCCATGCTAAAGAGAACAGTCAATAATTAAAACATTAGGAATCTTATTTATTTAATTATATATATACATATAAATATATTTTATGTGCTTTTTCTAAGAGAGTCTTGCTATGTTGCCCAGACTGGCAAAAAACTCCTGGGCTCAAGAGATCCTCCTGCCTCGGCCTCATGGGTAGCTGAGACTGCAGGCACAAACCACTATTCACAGCTAGGAGTATTGTTTTATAGCAAGATAAATAAAGCAGAGATTTTTTTATTAAATGATTAATTTGCTTACTGTCTAGGTGACATAGTCTCATGGTTCAAGATCACAGTGGCTCCCTGTTACCCCTGTCCTCCTGCCACCAAGGGCCCTTCCTGCAGGCCACCAGGTACTAGTCTGGGTTTCTCTCTCTCTGTGTTTTGCATGCACATACAAGAACATACATATATTCTTGGTGTGTGTGTGTGTATGTGGGAAGGGTACGGAGAATTGAAACCAGAGTCATTCTAGCTACACTCCCAACCCTTTTTATTTTTATTTTGAAACAGGGTCTCACTAAGTTACCACACAGTGGCCTTAAACATGCCATCCTCTTGTCCTAGCCTCCCAAGTACTGACATTACAGGTGTGTACCACCATGCCTGGATAAGAACATACTGTGTTCTTTTTTTATTATTATTATTCAGTACTGGGGATGGAACCGAGGGACAGTCTACCTCCAAGCTACATCCCAGGCCTATTATTTATTCTTTATTTTGAATCAGGGTCTCACTGAGTTGCAAAGGGCCTCACTAAGTAGCTGAGGCTGTCCGCAAACCATGATCCTCCTGTCTCAGCCTCCCTAATGCTAGGATTACAAGCATGCACCATCATGCCTAGCTACATGTATTCTATATAACTATTAACATATTCTATTAGGAACCTTGGTTTTATTATTTCAAGATATGTCCTATCCTTCTACACAAAGAGTTTATTCATTAAAAGCAGTCTCTTCTCAGTACTTGGGAGGCTGAGACAGGAAGATCACAGACAGGTTCAAGGCCAGAAGACCCTGTTTCAAAATAAAAACTAAATAGAGAGCCGGGCGTGGTGGCTCATGCTTGTAATCCCAGTATTTGGGAGGCTGAGACCGGAGGATCGCGGTTCATGGACAGCCTCAGCTACTTAGTGAGGCCCTCTGCAACTCAGTGAGACCCAGTTTCAAAATAAAGAATAAAAAAAAAAAAAAAGGCAGGGGGTGTAACCCGGAGGTCAAATGCCCCAGGGTTCCATCCCCAGACCTGCAAAAAAAAAAAAAAAAAGAAAAAAAATAGATCTGGGTGTACTTTGGAGGTAGACTACCCCTGGTTCAGATCTTAGAACAATAAAAGAAAAATAATGTGGCCTCTACTGACTGAAATGCCCTTGGCAGGTTGGACTCACAGTCTTAGAATGGATGAACTATAATTTATTTAACCAAGTCCCTACGTGTCACCATGAAAGTTGTTTCCAATCTTTTGATTTCACACACACACACAAAAAGAATGCTTCAAAGAAAGCATGGCATGACATTTTTAATTTTGGTTAATAATTCAAGATGCTCTAGTAATAATTTCTGTAACCACAGCTTCTGGTGACTCAAATGCCCCTGTGTAGATATAGTACTCATTTCCTCTGCCTAACAAAAGGGACAGGAAAGACTCAAGCTACACACACACACACACACACACACACACACACACACACACACACAGTGCCCTGTGTGTAACATGAAATGTCATTTATGTCACAGCAGTGGTGTGAGGTCCATGAGATTCCTCCGTTATTGCTTCTGCTTGCAGAACCTTTCAAGGGTGAGGCATTGAACCGAAATTTTTCAATACCTACGTGTTTATTAAGGCACAAACTCAGCCCCTTTGCAACACTGACTTGAGGGTGGATTCATTTTCGTAACTAATTTACCTCTAAGAGGCAGGCAAAGAGGCTCACAGGTACTGTTATCTATTGCTTTCTTTTTTCTGCTTTCACTATGAAAATTAGCCAATATATCGTTCAGATCTACTTGTGACAATTTGATCTTGGTTTCATTCACCCAAGTTTGAAAAACGACCACTGTGCAGGCAGATTGATACTTCCTGATCCCCTCTTTCCTAGCATGTATTAATACATCAGCACTACATTCAAATAATATGTCTTTCTAAATTATTCTTTGTTTCCCCACACACACATACACGCACTGCTTTTTAGGCTTCATTAAAAAATACAACCCTCTAACCTTTTTTCACAAGGCTGTCTCTATAAAACATTCAAGCTTCTACTGACTAGGCTGTACGGTCACATTTCAATTTAGGGTCATTATTTTATTATCTATTACTATTATTGTGATAGAACTTGAGGGTTTCTTATTGGGAGAAGACTTGGTTTTGGGGGAAATGAGATTTCTCCTCCTTCCAGCTAAAACCTTCCACAAAGCTATACCATTTTCTAGACATGCCTCTCCTGGGCTCAGTGTCACAGAGTCTGTCCACTTTATGTTGTTGTCTTGGCTGTTTTTGAAATGGGTGGGTCTTGAACAAATGGACCTAAGTGATTCTACCTCCTCAGCCTCCTGGGTAGCTGGGACCACAAGCTTGCCACCACACCTGCCTGTCCACCTTTTTAAGTGATAACTGTATCGGGCTGGGGGCGCACCGCAATGATAGAGCAATCGTCTAGCCTGCCAAGGTCCTAAGCTCGATCCCAGAACCACAACCACACACACACACACACACACACACACACACACACACGTGTGTGTGTGTGTGAATATTAACAGTATCAAACTGCCTACATGAGTAAGGATCTCAGCCAGAAACAAAAGACAAGCTAGGCACAGCAGTGCACAGCAGTAATCCCAGTACTTGAGAGGCTGAGATAGGAGGATCACAGGTTTAAGACCAGTCTCAACAACTTTGTGAGCCTCTCAGCAACCAATGGAGACCCTGTTGCCAAATAAAACATAAGAAAGGGCTGGGGATGTAGCTTAGAGGTAGGATGCCCCTGGGTTCAATCCCCAGTGCCAAGAAAATAAATGAATACGCAGATGACACATTTGAGTTATAACAATTCTACACAGAGGTAATAAACCCTTTAGGAAGATATGGGTGAGTACAGAAAAAGCACAAAGGACAGCTCAGTTGTCACCTGGGAAACGAAGGAACATCCACCAGAAGCCAGAGGAGAAATGTCCAGAGGAGCCTAGGCCTCCCTCCAGGGGACAGAGACAGGGCAGGGTGATCCTGCAAGGGGGGAGCCGGAGGAGCCATGCAGCCCCTCCTGGCCTCCCCCGCTCTGCTCGCCAGCTGGCCCCCACCGGCCAAAGGATACTGGAGAACAAAACACAGAGAGGCCAATATTTCCTTCCATCCTACAGCCATATAGTTTTAGAGAGAGTTACATTAACTTTACCCCATAAATATGTATAACTATTTTATGTCCGTTAAAAATGTTTTTTAAACTTAAAAGGCTGAGACAGAAGGTTCACAGGTTCGAGGACAGCCTCAGCAAGTAGTGAGACTCTCATCAACCTAATGAGACCCTGTTTCAAAATTTAACAATTAATAAAATAGGACTAAGAGGTGTAGCTCGGAAATAAAATGCTTCTGGGATCAATCCCCAGAACCACACACACACATTTTTTTTTTAAATTATGGGCTGGGGATATAGCTTAGTGGTAGAGTGCTTACCTAAAATGTACAAGACAGAGTTCAATTCCCCAGCACTGTTAAAAAAAAGTTTTTATTATTATTACATATGTGTGTGTTGCTGAAAAATGAAGCCCTAAGAGCTACATCCCCAGCCCTATTTTATTTCTTTCTCTTTCCTTCTTTCTTCCCTTCTTTCTTTCTTTCTTTCTTTCTTTCTTTCTTTTTCTTCTTTTTTTTTAAGATGGAAACCTGGGGCATTCTACCCCTGGCCCTATTTGTTTATTTTTTTTAATAGGGTCTTGCTAAATAGCTGAGGTTTCCTTCAACCTACAACCACCATGTTGTAGCCTCTCAAGTACTGAGATTACAGTTGTGCACCACTGAACCTGGCTAAAAAAAAGGAGAAAAAAAAGTATTACATAATTACATTAAAAACGAAAACATTGCTGGGCGTGGGCACACACTTGTAATCCCAGCATTTGGAAGGCTGAGACAGGAGCATCGCGGTTCATGAACAGCCTCAGCTACTTAGTGAGGCCCTTTGCAACTCACTGAGACCCTGTTTCAAAAAAAAAAAGTAAAAAATAGGGCTGGGGGTGTATCTCAGAGATAGAATGCCCCTGGGTTCCATCCCCAGTACTGCAAAATAAATAAATAAATCATTGACTATTTCATACATAAAAATGTACAGAAAATAGCATAATATATTTTTCATTGAAATTATTTCATGAAGCCAGGCATGGTGGCGCACGCTTGTAATCCTAGCATTTGGGAGGCTGAGACCAGAGGATCGCGGTTCGCGGACAGCCTCAGCTACTTAGTGAGGCCCTCTGCAACTCAGTGAGACCCGGTTTCAAAATAAAGAATAAAAAATAGGGCAGGGGGTGTAGCTCGGAGGTCAAATGCCTCTGGGTTCCATCCCCAGACCCGCAAAAAAAAAAAAAGAAAGAAATTATTTCATGAGCACCTTTGTCTTCATAATCATAAGGCAACAGCTATATACATGCATCGTCTAATGTACTAAATGCATCAAATTTAAGGAACTTGTACATTTAAGTGACTTTGTTTTTGCTATGCAATGTGATACAGATCTTTGTGGTATAAGTTTTATTCATCTTAGGATCTAACATCTCTAAGAACATGACGATGAAGCAAATGATCTGAACAATTTCAAGGCTCTTAATGTACAATCCCAAATTGCATCTCTAAAGAGTTGTACCAATTAAAATGCCACCAGGAATTCATAGAAAGCTGGGATTGTGGACCCCTCGCCTATGTTGAGTATTATCACATGCAGCTTTTTTTTTTTTTTTCACTAAGCACAAGGTAACCATATTCATTTTGTTTAATTTGTTTTTTCCTTATTACGAGGAGCGTTTCTGGGTCTCACCATATGTTTGTTTACTGGCTGAATTTGCTTCTCGCTTCCCACTGAAGCAGTCACTGGTCTCTAAAGCTGCTGCTGAAATTGAACCCTGAGAGAATCCTTTCTGAAGGTAACTGAGCATCATGGTGGTAAAGAGAGCAATTTCCAAGGTGGTGAGATGATGGTGATTCCTCCACACACACAGCGTAATTTTAACTGCTTCTTCCTCAGCTCTTCCTTTTACCTCCCCACCTCGCTTCCCCCGTTCCCTTCCACTAGTCTACTGGCTTCTCTCTTCAATAATCTAAAGTCCCTTTTGTTTCCTTTTTCCTCTCTAGCTTCACATATGAGAGAAAACATTTAATCTTTGACTTTCTTTTCTTTGCTTTCTTTCGTTCTGTTTTCTTTTTTTTCTTTCTTTCTTTCTTTCTTTTTTTTTTTTTTTTTTTGTACTAGGGATGGAACCCAGGGGCATTCTACCTCCAAGCTATATGCCCAGCCCTATTTTTATTCTTTATTTTGAAACAGGGTCTCACTGAGTTGCAAAAAGCCTCACTACGTAGCTGAGGCTGTCCTGGAACCACTATCCTCCAGTCTCAGCCTCCCAAATGCTGGGATTACAAGTGTGTGCCACCACGCCCGGCCAATCTTTGACTTTCTGAGACTGCCTGGTCTCACTTAACATAATATTCTCTCGTTCCAGCCATTTTCTTCTAAAACGACACAATTTTGTTTATAGGTGAATAAGATTCTATTGTGTATGTATACCATGTTTTCTTCATCCATTCATCTTCAAGTTGAAAAGGTTATTTCCATAATCTGGCTATCATGAATTGTGCTGCTAGAAACATTTATATGCCTTTTTTTTTAGTGATTGAGATACAGTGTTTTTTTTTTTACCATACTTTGGGAAACATTAATATATATCCTTATGTTTATATGCAAATCTTCAAGATAAGGGCAGAGATCAGACTGGAAAGGGTGTTTACTCTGGCGATGGCTCCTTCTGAGCCCATTGTCCAGCAAGTGTCACTGTGAAGGAAATATTCCAGTTAGACTATGAGGCAGTGAAAAAGGCAGCCAACCTGTGGCAGCTTTGTTATATGCAAGTCATACAGTAGTCAGCAGAAGAGTCTGTTCCTACCTTATTGAAGGCTGCCTTCCAGAGACAATCCCTTTTTTTTAATGGAACCCAGGGGCCCTCTGCCCTAGTTTTTATTCTTTATTTTGAAACAGGGGTCTCATTAAGTTGCGGAGGGCCTCACTAAGTAGCTGAGGCTGTTCACGTGATCCTCCGGTCTCAGAATCCGGAATGCTGGGATTACAAGCATGTGCCACCACGCCCAGTTTTTTCTTTTTGTTTTCATTTTTTGTGTGGTACTGGGGGTTGAACTCAGAGGCATTCTACTTCTGAGCTAAACCCTCTGCCATTTTTAAATTTTATTTTTTGTTTGGAAACAGGATCTCACTAGGTTTCTGGGAGTCTCACTGTCGATGAGGCTGTCCTTGAACTGGAAATCACCCCCTGTCTTAGCCTCCCAAATCCTAGAGTTGCAGGCGTGTGTCCCAGGCCCTGCTGTGACAACTCATTATAACATCATTTAGTGATATTTAGTAATACGTTCAACATTGTAACACTGTCTTTCACCTTATTCCCTCACGGTATAAAATGTACCTCTCTATTTTCACATCAGTCTTACCTCTGGCCATAGAGTTTCAGATTCTCGGATACATACATATACTGCCTTTGTGAATATAAGTATTTCTCTTCTTTACAACACTGACCTCAGCACTAGCAAGCAACTTACAAAATTGCTAGATTGTGTACGATTTCTCCGGGCCTTCTGGGGTTTAGTGGCGACTGCCCGCGATGGACAACAACCCCAGCAGACCGCGCAGTAGAAATGTGGGGGCAAAGAACCCGAGCTGATTGATACCTTTGCCTCCACGCAGCCACCAGAAAAACGCTTTCTGGGTGGGCCCTTCGGCAGCTATCGGTTCAATGCTACCACCTTGTGGCCATTGAAGGGATGGCGACCCAGACTTTTTCAGGGATCTGAGTGATTGTATCACTTGGGGAGGGGAGAATGAATCTTTACATTTCTTTGCCACGTTCTCCACCAGTTTTTACTTTAGGTAGAATGTACTTGGAGAGTTTTAAAAGTAGAATGTGCCGGGCGTGGTGGCGCACGCTTGTAATCCCTGTGCTTGGGAGGCTGAGACAGGAGGATCACAGAGGTTCGAAGCCAGCCTAAAGCTACTTAGACTCTGTTTCCAAATAAAATATAAAATAGGTCTGGGAGTATAGCCCAGAGGTAGAAAGCCCCTAGGTGCCACCCCCAGTACCACCAAAAAAATTACCTTCAAAGAAATGGCCGGGCCTTTTTGTAAGATGAGTTCAGCAAAATGCTAAAATCGTGATATACCACTCTGTTACAATCACTAAATATCAATTACACGTTCTTTACATGCGAACTTTGCATCCTGAAAGTCCCCCTCCCGAAATGCATTCCCTCCTAGGGAAAGATCTCATTGGAGACTCAGCAGAAGCCGCCCGCGTTTGTTTGAAGTGCCTTCCTTCCCCGGCTCGTTTTTCTTTAGGGCTTCAGCTGTACAAGTGGATCTAGAGTTCTGATATCTTCCCCTGAGCAAAGAAAAACCTTTCTTCCAATTCCTTGTTAAACACCCATGGCGCTGTGTCCCTTTCTTGCTTCTTCTATGAAGACAGATGTAAATCTGAGCCCTCATCACTAAATAGCACAAAACTTTTCGCCTGCACGAATCTAGCCTGAACAAACACTTTAATTGTTCTCAGCCCAGGGTTTGGCCAAATGTACATCAGTGCCACGGCACAGTGAGGTAGGAGCCCCACGGGCTGGAGTGGGGAGATGGTCCTCTCAGAGACAGACCCCCAAGGAGGGATGCGGAAAGCAGCCCCTGGCAAAACTCAGGGCAGAGTTAAAGCAGAGAAGCCGGGCGTGGTGGCGCACGCTTTTAATCCCCGCGCTTGGGAGGCTGAGACAGGAGGATCGCGCAGGTTCGAAGCCAGCCTCAGCTACTTAGTGAGTGAGGCTCCCAGCAACTTAGTGAGACCTTGTTTCCAAATAAAATATAAAATAGGTCTGGGGTATATAGCCCAGAGGTAGAAAGCCTCTGGGCTCCACCCCCAGTACCACAAAAAAAAAGAAAAAAAAAGCAGAGAGACACAGGGAAGTAGCTGCTTCTCTGGCCTTCTAAGAGGGGATTTCACCCCATGTGTTTATAGCTTTACCACAGACAGTTGTGGCAGCTGCTTTTGTTGAGCATGTGCGATGTGCAAGGCCAGGTGTTCAGCAAGGGGGTCCAGTGGTGAACAGGACAGTTCCTCTACCTCAGGGGGCTCACAGGCTCGCCACAGCAATAGATGGCTACCAACAGCAAGACGGTGAGATGTGTGCTGCAGAAGGTGCAGGTTGGTTCAGTGCTGAAGGAGCTCTTAGCTGGGGGAAAAATAAGTTCTTTGAATTTAACAGCTTGCCCAACACCTCCAAGCTGGCCGAGCTAGAACCAAAAAATAAGCCTCGTGACCCCTCCCCACAAGAAACCAACAACGACTCAAAGAAGCATAGCTTATTCAGAGCAACACAAGAGGCTTGGGGAGGCTGCATGGATTGGTGTGTGTGTGTGTGTGTGTGTGTGTGTGTGTGTGTGTGTACACGTGTGCATGTGTGTCACTGGGGATTGAACCCTGGGGCATTCTACCTCAACTATATCCCCAGCCCTACTTATTTTTATTTTGAAACAGGATCTCACTAGGTTAATGAGAGTCTCACTACTTGCTGAGGCTGTTCTTGAACCTGCGACCCTCCTGTCTCAGCCTCCGAGTACTAGGATGACAAGCATGCGCCACCACGCCCAGTTGGCTGCGTGGATTTGTAAGGTCGTGTATGCATGTGCCCAGCTTGCCGTGACTCCGTCCTTCTTTTGCATTCTTGACTTTCCAGTTCTGCACTGTTCTTTTATTCAGAGTAACAGAGCACCATACCCAAGGTGGACATATAGTGAAGGTACTTAGGTTATGATGTGGTAGAAGCAGAGAAAAAAGTAGAAAAATGAGTTAAGAAAGGGAAGTAGATGCTATTTACTCTTCTAACTTTTTATGGTGGAATGTGTGCATTTCCTAAGGCTGCTATACCAAAGAACCACCAACTGTGTGCCTTAAACTGACAAGGATCTATGGCCTCACCGTTCTGGGGGCTAGAAATCAAGGTGTCAGCAGCGCCGTGCTCCCTCGGGGGGAATCTTTCCTTGCCTCTCCCCGGCATCTGGTGGTGGCACTAGTCTTTGGCATCCCTTGGCTTGACGCTGCATCTCTCCAGTCCCCGCCTCTGTCCTCCAGGTGGCATTCCCCTGTGTCTGTCCCCTTTCCTACACAGATCCTGTCATAATGGGTTAGAGCCCACCCTGGTGATCTTATCCTCACTTGATGACATTTGAAAAAGAATCTATTTCCAAATAAGAACACCTTCAAAAGTGAGGAATACCTGGGAGGGGGTAGAATTTCAACATATCTTTTGCGGGGGACACAGTTCAACCAGTAACACAATTCATAAGCAAACACATGCAAAAGTAGAGAGTCGAGTAAAGCAAATCCCTGTGTATACACCACCTAGGCTCAGCAATCATCCATTCTCTGCCAATCTTGTTTCATCTGTACCCCTATCCATTTCCAGATTTCTAGCATTTTGTGTGGGTTGGGGAGGGGGTTAGTAGGTATTGAATCCAGGGGCATTCTGCCTCTGAGCTACACCCTCAGCCCTAATTTTTGTTTGTTTGTTTTGTTTTGAAACAGGGTCTGTCTAGTTGCTAAGAGTCTCTCTACTTTGCTGATGATGGTCTTGAACCCGCAACCTCCTTCTGTCTCAGATTCCCAAGTCCTGGGATTACAGGCATGCACCATCATGCCTGGCTGATTTCAAGCTGCTAAAAGAAAAATCAGAACTATCTAGCCTGAGCTACGCCTAGCCTCTTCCATGGTAACTATTAGCTGGATCAAGACATGCTTTTCCCAGCTTACCATAGTCCCACCACCCCTGTCATAGCCCAAGCATGGACACTGGACATCACTGACCACTTACAATTGTGCTTTTTCTCCTGCTTCTCTCTAAATTGTCTTACTCCACTCTACTTCATCCACCTGGCACCTGTGAACATTAGAGGGTGTTACACTGTTCCAAGCAATCTGCTTCAGCCAGATACCCTGTGACCATTTAAAAAAATGATGGTGGAGCTGGGATATAACTCAGTGCTAGAGCACTTGCCTACCATGCAGGAAGCCTGGGATTTGGTTCCCAGGACTAAAAAAAAAAAAAAAAAAAAAAAAAAAAAAAAAAAAATGATGGCGATTATTTTACAACTGCACCATCCAATAGAACTTTCTGAAATGATAGAAATGTTCTATAATCTGCACCATCCAACATGTTAACTACCTGCCCCATATGACTTTGGCGTACTTCAGAGGTTACTAGTGTGGATAATTAACTGTCTTTCTAAGTTCATTTAGTTTTAATTAAGCTAATTTTAATAGTCACACATATTATTGGCTGCCGTATTAGAGATGCATTTCGAGGGCAGTACTTCTCAAGATTTCACATGCGTAGAAATGCCTGGGGATCTTGTTAAACACAGATCACAATAGAGCGGATCCAGAGTGAGGCCCAACATGCTAAATTGCCAGCATCTTGGCAAATGCAGATGCTGCTGAGCTCTGGGCCACACTTTGGAGAGCAAGATTCTAGAACAGCCCCGCTCAAACTTGAACGTGAATAACGAAATCCTGGGGGGGGGGGGGGCTATCAAAACAGATTCCAGAGCCCAGTATGATGGCGCACACCAATTATCCCAGCTACTAGGGAGGCTGAGGTAAGAGGATCGCAAGTTTGAGGTCAGCCTGAATAAAGTAGCAAGGCACTGTCTTCAAATAAAGTTTAAAAATAGGGCTGGGGAGCCCGCCATGGTGGCGCACCCTTGTAATCCCCGTGCTTGGGAGACTGAGACAGGAGGATCGCACAGGTTCGAAGCCAGCCTCAGCTGGCTTAAGAGACCCTGCTTTCAAATAAAATATAAAATAGGTCTGGGAGTGTAGCCTGGAGGTAGAAGGCCCCTGGGTTCCATTCCCAGTACCACCAAAAAAAAAAAAAAAAAAATAGGGCTGGGGATGTAACCCCCCAGTAGTACAGCATTTGCCTAGCATGAATACGGCCCTGGGTTCTATCCCAGCACCACAAATAAAAGGAAAAACCAGATCCTGGCCCCATCCCCCACAGCTTCTGATTCAGTAGGTCTAGGGTGGGGACCAAGAAGCTGCATTTGTAAAAAGCCCCAGGATGATGCTGGAGCATTGTTCTACACAATGAAAGGCAACATTTTTTTTTTTTTTTAAGGAAGAGAGAAAAAGGTTTCTTCATTATAAATTTTTTCTTTTTTTTTTTTCTTTTTCTTTTTTTTTTTTTTTTCAGTACTGGAGATTAAACCCAGGGCATTTTACCTCTGAGCTATACCCCATCCCTATTTTTCATTCTTTTATTTTGAAACCGGGTCTCACTAAGTTGCTGAGAGCCTCACTAGGTAGCTGAGGCTGGCCACGCCAAACCTGCAATCCTCCTGTCTCAGCCTCTCAAGTACTGGGATTATAAGCAACTGCCACTCTAATTTTCTTTCTCATTTCTACTTGTCTCAGTTACTACTTAGTTCATTTGTGCTGTTATAACAAAATTCCACAGACTGAATAATTTGCTTATTTATTTGGTTTTTTATTGGGGGGGGGCATTTTGGGTGTGTGTGTGTGTGTGTGTGTGTGTGTGTGTGTGTGCTAATGCAGATGAGGTACTTAGTGAGGCCAGTATCAGGTACTTAGTGTTAGTGCCTCTGCGACTTAGTGAGACCTGTTTCAAAATAAAGAATAAAAAATAGGGCTGAGGGTGTAGCTCAAAGGTAGAATGCCCCTGGGTTCAATCACCAGTACCCGCCCCCAAAAAAGAAAGGAAGGTAGGTAGGAAGGGAATCAATCTCACTAAGTTGTGAAGGGCCTCACTAAGTAGCTGAGGCTGGCTATAAACCTGTGATCTTCCTGTCTCAGCCTCCCAGGTATTGAGATTACAAGTGTGCACCATCACACCTGGCTCAGACTGTGTGTGTGTGTGTGTGTGTGTGTGTGTGTGTGTGTGTGTGTGTGTGTTGTTTTACTGGGAATTGAACCTAAAGGCATTCTACCTCCAAGCTACACCTCCAGACCAATTTTATGTCTTATTTGGAAACAGAGTCTCACTAGGTTACTGAGACCCTCACTAAGTTGCCGAGGCTGACTGTGAACCTGAGATCCTCCTGTCTCAGTCTCCCAAGTACTCAAGTACTTAGAATTACAAGTATGCTCCACCATGGCTGGCTAGACTGGATAACTTATGAAAACCAGAAGTTTCTCACTTTTGGAGGCAGGAAGTCTAAGATCAAGGCAACACTTGTTTGGTGTCTGGTGAGGGCCCACCCTCTCATGCCAAGACTGTATCTTGTTATACCCTCCAGAGGAGAGAAATGCTGTGTCCTCAAATGGTGGAAGAAGCAGAGGACAAGAGGGTGCATGCTTCCTCAAGACTTTAAGGAGTTGTCCTGATGTCATTGCCTCTCAAAATGCCCCACTGTGGGCCAGGATATAGCTCAGTGCTAAAGCACTTGCCTGTCATGCAGAAGGCCCAAGGTCCCATCTCAGGTACAAAAAGGAAATAAAAAATGAAAGGCCCCACTGATGATCATCACAATGGGGATTAAATTTCAACATAAATTTTTGGAGGGATGATGTACTTATTCATATCGAAGTCAACCACTAAATCAAGCGTGGGAGGGAGGGCTGGGGAGGGAGTGAGGTGGGGACCAGGCAGGGGCTGGCTGGGTGATGTGTGCATTTATGTCTACACAAGTTTTTTACCCCATTATTATGTATAAATACAATGCACTAATAAAATAATCATTTTCTTTCAAAAAAAAGTTTTTTGGAAGGAATGCCACATCTAACCATAGCACTACTGTTTTCTTTTTCTTTGTGGTACTAGGAATTGGAACCAGGGACATTCTACCTCTTAGCTACACTCTCAACTCTTTATTTTTTGTTTGAAAACAGGGTCTCACTAGGTTTCTGAGAATCTGGCTGCATTGCTGAGGCTGTCCTCAAACCTGCAATCCTCCTGTCTCAGACTCCCAAGTACTGTCTTCCTGACAGCCTCCCAAAGAGTTGTCATTACAGGTGTGGTGTGTGCCACCACAGTCGGCTATTTCTCCTAAAGTATGATAGTATGATCTGGTGAAAAACCTTCACATCATATGACTGGCAACTTCTATTTTCTAAAAATTTCCTTGCCATATTTCTATTGTTTGAATGCTAATATAATTTCTAAAACTAAGTGCATGCATATCTCTCTCTCTCTCTCTCTCTCTCTCTCTCTCTCTCTCTCTCTCTCTCTCTTCTCTCTGTCTCTCTCCCTCTCTCTCTCTCTTTCTCTCTCTCATCTCTATCTCTATCTCCTTCTATCTCTCTCCCCCATCTATCCATTATCTTCTGTCCTTCCTCTGGCCAGGTGTTCGTTTTTTAGCAGCAGGGAGAAGAAAGACATTTGGATATCCCAAGATGAAAGAGGATGAGGGAGCTCAGAAAGAGCCAGGTCTCCAGTGCTCCAGGTCAGGACCTGTGACCACAGGCATAGGGGTGAGACCAGCCCCTGAGAAGCTTTGAGAGAAGAACCCCAATGAGACCGGGGCTCAGAAGAGGAGCTGGGGCAGCAGCAGGGGCACTCCTTGTGGCCTCAGGGGCTGAAGATGAGGAAAAGAGAGTTGGGGTGAGGACAGCAGAGGCTGCAGCTCTTTGACCTTTTGGGGGGGGGCCTGATGGAATGCCCTGGGGCCAAAAACATCCCCCAAAATAGCTGGGAGCATGGAAGGGGGAGAACCATCAGCCCTGTAGCCTCCAACCTTAGCTGCCCATTAGAATTACTCTAGAATAGTAGAATTTCTACCTAGACCAGTGAAACAGAACTCCAGAGGCCAGTTGGGGTGGTGTTGAGATACAAGAAAAACAAAGTGTCTTTTCTGGCCTTCCCCAGAATGCTTCTCTGCTCACCAAAATGTGCAGGGATTTTTTTTTTTTTTCCCACCAACAACCATTTTCCCAGCAGATTTTCCAACTCTTTAATCATCAGATCCTACAGGAAGGGGGTCGGTCCTGCAAGACTGTCCTCAGTTCAGATGGCAACAGCCCTTCCCGCAGGTCCAATTAATTTGCCAGAGAGACTTGCAGAAATCAAGGAAACCCTTCACTTATGTCTAGTCATTTATTATAAAGTTATGACAGCCGTGGTGGCACACGCCTGGAATCTCAGAACTTGGGAGGCTAAAGCAAAAGGAGACCAGATTTGAGGCCAGCCTCAGCAGCTTTGCAAGACTCTCAGCACCTTGGCAAGACCTTGTTTCAAAATAAAATGGACTAGGGAGTATTGACCCCTGGGTTCAATCCCCAGTATGTATAGAGCCAAGTTCATGGGAAGGGGTAAGCAGCTTTCATGTTCTCTGTAGGCACACAGCCCTCGAGGAAATCTCCCAAACCTTGTCCTTTTGGGGTTTTATGGAAGATTTACTATGTAGAATGTCATTGATCACAAACTCAACCTCCAGCCTCCTTTCCTCCATGGAGGTTGGGAGGCAGGGCTGAAAGTCCCAACTTTCTAACTATGTCCTGGTCTCTCCAGTGACCTGGCCTCCATCCTAAAGCTACTGAAGGGCCCCCAGACACCAGTACTCATTAGTACTCATTAGTACTCACTCCAGAGATTAGTACTCATTAGTACTCACTCCAGAACACCAGTCCTCTGATTATTACTCAAAATACGCCTCACTCCAGAGATTCCAAGTGTTTTGGGAACTATATGTCAGGAAACAAGGATGAAGACCAAGCATGTATTTCACATTAATGCAGGTAGGACCCAGAGTTTTCACCACCCTAGGTGACTCCAAGGTAGAGCACCAATGGCTTTTAAAAAAAAATAGAATTTAAAAGAAACCTGTTGCCGGGCGTGGTGGCACACGCTTGTAATCCCAGCACTTGGGAGGCTGAGACAGAAGGATCGCACAGGTTCGGAGCCAGCCTTAGCTACTTAGTGAGGCTCTCAGCAATTTAGTGAGAAATATAAAATAGGTCTGGGAGTGTAGCTAGGAGGTAGAAAGCCCCTAATTTCCATCCCTCCTAAAAAAATTTTTTTTTTTGTACTGGGGATTTGTACTAGGGATGGAACCCAAGGGCATTCTACCTCCAAGCTACATCCGCAACCCTATTTTTTTATTATTTATTTTTTGAAACAGGGTCTCACTGAGTTGCAAAGAGCCTCACTAAGTAGGAGCTGAGACTGTCTTCGAACCGCGATCCTCCTGTCTCAACCTCCCAAAAGCTGGGATTACAAGTGTGTGCCACCAACGCCCAGCTAAACCCTGTCCATTCTAGTGTAGGTTTTAGAGTGTAACAGAAGATAGGAATTCCTCAAGAAAATGAGGCTTAGTCATGAGGCTCAAAAAAGATATGCAAGGAAATGCTTTGGAAATTGTTAAAAGTAGGAGTCACTATTGGTATCTAACCTGTGTTAGAGCCTCTGCTAATGGTCTAATGAGCTGGGAAATCTTTAACATAAATTCAACCCTTGTCCTGAGAAGCAGGATGTTATATTATGGAACACATAAAGTCGGGCATGGTTGCACACATTTATAACCCCAGTACTTGGGCAGCTGAGACAGGAGGGTCACAGGTCTGTGGCCAGCCTCAGCAACTTAGCAAGACCTTGTTTCAATCAAAAAAAAAAAAAAGGTGTTGGGATTTATATCTCAACCCATGAATGCCTTGGGTTCAATCTCTAGTACAAGAAAGAAAGGAAGGAACTGCTGAAGGAGGAAGATAATTCAAGTGTTTCAACTGGTGTTTATAGATGTACCTACGTTTATTTTCTTTCTTTCCTTTTTTTTTTTTTTGGGTACTCGAGATTATAAACCCAGAGGTGTTCTACCTCTTCCCTACAGCCCCCAGCCCTGTGTGTGTGTGTGCGTGTGTGTGTGTGTGTGTGTGTATTGTGTGCACATGCGCACGTGTGTGGTCCTGAGGATGGAACCCAGGGGACTTCTACCTCCATGCTACACCTCCAGTCCTATTTTATATTTTATTTGAAAACAGGGTCTCACTTGCAGCACCAGGCCCCAGAGAGGAGGGGGACTCAGAACAGAGCTCAGAGCCACAGAGGAGATACGCCGGCCTCACGGCCGAGGATGCAGCAACAGCGCCTTACTGCCAGTGGCAGCGGCGAACTCACCGGACAGCACCAGACCTATGCCCTCAACAGCCCACCAGGCTCCAGAGAGGAGCAGCGAACGGCAAGCCAAGGTGAGCCGCTGCGGATCAGCCAGGAGGAATTCAGCAGATTTCTCGGCGCAGGGAGCATCTAAAGCTCCCAGTGGCTGGGCTCAGAACACGCTGCAGGGACTCAGAGCAGAGCTCAAAACCAGAAAAGAAATACGCCAGCCTCACGGCCGAGGGTGTGGCAGCGGTGCCATATTGCCACCGGCGGCAGCAACAGCGAATTCACGGAGTCCACTACAGCTCCATCTGCGCACTCAACAACAGTGAGTCAAATTGTGGCCCCTAGACAAGAAATCCCAGTACAGCACTCCCAGGGACTTGACCCAGTGGGGGAGTGGCGGTGGCAGAGATATCACACCAATACAACCCAGTAAAGGAGTAGTGGGGACTGAGATACCACAGACTCGAGATCCATAGCACCTTAAGTGAAGTCATAGTGACCCAAGGGAAGAACCCAGAGAAGGCACAAACTTCCGAAATCATAGGAAAGAGGAATAACAATGGAGCAATGAATGCCCACAACCCCACAACATCAGAACCCGATAAAACAGAAATCCAGAGATTTCTAGAAGATCAAATCAGGAAAATAACTCTAGAAATAATAGAGATGTTTTGAAAAGAATTCAGAGAGAGCCAAAAAGACATAAAGGATGCAATTAATGAAGTAAAGGCCTCAATTCAAAGTACAAACAACCGATTAGACCACATGGAGAATAGAATCTTGCTTTTAGAAGATGATCATTCAAAAAATGAATGCATAGTTTCTAATTTAGAAAAAAAAATCTGACAGCAGAAATCTGACATTGAAGAAATATGGGCCCATTTTAAGAGAGCTAACCTAAGAATAATTGGAATAGAGGAGGGAAAAGAAAGTGAAACCAAAGGGATCAACAATCTCTTCAAGGAAGTAATAGCAGAAAATTTTCCAAACATAGAGCAAGAGGTTGATACACAGGTCCAGGAAACTTATAGAACTCCCTTTAGACAGGATCGGAGAAGAGGATCCCCACGCCACATAATTGTCAAAATGACCAATGTGGAAGACAAGCAGAGAATCTTAAAGGCAACAAAAACAAAGGGCCAAGTGACATTCAGAGGCAAACCAATTAGAATCACTCCACACTTCCCAAACCAAGTCATGAGAGCCAGAAGGGCTTGGAGTAACATATTCCAAACTCTGAAAGAAAACAACTTCCAGCTAAAAATTTCCTACCCAGAAAAACTTTCTATCAAATTATATGGGGAAATAAGAAGCTTCCATGAGCTGTGCGTGGTGGCGCATGCTTGTAATCCCAGCATTCGGGAGGCTGAGACCAGAGGATCGCGGTTCGCGGACAGCCTCAGCTACTTAGTGAGGCCCTCTGCAGCTCAGTGAGACCTGGTTTCAAAATAACGAATAAAAATTAGGGTAGGGGCTGTAGCTCAGAGGTCGAAGGCCCATGGGTTCCATCCCCAGACCCGCAAAAAAAAAAAAAAAAAAAAAAAAGCTTCCATGACGAACAGAAACTGAAGGAATTTATGTCTTCAAAACGAGCGCTAGAGAAAATACTCAAAGAGATTAACTACAAAGAAGAAATAGGTAACACACACCAGAACCAGAGAAACAAGATTTTCCATCCAACAGACAACTAAGATTGGTTATCTGTGGAGATTCATTATTTATGTTAGTCTTTTACCTATCTCTAAATTTTATTGTTTGCTTTTATTGTTGCTAATTTTTAGGATTTCTATTTGGGATATTAATATACCTTCAGATATAGCATTTGGAAATATTTTATCTCATTCTATCAGTAACTTTTAACCCTGTTTACATTGTCTTTGGATATACAATATTTTTTTTATTTTTTAGGGAGTTTGTTTACCCTTTTGTTGCCTGTGCCATTGAAATCATATCCAAGAAATCACTGCCAATTTCAATGTTGTGAGGTTTTATGACCCAGATTTTCTTCTAAAAGTTTATACTCTTAAGATTTATATTTAGGTCTTTTATCTATTTTGAGTTAATATTTGTATATGGTGTCAGGTAAGGGTACAATTTTATTCTTTTTCATGTAATTATTATTTTTTAACAATATTTAGTTAAAATATTATTATTTTCTCCACCAAATGTTCGTGGAAACCTTGTCAAAAATAACTTGACAATATAGGGAAGAATTTATCTCTAGGCTTTTATTTAACTCCAATGGTTTATATATCTGCCTTTAGAACAGTACTACACTGTTTCAATTATGGTAGCTTTATATGGTTTGAAATCAGAAAATATACATCTTCTAGCTTTGTTCTTTTTTGAGTTCGTTTTGGGTATCTAGAATCCATATTAGGATAGATTTTTTTCTGAAAAATAAATAAATAAATAAATGTATGATAGTTTCACCTAAAAAAAAAAGAAAAAAATATTCTCTGGTAAGAAAGAAAGCAAAAAGAAATATTGAAATGTTATCGTTAAGTCATCAAAAGCTTGATATCAGACAAATGAAACTGTTATGTGAGATTATCATCGTTAATATTGGATAAATTGCTATAATACTAGATGTCAACCACTAAGCGAAGCATGGGAAGGAGGGATAGGGAGGGAACGGGGTGGGGATCGGGTAGGGGCTGACTGGGCGATGTGTGCATGTATGTCTTTATTATCTTTATCCCATTATGATGTATGAATACAGTGCACCAATAAAAAAAATTTAAAAAAAAGAAAACAGGGTCTCATTAAGTTGCTGAGAGCCTCACTAAGCTGCTGAGGCTGCTTCAAATCTGTGATACTCTTGTCTCAGCCTCCCAAGTGCAGGGATTACAAGTGTGCACCACCACACCCGGCCTTATACTTTTTTTAAAAAACAGGGTCACATGAAATTACTGAGGGCCTTACTAAGTTTCTGAGGTTGGCCTTGAACCTCTGATCCTCCTGTCTCAGACTCCTAAGTACTAGAATGTGCCACTGAGCCTACTTGATGTACCCTCTTAATTATAGTCTTTCTATCTCTACCTCTTCATTTAAAAAAACAGTGAAACAAGAAAAGTTATCGGAAAGGAATGATAGAGAAGACACATCCTCTTTCTATGACTTCTCTGTCCCTGGTAATCTCTGTTTTTGTTTGTTTGTTTTGTTTTGTCTTTTGTTTTTTGTTTGTTTTGCAGTACTGGGGATTGAGCCCAGGAGCATTCTACCTCCAAGCTACACCCCTGCCCTATTTTTTATTCTTTATTTTGAAACAGGGTCTCACTAAGTTGCTAAGAGCCTCATTTAAGTAGCTGAGGATGTACTTGGGCCTCTGAGGCCAGGATCAGAGCCTGCCGAGGGGTTAGGCCGGTGCCAGGGCCAACGACCAGCATCGGAGCCAGCCATGAGGCAAGGCCGGTGCTGGGGCCTCCGAGGCTGGGATCAGAGCTTGCTGAGGGGTTATGCCGGTGCCAGGGCCACTGGCCGGCATTGGAGCCTTCCGTGAGGCAAGGCCGCTATTGAGGCCTCTGAGGCCGGGATCGGAGCCTGCCGAGGGGTTAGGCCGGTATAGGAGCCTGCTGTGAGGCAAGGCCGGTGCTGGGGCCTCCGAGGCCTGGATCAGAGCCTGCTGAGGGGTTAGGCCGGTGCCGGGGCCACTGGCCGGCATCGGAGCCTTCCGTGAGGCAAGGCCGCTATTGAAGCCTCCGAGGCTGGGATCGGAGCCTGCCGTGAGGCAAAGCCAGTGCTGGGGCCCCTAAGGCCGGGATCAGAGTCTGCCGAGGGGTCAGGCCGGTGCCGGGGCCAGCGTGTCCAGGATTGGAGCCTGCCATGAGGCAAGGCCATTATTGAGGCCTCCTAGGCTGGGATCAGAGCCTGCCGAGGGGTTAGGCTGGTGCTGGGGCCAGCGAGGCCAGCATCGGAGCCTTCCATGAGGCAATGCCATTACTGAGGCCTCCGAGGCCGGGATCGGAGCCTACCAAGAGGTTAGGCTGGTGCTGGGGCCAGCGAGGCCGGGATCAGAGTCTGCTGAGGGGTCAGGCCGGTGCTGGGGCCAGCAAGGCCGGTATCGGAGCCTTCCGTGAGGCAAGGCAGCTATTGAGGCCTCTGAGACCTGGATCGGAGCCTGCCGAGGGGTTAGGCCAATGCCGGGGCCATCAGCTAACATCGGAGCCTGCCGTGAGGAAGGCCAGTACTGGGGCCTCCGAGGCCGGGATCGGAGCCAGCTGAGGGGTTAGGCCAGTGTCAGGGCCAGCGAGGCCAGAACCGGGGCCTCCCATGAGGCAAGGCCACTGCTTGAACCAGCGAGGTCTGGATCAGTCCACCGGGTAGCCAGGCCACAACTGGGGCCGTCAAGAGTGGGATAGGTATTTGCAGTGCGGCATGCACAGAGAAATATCGCAGAAAATTAAAACCAGATGCTTCCCCTAATTAGCAATAACTAGGAGGAAAGGGGCAAAAGGAAGTGGTCGAGCTATAGAAAGGGCCCTATAGTGAAGCAATTAAGGTGACCAATCAGAGGGTATGGAATAGGGGAGGATGGAGCCTCTTTAAAAAGCAGGAGGTACATAAACATATGTATCAAAGTTAATCACCAAACAAGCATGGGATCGAGGGAGTGGGAGGGAATGGGATGGGGACTGGATGAGGGCTAATTGGATAATGTGTGCTTGTATATCCAATGTGATGTATGATTACAATGCACCAATAAAAATAAATTTAAAAAATAATAATAAATTAAAAATAAATAAATAAATAAAAATAAATAAATAAATAAATAAAAGTAGCTGAGGCTGTTGGCAAACCCAGATCCTCCTATCTCAGCCTCCCAAATCCTGGCATTACAAGTGTGCGCCACCACGCCCAGTTTTCTGTTTCTACTTGTGGCTTACACACTGCTTGCCAACTCCCACACTGTTCTGGTTCTCACCTGAGGTCCTTACCTGGCTGTCATGGTTAGACGTGTGTGTGTGTGTGTGTGTGTGTGTGTGTGTGTGTGTGTGTGTTGTGATACTTGGGGTGGAACCCAGAGGCTTTCTACCGCTGGGCTATACTCCCAGACTTATTTATACTTTATTTGGAAACAGGGTCTCATTAAGATACTGAGATCCTCACTCAGTAGCTGAGGCTGGCTTCGAACCTGTGCGATCCTCCTGTCTCAGCTTCCCAAGCACGGGGATTACAAGCGTGCACCACCACACCTGGCTTCCCCTGGTGTATTAATGTCAGAGTTGATATGCTTGAGTAGTGAGAGTTATAATCTCATCAGTGTGTAAATCCACTCTAATAGATTCACTGGGCTGTCCCCTAGGCAGGTGGGTGTGGTTAGAGAAGGTGGGTCCCTGGGGGTGTCGTCTTAGAACTGTGCTTTTGTCTTTGGACCCCTTGCTTGCATGTGCTCTCCACTTCTGGCCTTCATGGAGTGAGAGCGGAGCCCTTGTTTTCTCCTCACTGCTTCCCACCACCATGCCCTTAGCGCCACAGACCAGCCTGACATGCACTGAATCCAAAACTCTCCAAAAAATTTCTGAGCAAATAAATCTTCTTTCCTTTAAGTTGTGTGATCAGTTGTTTTGGATTACAGCAATGAGAATGTTGACTGAGACACTAGCCAACCCTAGGCCTGGGCCTCACCTGAGACTCTGTCCCTACAAAGGGGAGATCATTTTATCCAGCCACAGATAGAAGAAATTGGATCAGAGAGCTCAAGCACTTTTCCCTAAGCCCCACAATAGGTTAGAGCCAGAGAAAGATCTGAAGGACCAAAGTGACGCCATGACAGGCTTCAGTTAAAGCTTTGAGTAGGCCTAAATTTCTGTCCAAAATTAAGTTCCTGTTCCCCTGTAACCTTTGCCCAATTCCCTGGAAAGAAGCTGCTAACTGCGCATATCTGATGTTCCCCTAGCAACAGCCAATTGGTGCAGCATATATCTGGGTCTGGAATTCGGAGGTATCCCAGGCAAGGTCACTCTGCCTGGAGTTAGAGACCCCCACCCATCCTGAACATTCCTGAGATAAGCTTCCCAAGGCACGAAAGCTAAGCCAGTGGTGGGGGGGGGGGCAGCCGACTTATGTTTTAAAATATCCAATCCATCAATGCAAAGGTGGGTTGGGCAACCTTTCTTAGGGGATAAAAGCTTTGTTCTTGGGGAGCAAAGGGCTCTCCTCCATGACCCGCGTGGAGAGACCAAGCTCAAGCTTGAATAAATTCCTCTTGCCTTCTTGCATTGGAACTTTCGGCTCCTGGTGGTCATTGGCCAATAACGGACTGGCATAACAGATCCATTTCTCTACAAACCTGTCTTAAATCCCACAATTAACACCAGAAAAATTCAGAGCAAAAACCTTAGAAGAAACAAAAGAACCCAGGGAGGCGAAGAAAGGATGAGAAGGAGCTGCCTGATGTGTAATATTCCCCCACAGTGAGGGTGGGATGGCCAGAGAGCTGAGAAGTAATAATACTGAACACGGGGCCACACTGATGTAGATCAAAAAAACCTGAAATTGAAGGGAATTGGGCCTTTCATTGTGAGGCATTTCATCATTCTCCCTGTAATTGCATCAGTTTTATAATTTCTTCCATCACTGACTCCCCGGAGTCCTGGCATCTCCTGTCCTGATGTGGAGGTGACGGTAATAATGGTGTTTGCCTTCCAGGAAATTAAAACCCCCCCTCAATAACTGTGTCAGTCATCAACACTTGCTGCTGTGGCTGATCTTGGAACCACCATCAGATCTGGGCGGGGAAAGGATATGAAAATTCATAAGCAAGGAAACAATCTTATCTTCCCCTTATCTAGCTCTCTTTTTACAAGAAATATCTGCAAAGTCTTGCTTTGCATTTCTAATGTGTGCCTTGAGGGACATATTTTGACAGATCGGGAATATGTCCGAGGAATACTGGAAACTTCGGATTCACAGGAAATTGTGAGCTCTGCCTAGACAGTTCAGAGTTGCTCTGTTGAGTTTCTCTTTACTTAAAAGAACAAATGTATTTCAGAATTATATTTCAACATTTCAGGATCCCCAGAAGGCAAGTAACTGTAGCACTGGGGGTGGGGGAACCCAGTTCTCCTTCTCTCTCTGTGGAAGGTGCCAGAAGAAATGTGCACTCTGAGTTTATTACTGCTTTATGTCTTGAGCACTCTTTTGTATTATGGGTTAGAGGAGGTAGTAGGTAAATTGTTCCATAAGCACGGTGTGCCAGGCTGAGCTGCTCAGCAAAGTCTTGCCTAGTATGAAAAAAAAAGGAAACCCTAAAGGCAGGAATCCCAACAAGCACTGTTTCCTGGAGTTTTCAATCTAATGGCCCTCAGATCTCTGAAACTTGCCAAATTGCATTTGTTGTTGGCTTAAGAATATGGTAATCAAATTCTAAATGCACATACATACACTTTGATCCAGAAACTTCAGAGCTAGCAAGGTATTTACCCTAAAGTTACACTTCACATACAAGAAACAACTTTGTACAGAGTTATTCATTGCAGTACTGTGATCGCAGAAAATAATGATAAATAGCCTTAAAAGGCATCAACAGAAGACAAGTTAAATAAATTATGGCTTGTCCATACAATGCAATTCTTTGTGGCAGAAAGAATAGAATAGCTGCTGTGTGTGGTGTGCATGTCTATAATCCCAGTACTTGGAAGGCTGAGACAGAGGATCACAGGTTCAAGGACAGCCTCAGCAACTTAGTGAGGCTTTCAGCAACTTAGCAAGACCCGGTTTTCAAATAAAAAATAAAATAGGGGTAGAGGTATAGCTCAGAGGTGGAACCCTGGGTTCCACCCCCCGGTTCCACACACAAAAAAAGAATAACTTTATGTACTACAATAGGAAAAATCTCCAAGATGTATTACCCAAATAAATAAAGGCTATACAATTGTGGATATAATGTACTACCATTGACGTTAGAAATGCATATGGATTGAAAGCACAGTATATTTACATAATGGTGCCTCCAAGATGGAGAATTGGGAGAAAGAAGTTGAGGGAAGCCACAATTCTATTAATTGATCAGAACAAAATCTAACAGAAAAATATAAGAATAATAACTGGTACACATAGTCATGTTCATAACACTTTTTTTGGTACTAGGAATTAAACCCAAGGGCATTCTATCTCCAAGCTACACCCCACCCCTCAGGCTTTTCCCTGTTTTTATTTTTCTTTTGAAACAGGGCTTGCTAGGTTGCTGAGAGTCTTGCTACATTGCTGAGGCTGTCCTGGAACCTGTAATTCTCTCATCTCAGCTTCCCAGGTACTGGGATTAAAGGCATGTGCCACCATGCCTGGCTCCTTTTTATTTTTTATTTGGTACACAGGGCATCACTGAGTTGCTAAAGTTCTCACTAGGATGCTGACACTGGCCTCAGGCCTGCAATCCTCCTGTCTCTGCCTCCCCAATACTGGGATCGCAGGTGTACACCATAGTGCCCGGCTCACACATTTAAGTTAATTAATATACTCCTTTTAAATGACAGGTATGCATATTTCTTTCTCTTTTTTTTTTTTTTTTTTGTGGTACTGGGGGTGGAACCCAGAGGCTTTCTACCTCCAGGCTATACTTCCAGAGCTATTTTATGCTTTATTTGGAAACAGGGTCTCACTAAGTTGCTGAAAGCCTCACTAAGTAGCTGAGGCTGGCTTCGAACCCATGCGATTCTCCTGTCTCAGCCTCCCAAACGCGGGGATTACAAGCGTGCGCCACCACGCCCGGCTTGCACATTTCTGTCTTATTTCACTACAATATTAATTTCCTCTGAGACTTAAGCATTTTGGGGTTTTGGGGGGGTTTGGCTGACATGGGGATGGAACCCAGTGGCATTTGACCTCTAAGCTACACTCCCTGTCCTTTTTTTTTTTTTTTTTTTTTGAGACAGGGTCTCACTAAGTTGAGGAGGGCCTCACTAAGTAGCTGAGGCTGTTCGCGAACCACAATCCTCCAGTCTCAGCCTCCCAAATGCTAGGATTATAATATTGTTCTTAAAGAAATATATACTTCATTCATTCATCCAGTATAAAATATAAGGTAAACTAATTATCTTCACCATTTAGAACTGATTTAAGAGTTTAATAGTCTTTATGTAGAATTATCTTTTCAGCAGGCATGGTGACGCACACTTGTAATCCCAGTACTTGAGAGGCTGAGACAGGAGGATCACAAGTTTGAGGACAGCTTCGGCAAGTAGTGAGACTCTCATCAACCTAGTGAGACCCTGTTTCAAAATAAAAATAAAAATAGGGCTCAGGGTGTAGCTCAGAGATAGAATGCCCCTGTATTCAATTCCCAGTACCATAAAAAATTATCATTTTATAATCAGTTTACTATGACATGAAGTTGAGCCACAATGCAAAAATAAGTGGCTTTCAAAGTGTGAATATGTATCCATAATTGTGGATTTACTGGACACACAGGAGGATTCAAACAAATTACTAAACCAACATTGTTCAGGTTTCCCTACTACTTTCCCTTCAAAGGATTGCATTATAAAGCATAGTATGTTCCTTTTTTAACTTGAATTCAGGGCAGTATGTAAGAATATAATAAGCGTGTAAGAATAAAAGGTCTCCTACTAAGTTACATGGGATGGAGTAGGTAAGTGCTCAGCACAGGTCTGATCTGTCCCGGGACAGTGCAGCTCTTTCTCGTTCTCACTCGGAGGCTTCAGGCTTCATGAGAGAGAACAGTAAACAAGAGCTCAATCTTGTCAACAATTGGGAAATGAGTCTGTAACAAAAACAGTGGCCCACGGGAGTGACTAGTGTTTCTCCCTTTGACAAGTTATTAAAAGCCATCAGTACCCAGGTCTGCTGGCGCAGTTTGTAATCCCAGCATTCGGGAGGCTGAGACCAAAGGATTGGATCGAGGTTCGCCAACAGCCTCAGCTACCTAGTGAGTCCCTCCATTAACTTAGTCCTGGAAACTTAGTTACGGAAGGCCTCACTAAGTAGCTGAGGCTGGCTTTGAACCTGTGTGATCCTCCTGTCTCAGCCTCCCAAGCGCTGGGATTACAAGCGTAATCCCAGCTTCATCTATTTTATGAATCGAATTGTGTTCTTCTAAACACAATTCCAAAAGTCACCAATCGAAGTCCCAGCCCTCAATGCCTCCAAATGTAACCTTACTCGGAACTAACCTCTTTAAAGATGTTAATAAATTAAAATGAGGCCGTGAGGGTAGCTCCTAATCTAGTGTCTGTAAGAAGAGGATGGGACACCAGGGAAGTGCATGCTCAGTGAAAGGCCAAGTGAGGACATAGTAAGAAAGTGGACAAGCAGACATGGTGGCCCACACCTAGAATCCCAGCCTGTGGGAGACTGAGACAGGATGACTGCAGGCTTGAGGCTAGCCTCAGCAATTTAGCACGATCCTGCTTCAAAATACAGAAAAATAACCTGGGCATGATGGCGCATGTTTGTAATCCCAGCATTTGGGAGACTGAGACAGGAGGATCACAGGTTCACAGCCAGCCTTAGCTACTTAGTGAGGCCCTCCGAAACTTAGTGAGACACTTTTCAAAATAACAAATAAAAAAAAATAGGGCTGGGGTTATAGCTCAGAGGTAGAGTGCCCCTGGATTCAATCCATCAGCAATTTAGTGAGACCCTATTTCAAAATAAAAAAATAAATAGGAGTGGGATGAAACTCAGAGGTAGAATGTCCCTGGACTTAATCGAAAAGAGGAGGAAGAACAGGCCATCTGCATACCAAGACCAGCCTCAGAAAACAAAAACAAATCATAGACTACACCTGACCATTAAGAATTCCAATCTAATGAGGTTCTATCACCGAATAGGCCTGTTTTCACAGAACATAACATATAAATTTACCACTTGTTTATAATAAATCTTGCAAAAATATACTGTTTTCTCAAATAAACCATAACCTTTCAAACTCCCAATTATTAAAGTAGAAATAATTATTCAAACCCTTTTAAAATACAGTTGAATTCTAAATGCACTTATGAACAATGGGAAAATTATTTATTTCACTCCATGGAATTTAGACAAGTAATTTCACATTTCATCCTAAGAGTCAGAAAACATTTAGTGTACATCCAGTCCTAATAAATATCATGTTATATCAATGAAATATTTAAATTTAGGAATTGATTTTTAATAGTTTCTATAAAGAGCATGAATAAGAAAACATACATAATACAAACCACTTGGGTCTAAGAGCCTTTATTTAAGTACTGAAAAGAAGCTGTATTGAATTTATTTAAGTATTGAAAAGAAATTCTGACAAATTTCTTTTTAAAAGCACATTCTTAAGCTGGAGGTGTAGATTAGAAGTAAAGTGTGCACTAGGCCCTGGGTTTAATTCCCAGCACCAAAAGAAAAGCAAAAACAAACAAAGATACATTGTGGGGATGTGTTCAAAGTCGGAGGAATTCATCAGTACTGAACAATTCACAAACATGACATTTAAGATGTGAACTAAGACGTGTTGGCAGTCAGGCAGTGTCTTGCTCTCTATCCTCTATGAAGCAGGAGCATTTCATATTTCATAGTTTCTGAACTTTCTCAGGAGCTCTGAGGGAGCATCCCCAGACCAGCGGAAACGAAGGTGCCAGCAGTTTCCACCTGAAAAACCTTTTGAAGAAAGAAAAGAAATATTTAATATCAGTGGTAGGTAGGAAAAGTCATAACTTAAATATAGCTGGTCATGGCAATGCACGCTCATAATCCCATTACTTGGGAGGCTGAAACAGGATGATCCCAGGTTTGCGGCCAGGCTCAGCTACTTAGGTCCTCTGCAACTTAGTGAGACCTTGTTTCAAAATAAAGAATTAAAAATAGGCTAGGGGTATAGCTTGGAGGTAGACTTCCCCTGGGCTCCATCCTCAGTACTGCAAAAAACAACATATAATATAAAACAGGTTGGGAGCCAGGCATGGTGGCGCATGCTTGTAATCCCAATATTTGGGAGGGTGAGACAGGAAGATAGCGGTTCATGGACAGCCTCAGCTACTTAGTAAGGCCCTTTGCAAATCTTTTTCAAAATAAAGAATTAAAAATAGAATTGGGGACGTAGCTCAGAGGTAGAATGCTCCTGGGTTTCATCCCCAGGGCCATAAATAAATAAATAAATAAATAAATAAATAAATAAATAAGCAAGCAAACAGATTGGGGATAAGATTCCACTACAACAAGTAAAATATAAGGTATAAGGGTGAGAAATATTAATATTTTTAGAAACAGACTAACTTAAGCAAGCTTTGGATTTTTTTTTGGTGTGTGTGTGTGTGTGTGTGTGTGTGTGTGTGTGTGTGTGTTACTGGAGATTGAACCCAGGGACATGCTACCTCCAAGATACACCCCTAATCCTTTTCATTTTTTATTTTGAAACAGAGTAAGTTGCTGAGACTAGCCTTGAACCTGTGATCCTCCTGTTTTGGGTTCCCAAGTACTAGAATTATAAGAATGCACCATCATGCCTACCTAACACTTTGGAATTCTTATGAACAGAAATTTCAGTTCATATGTGAAAGGATGTCACCTGCTTAAATGCTTAATAATAATTCTCTCCAATAGTGGGAATTTGAACAATTCACTTATAAAGAAGTTGGAAACAAATTTCACACAACTTTCAAAAACTTTTCAAGAAGTAAAAGGTCAATGGTAAAGGCTCCCTAGAAATACAAGTAGATGAATTCCAGGGTAATAAGATTTTTTTAATTACAATAAATGATGTTGAAAACTGAAGAAAAGGTTATTGCCCTTCTCTGAGGAAAATATAAATTGATAAAACTCTTATGAAGGCAATTTGGCATTACTTCTCAAACTTGCTAAAAGGTATATATCTTTAACCCAATAATTCTACTTTTGGAAAATCATCCTAAGGAAACAATAATGTATTTGCCCAGGAGTTTAATTAAATATAAGGATGTTTATGATGATACCATTTATAATTTATTTCAGTACTGGGGATTGAACTCAGAAGCATTCTACCTCCAAGATACACCTCCAGCGCTATTTTTTATTCTTTTATTTGAAACAGGGTCTCACAAAGTTGCAGAGGGCCTCACAAGTAGCTGAGACCGGCCACAAACCTGCAATCCTCCTGTCTCTGTCTCCTAAGTACTGGGATTACAAGTGTGCACCACCACACCCAGCTCATTTTTAATTTTTTGAAATCAAGAACCAATCAAAATTCTCAACAATAGAAAGCTGGTTAAAAGGCATTGGTATAGTCATTAACAACTTTTTGTTTTTATGCTGGGGATTGAACCCAGGGCCTAGAACATACTAAACATACTCTCCACCACTGAGTTACAGCCACAACCTCAACAATTTTTTAAATATTTACTGTTAGCCGGGCATAGTGGTCCACACTTGTAATTACCAGGATTTGAGAGGCTGAGACAAGAAGATCACAGTTCACAGACAGCTTCAGCTACTTAGGCCCTCAGCAACTTAGTGAGACTCTGTTTCAAAATAAAGAATAAAAAATAGGGCTGGGGGTGTAGCTCGAAGGTAGAATGGCCCTGGGTTCCATCCCCAGTACCGAAAAAAAAAATTTATTGTCATAGAATAATTTTAAAACATCTTATACAGTATAATCTCACTTCTAAATTCATTGTTTACATACATTTATGTAAACTTTTAAAATCTAAAAGAAAGCTAGGCACAGTGGTGCCTGTAACCCCAGTATTTGGGAGGCTGAGACAGGAGGATTGCAGGCTCAAGGACAGCCTCAGTAAGTAGTGAGACTCACCAACCTAGCGAGACCGTTTCCAAAGAAGAAATAAAATTCGGCTGCAGATGTAGCTTGAAGGTAAAATTCCTCTGGGTTCAATCCCAAGTACCACAAAAAAGACCAAAAAAAAAAAAAATCTAAAAGAAAGTACAGAAAGATAATAACAGTGGTTTTCCCTGGGTAGTTGGAATAGATGTAATTTTTTTTAATATTCTTTTTATCTGAACTCAGGAGCAGTCTACTGCTGAGCCCAAGACCTTTTAATTCTTTATTTTGAAACAGAGCCTCACTAAATTGCTGAAATTCTACCTAAATTGCTGAGGCGGGCCTCAAGCCTGCAATCCTCCTGTCTTAACCTCCCAAGTACTGGGATTCCAGGTATGTGCCACAATGCCCCGCTTATCTGATCTTATTTTTCTTCTACAAAAAGTGTGCTTTGGCCGTGCATGGTGGCACACTCCTGTAATCTCAATACTTGTGAGGCTGAGAAAGGAGGATTGCAGGCTCAAGGACAGCCTCAGCAAGTAGTGAGACTCATCAACCTTGAGAGACCCTGTTTCAAAATAAAAATAAAATACAGAGTGTAGCTTGGAGGTAGAATTAGAATGTCCCTGAGTTCAATTCTCAGTACCAAAAAAAAAGTATGCGCTGTATCTTTTTTACGTTTATACTATTGCTAACGTTTATGCTATTGCTAAAACAGTCTATGAACTGGATGCGGTGCTACAAACCTGTAATCTCAGCTACTTGGGGACAGCTGAAGGAGGATTACAAGTCTGAGAATAATCTGGACAATTTAGACTCTGTCTCAAATTTAAAAATAAAATAAAAAGGAGTGAGGATGCAGCTCAGTGGTAGAGAATTGGTCTAGAATGCATGAGGCCCTAGGTTTGATCCCTAATACTGCAAAATAAATGGAAGGAAGGGAGGGAGGAGGGACAGAAAGAGGAAAAACAATTTACATAATAACATGTCAAATATGCTTCCGTTGATTTTTTTTTTTTCAGTAATGGGGCTGGAACCCAGGGGCATTCTACCTCTGAGCTACACACCCATCCTATTTTTTATTCTTTATTTTGAATCACTGAGTTGCAGAAGGCCTCACTAAATAGCTGAGGCTGTCTGTGAACCATTAACCACGAGCCTCCTATCTCAGTCTCCCAAATGCTGAGATTACAAGCATGTGCCACCATGCCCAGCTCCACTGATATTTTAAAACATTATCTAAACCGGGCATGGTGGCGCATGCTTTTAATCCCAGCATTCGGGAGGCTGTGACAGGAGGATCTGGGAGCTGAGGGATTCTGCCTCTAAAGGACATTTACTCCCCACTCCTTTGCTGCCAAGGGGGGCTCCATTGCCAGAGAAAACCCGCTGGCAGTCCGGATGTCTGTGGTGGAGCCTGCAGCGTGGGAAATGTCAGGGCAGCAAGGTGCCGGGGGATATGGAGCCGCATTATCAACAACTGCTACACTTGAAATCTTTTCTGTTGTTCCAGGATGTTACACAGAACTATTTGATTCTAGAACTGTACTTATCAGAAGACATTTATTGCACATTTAAACAAAAAGAAAAGGTGGGTTATCTTGCACGGCAGTCCGACTCGTGGAGAGTCAGCATGTGATGGGGACTGTTTGGTGGCTGCTCATCACAGAAGAGGCATCAGAAGGCAACTCCAAAGCAAATATCAAGCCCTGCTCGCAAAAATTAACAAATATGCTGAGAAGCCAAATAGGAGAAGCCACTCGGGGCTTGATAAAGCTGACATAAATAATATTTCTTAAATGCTGATGTTATCAAAAATGTACACTGCAGTAAAAAGAAATTATAATCATGCAACTGCACTTTGATATATGAAATTCCAACTTTTAAAGCACTACTCGGAAAAGCCAATAATCTCTTAAACAGTATTAAGAAAAATACTGGTAAATGTAGCCTTTGGCAGAATTTTATACTTTTTCAACCACAGCTTCTCAGAACAATGATCCTCACTCCCTCCATTTCATTCTCAAACCACAGCAAGAGCACATACATCACCTGGGAGGATATCATTGTGGGCATCACAACTTCTGATCATGATATACCTATACTTTGGAGCAGTATCAACTGTTAAGAAGGATGGATTCATTAATAATCATGAAGTTCTGTAATGATAGGAGCCAGTACTAAAAAAGCACTTACTATGAGACTCGTAGAAATCTAAATATTTAACATAAATCATTTACTCCTCAAGAAAACCTTCTAAGGAGGCAGGCGTGGTTGCACACGTTTATAATCCCAGCATTTGGGAGGCTGAGACCGGAGGATCGCGGTTCGCGGACAGCCTCAGCTGCTTAGTGAGGCCCTCTGCAACTCAGTGAGACCCTGTTTCAAAATAAAGAATAAAAAATAGTGCAGGGGCTGTAGCTCAGAGGTCGAATGCCCCTGGGTTCCATCCCCAGACCTGCAAAACAAAAAAAGAGGATCGTCGTTCACAGGCAGTCTCAGCTACTACTTGGTGAGACCCTTCCCAACTCAGTGAGACTCTATTTAAAATAAAGAATAAAAATAGGGCTGGGAGTGTAGCTTGGAGGTAGAATGCCCCTGGATTCCATCCCAGTACCACAAAAAAAAGAAAGAAAAGAAAAGAAAAAAGAAAACCTTATAACCATTATAGATAACAAAACTTACACACTAAGGGGTTCAATGATTTACCCAAGTTCCCACAAAGTTGCACCTGACTCCTAAATATTCTTTACCATATTGTGTAATACAGAGGCTATGCACAGTATAAACCCATCTTTATTGTTTTTTGTTTGTTTGTTTGTTTGTTTGTTTGTTTTGCGGGTCTGGGGATGGAACTTAGGGGCATTTGACCTCCGAGATACACCCCCTGCCCTATTTTTTATTCTTTATTGTGAGACTGGGTCTCACTGAATTGCAGAGGGCCTCACTAAGTTGCAGAGGGCATCACCATGCCCAGCTCCTTCTTTATTTTAAAGCTGTCCTACGTGTGTGTGTGTACTCACATATGTTTGTATCAGCATAGAGGGCAGCGTGGAAAGAGACAGACCTGAGCATCCACTTTCAGGAACTAGAAACTGATAGGACAGCAGACTGGGGTAGACACCAAGTTACTGTCTACAAATCTTTGATTTTTTTTTTAAAAAAATTTTAAATTTAGCCGGGCATGGTGGCGCACGCTTGTAATCCCCGTGCTTGGGAGGCTGAGACAGGAGGATCACACAGGTTCAAAGCCAGCCTGAGCTGGCTTAAGAGACCCTGTTTCCAAATAAAATATAAAATAGGTCTGGGAGTGTAGCCTAGAGGTAGAAGGCCCCTGGGTTCCATCCTCAGTACCACAAAAAAAAAAAAAAATTAAAAAAAATTTTTTAATTTCAAAAAAAAAAATACATATTATAAGAAAACTTCACTGAATCCTTGAGAAAGTCTCAAACAGGACCTAAGCCTCATACTGGGGTTTCTGAACCTCTGCCCCCTAGTTCTGGTGAATGCATGAGGTCAAATCTGACTGAAACAGAATATGCAGGGGTTCCAGAAGCACAGACCAGAATGTTCCAGGGCTGAAAGGAGAAACCTTTGCATATGTGCCATGTGCCTATGGGGGGAGGGAGGGTGTCTGTATATGTGTTCTTCTTTAGACAGTTTTGTGAAATTTGGACTCTGCTTTAATCAAATTCATATTTTAACCATTCCCAGTGACTGATGCAGAGAGGTCTTGGGTAACTGATAAGTTGGGTCCCTCCCCTCCCCCACGTGATCTCGCAGCAGGGACAGGAGGCAGAAACCTGGAAGCCGAGATAGCGAGGTTCCGCAAGACATACTTGAGATCGCGAAACTAGAGATGTCACGAGAGAACTGGCGTTCCCACACTTAGTCCCTCTCCCCAAAATACTGGATCATTTCCGCCCCGCCACATGGGTGACTCAGCGGGCCGATCCAGACTACGCGGCGGGACTCTCCAGGTAGATGGCTCATCCATCCCTTCCCCGACTCACTGACCTCGCCCCGAACCCCGAAGGTGCCAAGTTCTTTCAGATTAAAGCAGATTTTTGTTACCTCAGTGCTTGTTTTGCCTCCTTTGCGGTCTCCCCAAGCCCCAACACACCCAGTTCAACCTTTCAGTAATCATCAAGGACAGCTGAATCAAACTCTAAAAATCCTCACTCCCAGCAAGTAGAGAGTAGGTAAAAAATCCCCCCCCCCAAAAAAAAAGACTTGAAGCAACTATTCCTAGAAAGATAAGCATTCACTAGGCGTAATACTTGGGAGGCTGATACAGAAGGATCACAGGTTCAAGGTCACCTTCAGCAAGTTAGTGAGGCTCTCAGCAACTTGGTAAGAACTGTTTTCAAATAAAAGGGTCTGGAGATTTAGCTCAGAGGTAAAATGCCTCTGGATTCAACCCCCAGCACCAAAGGGGGGAAAAAAAAGGAAGGGGAAATAAGATATCTAGTTATTATCTTTTTTATTTGTATGTGCAGGAACCTTCTGCTTAAAGGCCAAATTCCAATGGGGTTCTGTGTCATGACCTGAGAATCAACAGGGTATGTATACAGCGCTCCTAAACTAGTTGACATGGTTGCATGAGTAGACATAGGTAAAATAATAATAGTTAGTACTTACCAAAAGCCTGCTCTGGGCAAATCACCATGCTGAGCATTTTTGCATAGATCTCACCCATTTAACCCTCTTGGTAATTACGAGAAGGTATTATTACAATCCCCGTTTAAAAATGAAGAAACTGAGGGCTAGAGAAATTAAGTAACTTTTGCCAACTAATGCAGACACATAGTTGAGCGAGGATGAAAACTCAGGTAGTATTGCTTGGAAGCCAGGAGTTGAACGTCTGTAATACCTTGCTTCAGTGGCTCTGTAAATGACCAGACTGCCTACAAAGTTACTTACAGATGATGTATGGTCTCGGGATAGCACAGTGCCTTGGAACACAGACTCTGAAGCTAAACTGCTCCCCTGCCACAAACAAGCTTTACAGCCTGGAGCAAATTTTTCAACCTATCTGGGCTTCAGTTTTTTATCTGTAAAATGATAAGAGTAATAATAGTCCCAACCTCCCAAGACTGTATTTTAGACTAAGTTAATATATACAAAATTAATACTAACTAAGGTAGCCAGGCATGATTGTACAGGCCTGTAATCCCAGTACTTGTAAAACTGAGACAGGAGGATCACAGATTCAAGGACAATCTCAACAAAATAAAAAATAAAAAGGGCTGGGCATGTAGCTCAAAGGTAGAATGGCCCTGTGTTCAATCTCCAGTATAAAAACAAACAAGCCGGGCATGGTGGTGCACGCTTGTAATCCCAGCATTTGGGAGGCTGAGACAGGAGGATCGCGGTTCGTGGACAGCCTCAGCTACATAGTTAGGCCCTCTGCAACTCAGTGAGACCCTGTTTCAAAATAAAGAATAAAGCCAACCGTGGTGGCACACGCTTATAATTCCAGCATTTGGGAGGCTGAGACCAGAGGATCGTGGTTCGTGGACAGCCTCAGCTACATAGTGAGGCCCTCAGCAACTCAGTGAGACCCTGTTTCAAAATAAAGAATAAAAAACAGGGCAGGGGCTGTACCTCGGAGGTCGTATGCCCCTGGGTTTCATCCCCAGACCCGCAAAAAAATAAAATAAAATAATAAAGAATAAAAAAATCAGGTTGGGAGTGTAGCTGGGAGATAGAATTCCCCTGGGTTTCATCCCCAGTACCGCAAAAAAAAAAAAAAAAAAAAAAGTAAAGAATGTTTCTACACATAGTAAACATTCTTAAATGTTATAGTGTTACTTCATTAAAGCAAAAGACACTCAAGAAATGTCTCAGGTTTCCCTTGGGGGGAATTTTGTATTTTCCACCTTCTGTGTCAATGCTAAGTATCTTTGAGATGCTAAACCATTCAAGTTCAGAGCTACTGTGCAGATTGGGAAGGATGAGAATGGATGACTGTAAAGCAGTGAGGCCTGACTTACCTGGAGAACCGGGGTTTTGTGGGGAGAGTGGCTGCTCCGGGGCCTCCGACTCCTGCTGCATTTTCTCTGCAGTCCAGCCAGGCTCTTTGCTCTTCCTTTCTTCTTCCTCATCCCATTCCTTGGTTTTAATCTTGTTGGTATGAGTCTGATCAGATTCTTCCAGCATCAAGTCTTTTTTACCTCTGACAGCCCAGTGCATTGACTAAATTGATTAAAAGTAGACACATAAATATTAAATCAAGCCAGGCGTGGTGGCGCACGCTTGTAATCTCAGCGCTTGGGAGGCTGAGACGGAAAGATCTCACAGGTCCGAAGCCAGCCTCAGCTACTTAGTGAAGCTCTCAGCAACTTAGTGAGACCCTGTTTCCAAATAAAGTATAAAATAGATCTGGGAGGATAACCCAGAGGTAGAAAAGCCCCTGGGGTCCACTGCCAGTACCACAAAAAAAAAAAAATGTCAATGTATAGCTGGGCATGGTGGCACACATTTGTAATCACAGTACTGGGGAGGCTGAGACAGGAGGATTGCAGGTTCATGGCAAGCTTCTACTACTTAGTGAGGCCCTCCACAACTTAGTGAGACCCTGTTTCAAAATAAAGAATAAAAAGGGGGGCTGGAGGTATTGCTCAGAGGTGGGATGCCCCTGGGTTCAATCCCAAGTGAATTTTCCAGAAACAAGTACCGGGGGAGCCCTCAGTGTTTAGCCAGGCATGGTGGTGCTCACTTGTAATCCCAGCCACTCAGGAAGAGCACAAGTTTGAGGCCAGCCTCTACAGCTTAGCAAGACCCTGTCTCAAAATAAAAATAAAGGCATGATAATCCCAGTACTTAGGAGGCTGAGATAGGAGGATCGCAGATTCGAGTTCAGCTTTAGTAACTTAGCACAACCCTCAGCAACTTAATGAGAATCTGATTCAAAAATTTAAAAAAAAAAAGGTTGGGGTGTATATAGCTCAGAAGTAGAATGCCCCTAGGTTCAATTCCCAGTACCACAAAAAGAAGAGGCAATATCCTCATTGTTGCTGTCATTTCTTTGCATGCACACAGAAGAGTCTGGCCAGTGACTTCCTCTAGCGCAGAGAAGAGGTTATTAGAGAAGTTAGTTAAGATCAGAGCAAGAAGTTAAAAAAACCCAGGGCCAGAGAGATGAAAACATGAAGTGTCAGCATCCTAAGTCAGCCAAGTGGTATACACATGATGTTTCTCTCTTGAAATCCAATTGCCTATGGCCTGCCGTAGACGGGCAGTGAGGATGAATGACTCATAATAAAGGCTTTGAAGGCTTCAGTAAAAAGCTATTCTGAGGGAGAAGACGTCTTACCCATCCCCTTATGAGTAAGTCAGAATAAAATATTATATCAGCCGGGCGTGGTGGCACACGCTTGTAATCCCCGCGCTTGGGAGGCGGAGACAGGAGGATCGCACAGGTTCGAAGCCAGCCTTGCTGGCTTAAGAGACCCTGTTTCCAAAACTAAAAAAAAAAAAAAAATAGGTCTGGGAGTGTAGCCCGGATATAGAAGGGCTTCCAGGAACCCCAGTACCACCAAAAAAAAAAAAAAAAAAAAATTATATCATCAGACCCCTATGTCTGTGGCTCACAATTACAGGAATATGCAGAAGAAAAATCCAAACTGTATCTCACTCCTACACAGGTGCTTCTCGTGCTTCGTAGTTCATCAGGGATGGACGCAGAGAGTGCTGCTGAGCAGCCTGGCACGTTGGAGCAGCTCGTGGGCCGACTGCTCACCTCTGCATTCACAGAGGGCCTTTCTCAGCCTCACCAGGGTATTGCTTGGGGCGGAACATTTAACATCCGGCAAACTAGTCTATTGTGGAACAATTCGTTTTGACAGAATGAGCATCCATAAAAATATTAAATGATAGCAGCTGATGGAGACTAAACAGGAGCCTAGGAAAGGGAGAGTTTGTACAGCAACAGAATGGACTGAACAAGGCAGAAAGTCAGTGTATGATCTGAGTGAACTAACCCAAAACAGAAACGCGGCCAAGGTGCAAAGGCCACTAATCCTTACACCTGTGAAACTGGCATGGCGTTACCTTCCTTCACCATTAACTTGCTTATCTAAAATTTCCTTAATGGACCCTCGCCACCACCACCACCACCACCTCCGCCACCACTGCCATGGTCATTTTCTTACATGCTGGACCTTGGTCGACATTGGCAAATGAAAATGTTTATCTACATGCCATGAAACGCTGGGACAAATTGAAAACAGACACAGGTGACTCAGATGTGCCCTAGCTCAGCTGAATAACTGAACAAAGTTTACTGCTTATTTTTGTCCTGGATCACCAGGAGTGAATTTTTTACTTGTTTGTGATTTCTGACCTGCTTCTGGGTAACACCCAGGAAGGACAGATTGCCTTTTGAACAAGCCCAGGAGGTGTTGCCCTGCATTGTTTCCCATCTGGCTGGAGAAACCACTGCCATGTGGGCATAGCAGGAAGCTTCCCTGGCAGTCTGTGGCCAAGGGACTCACCCCAAAGACACCCCACACAGCAGGGAACCGGGAAACAACCGACAAAGAGGTCCACCTGGGCGTGACAGGCAGCCCCCGAAAAGTCCTCTCAGAAGCAAGCAATCTGTCAAATGATCAGTTTACCCAAAATGTGTTTCTGAGCTGAGCATGGGAGAACACACTTGTAATTCCAGTACTTGGGAGGCTGATTCAAGAGGATCGCATGTTCAAGTACAGCCTCAGCAACTTAGTGAGACCCTGTTTCCAAATAAAAAATAAAATAGGTCTGGGGTGTAGCCCAGAGGTAGAAGGCCCCTAGGTTCCATCCCCAGTAACACACACACACACACACACACACACACACACACACACGCGTTTCTATTAGCTCTTTATAAAATTTATAGTAAGTAGGCAGGTGTAATGGCACACAATTGTAACCCCAGTATTTGGAAGGCTGAGATAGGAGGATCGCAGGTTCGCCACCAGCCTCAGCTATTTAATGAGGCCCTTCATAACTTAATGAAACCCTGTTTCAAAATAAAGAATAAAAAATTAGGGCTGGGGGTGGAGCTTGGACGTAGAATGCCCCTGGGTTCCATCCCAGTACCACACACAAAAAAAATTTTTTTTCTTAAAGAACTAAAATATAGGGCTGAGGGTGCAGCTCAGAGGTACAATGCCCCTGGGTCCTATCCTCAGTACTAAAAAAAGAAAAGAAAGAAAGAAATTAGAAAAGCAGGATAGATCACATAAAGAAAAGAGATTTTATGAGATTTGACGATCTATAAATGTGCAGGGAAGCCGGGCGTGGTGGCGCACGCTTGTAATCCCCGCGCTTGGGAGGCAGAGACAGGAGGATCGCGCAGATTCAAAGCTAGTCCCGCGCGCTGGCTTAGGAGACCCTGTTTCCAAATAAAAATGCAAAAATAGGTCTGGGAGTGTAGCCCTGAGGTAGAAGGGCTTCCAGGAACCCCAGTACCACCAAAAAAAATAATAATAATAAAATAAAAATAAATAAATAAATAAATAAATAAATGTGTGGGGAAAGCAAAATTCTCAAGCTATAACCATTTTATAGTTAGAATGGCATCTATAATATAAATAACCTCCAAACCCTAATGGTGATGTTTATTTTAGAAAGGATAGATAATGAACTATTGGGTGATAAACTAGGTATAATAATTGTTATTGGTTTCTTCAGAGTAGAACACTTGTCTAACAGGTACAAAGCCCTCAGTGTGATTCCAGCACCTGTGTGTGTGTGTGTGTGAGAGAGAGAGAGAGAGAGAGAGAGAGAGAGAGAGAGAGAGAGAGAGAGAGAGAGAGAGGAGAGAGAGAGAGATTGACCTATGAGAACATAGCAAGACTTCATCTCAAAAAAGAGTGTTCTAATCTCTTTTAGGATTTGAGTAGAAAGTTAAGAAGAACATTACAGAAAGTCTACTGAACGATGTACAGATCAGATCAAATTTAGCATAGGATATTTAAAGTCCACTGAGGGGAAAAAAAAAGTAAGTCAGACAACCGGGCAGGGTGGCACACACTTGTAATCCCAGCATTCGGGAGGCTGCAACAGGAGGATGGGGGTTCGCAGACAGCCTCAGCTACTTAGTGAGGCCTCCGCAACTTAGTGAGACCCTGTCTCAAAATAAAGAATAAAAAATAGGACTGGGGGTATATCTCAGAGGTAAAAATGCCCTTGGACCCCATCCTTAGTACTACAGAAAAAAGGAAGTCAGAAACAACCAGCTTTCAACCAAACAAAAGACTGTGAGAAAAAGAAAAATCACTGCTGATTTAAAAGTACAGAGTTCTGCATCTCATCATTTTTATGCCACTAATAAAAATAAATCTGAAACCAAATACTAGCCCAGCATACTACTTCATCTTTGCTGACAAGACAAATGATGCAGTCAGTAAGATCTAAAATCTAATTATTCTAAGACCTCAAACAGTTCAGAGTAAAGCTAAACTCAAAGTAGAAATGATGTGTTTGGAGACAGGAAATTAGTATTAAATAGAAGGACGTGGGCAATATAAATTAAAGTGGAGATTCGGAGAAGAATTTTGAAAAATCTACAGATAACTTGATATTACCTGTTAAAATTAAGTGACAGAGTTGAGTGGATTAGCAAGAAAAATGTGCTATAAATCAGGAGGCAGTAAGGGTCACTAATTCAGTTGCAATTAGTATATCATACTCAGGAAACTAAAAATATGATTATGCAGAGTTAGTAAAACAACATTTATTTAGCTCGTGTCAACAAGGAACTTTACATGTACACAGTGAAAAGGAAAAGAACTTTACTTCTAAATATGTGAAGTTGCCGGGCGTGGTGGCGCACGCTTGCAATCCCCGCGCTTGGGAGGCGGAGTCAGGAGGAACGCGCAGGTTCGAAGCCAGCCGCGCTGGCTTAAGAGACCCTGTTTCCAAAAATAAAAAAAGTATAAAATAGGTCTGGGAGTGTAACCTGGAGGTAGAAGGGCTTCCAGGAACCCCAGTACCACCAAAAATAAATAAATAAATAAATAAGTGAAGTTAAGTCACTATATTTTTTTGAAAGATTTCCTCTAGCTATATTGTGCCTAAATACAATAATCATATGGTTAGTCCCTCATAAATAACTACCTTAACCCACTATAAAAGCCAGAGGTGTTGGTACACGCTTGTAATCCCAGTGTTTGGGAAGCTGAGACAGGAGGATCCAGGTTCGTGGCCAACCTCAGCAACTTAGGCCCTCTGCAATTTAGTGAGACTCTGTTTCAAAATAAAGAATTGAACAAAAATAGGGCTGGTGGTATAGCTCAGAGGTCCAATCCCTGGTGCTACCAAAAAAAAAGCACTACGAATATATACTTCATTCCAAATGAGACCAAAAAATAGTTTGCATTTTATGGCTTTAATCATATACTTTGAGAATTTTACATTAGCCTTCTTTATTATTTCAAAGATCTGTCCTCAGTATTACAAGCCTTTTATAAACAATTTCCTCAATCTTCTTAAAATAAAAATTATGAAGGAAATCTGTGTGTGTGTGTGTGTGTGTGTGTGTGTGTGTGTGTGTGTGTGTGTTGTACTGAGGATTGAATCCAGGAGATACTACCTCTGAGCTATACATTTTAGTTTTTATTTTGAAACAGGGTCTCAGTGAGAATCTTAATAGGTTACTGAGGCTGTCATCAAACCTGTGATCTCTGTCTCAGCCTCCCAAGTGCTGGGATTACAGACATGTGTTACCACTCCCAGCTTGAAGAAGGAAATCTACATATAATCCCAAAAGGCTATAATTTAAAAGATGCGAATAACTTTATAAATTAATTCTAAGAGATGTCTCTGAATATCCCTGTAGGGTGATTTCTCTATTCAAAATCTCAGGTCATAGAAATATTTCAGTGGAAAGAATCTGAATAATAAATTATGCCTAAGATAATAGAAATATTTAAGATTATGTTTCTATGTCATCCATATAATGGATATAAATAAACAAATAAATAAATATAGTGATTTCTTTATAGTGATTGGGATGCTAAGGACTGGACCCAAGACTTGCATACCACACACTAAGCATAAGCATGTACTCTACCTCAGCCTTATAGTGACTATTTTCTTTTTTCCTTTTCTTTCTTTCTTTTTTTTTTTTTTTTTTTGGTACTGGGATGTAACCCGGGGCATTCAACCTCCAAGCTATATTTTTATTTTTTTTATTCTTTTTTTTTATTCTCTTTTTTTGGGGGGACGGGGGGTTCTGAGGATGAAACCCAGGGCATTTGACCTCCGAGCTATACTCCCTGCCCTATTTTGTATTCTTTATTTTTTGAAACAGGGTCTCACTAAGTTGCGGAGGGCCTCACTAAGTAGCTGAGGCTGTCCACAAACCACAATCCTCAGGTCTCAGCCACCCAAATGCTGGGATTACAAGCATTCTGTGAACTGCAATCCTCCGGTATCAGCCTCCTGAATGCTGGGATTACAAGCATGTGCCACCACACCTGGCTTGCTTTTGTTTTTGTTTTGTTTTTGTGTTGTTGTTGTTGTTGTTGATGATGATGATGATGATTTGCAGTACTGGGGATGGAATCTAGAGGCATTCTACCTCTGAGCTACACCCCCAGTCCTATTTTTTATTCTTTATTTTGAAACAGGGTCTCACTGAGTTGCAAAGGGCCTCACTAAGTAGCTGAGACTGGCTGGGAGCCTGCAATCCTCCTGTCTCAGCTCTCAAATGCTGTGATTACGAGTGTGTGCCAGCACGCCCATCTTGTTTTGTTTGGGGGGGTGGGTACTGGGGATGGAACTCAGGGGCATTCTACCTCTGAGCTATACACCAGCCCTATTTTTTTATCCTTTATTTTATTTTATTATTATTATTTGTGTGTGTGTGTGTGTGTGTGTGTGTGTGTGTGTGTGTGGTACTGGGGGTGGAACCCACAGGCTTTCTACCTCCGGGCTATACTCCCAGACCTTTTTTTATATTTTATTTGGAAACAGGGTCTCACTAAGTTGCTGAAAGCCTCACTAAGTAGCTGAGGCTGGCTTCGAACCCATGCGATCCTCTTGTCTCAGCCTCCCAAGCGCCCGGCTTTATTCTTTATTTTAAAAGAGGTTCTCACTGAGTTACAAAGGGCCTCACTAGGTAGCTGAGGCTGTCTGCAAACCACAATCCTCCTATCTCAGCCTCCCAAATACTGGGATTACAAGTGTAAGCCACCACTCCCTGCTAGATCCTGTTTCTTAATGGATTTCTAAGCCTTGAAAAAAGAACAAGCTGATGTGAACAGGAAGGATGAAGGAAATGAATTTGCAGTGGTCCAAAACAGTATATGAGCAACTTGAGAAGCACATTTATTAAAATTCATAACCTGAGATGTAAATGATAACAGGGATTCTGTACACTGAAACAAACAACCCCAGCGGCTGAAAACTGTAGTCACGGGCTACTCTGGCACTGCCTCACTGCCCCCATTCTGAATCCCCCTTGCAGGACTTTCTAAGTACCGAGTGATACCCAGATGCTACCAACTTACTGGCTTTCTCCATCCTGTTGCCTATTGAGTCTTGTGTTACTTGTTGCTATGGCCAAGATACCTGAAGGAAGCAACTTAAAAGAGGGAAGCCTGAGCTAGTTTGCACTCCCACCAACAGTGTAAAAGAGTTCCTCTTTCCCCACATCCTCGCCAGCATTTGTTGTTGTTTGATTTCTTTATGCTTGCTACTCTGACTGGGGTTAGATGGAATCTCAGTGTAGTTTTGATTTGCATCTCCCTGATGGCCAGTGATGAAGAACATCTTTTCATGTATCTATTGGCCCTTTGTATCTCTTCTTTTGTGAAGTGTCTATTTAGTTCATTTGCCCATTTCAGTTTTAATGGAAAGATAGGAGAGGAGAAAGGCCGATCTTGATTAAGGAACATCTTCACCTGAACATGTGTAAAATTATGAATAAGACATGGTTAACCTGGCCAACCATTGGTGGGGGGGGAGA